>NC_138052.1:92863442-93313328 GCF_964194185.1 Rhinolophus hipposideros
GCCTTCTATGTCCTTAGCTAAGCAATTGATGAAATGTTGAAATCAGCCAAGAACTAAGCCATGTGACATTTCTCTTCAGCATTTCCTCCAATTGACATCAACCTATTAACCAACACTTATTGGAAGTTATTGTCAACCATTCACAATTTCATCTGACAATCCCAACATCCAGCTAATAGTTCATTATTGTGTTTATCAAACTATCATGAGAATCTTTGGCAAATGTTCTTTTGGAAAAAAAAAAGCAGGCTTTTCTAAAGGTTTCCCTCAATTTTTCCCGTTCCACCAATGTAGGAGTGTAATTAAAAAAAGAGGGTAATTATGAATTTGGCATGATTTGGCCAAGTGAGTCACTGCTTCCTCTTCTCTGTGCTCACATGCCATCTGTTTAATATTCTATTTTAGAAGCTTTCCCTGGAATAAAATCAGATTTGCCAGTGTGTAGTTTGCCAAATTCCTCTTTTTCAAAATTGGTAGAGCATTTGTTCATCACTAATATCCTGGCTCTGCTTTCACTCTTCAGTGTTAGATGGTTCAGAGTCCTGAGCATGACTCCGAACTCACATACAGGTGTGTTCACTTTAGTAATAAAATAAAGTCATCTGGAGGATTTCCAGTCAGATGGTGGAGTTGGTAAACACTGCACTTGTCTCCCCTCATGACCACATCAAAATACAACTGAACTACAGCACAACAATTTTTGAGACTTGCCTAAAGTCTATGTGAGCAGAAGTTCTAGAACTAAGGACATACAGAAGAAGCCACCTCAAGGCTGGAGGGAGGGGCAGAGACACGGAAAGAGCTGGTCCCACACCCACATGTGATGTTTAAAACTTGGGAGGGATATCTCTTCAGTGGAGGCCCCTGGAGGAGCGAGGGGTCCCAACCCCACACTAGGCTCCCCAACCCAGGTTTCCAGTGCCAGGAAGGGAAGACCCACAACTTCTGGCTATGAAAACCAGCAGAGAATGTATTTGATTGAGATGAGGGTGGCTGCAGGCACTTCTACTAAAGGGTCCACACACAAACTTACTTGCTGACAGACTCACTTGCTCTGAGTGCCAACACTAGGGCAACGACTTGAAAAAAAGATGCCAGGGACATACGGGGGGAGGCAGTGAATTGTCTGGTCTTAGGGTGAGAGCTGGGAGGGACAGCTTTTTCCCAGACAGAATCCATTGGCAGAATCCATTTGGCAGAATCCATTATTTCTTTGTTGAGCCTTCCTGCTCCCAGGAGTTGTAGACATGGTAGGGGCCCCATATATGAGTCTCCATCAACCTGTCTAACATCATTCATCCCACCCTGCTGATTCCCTGAGACCCCACCCCATCCAATTTGTAGGCCTATGCAAGCTGCTTCTAGTGGCTTTTCCATACAATGGCCAATCTTGGCTCATGTTGCAGACTTTCCTAAAATCTCTCAAATGCTCACAAAACTCAAACAAGTAGTATCTAGCTTTGACATGTCCCATACCTTTTGCTGAGCAGCCCCAAGCCTGGCACTAGTAGTAGCCAGCCTCAGTTTGCAGCTGAGCCTCTCTCAGGTACCTCCAAGCCCAGTGCATATGGCTGCCTTCTGTGGATTGGTTTGTGGCTCATTCCACGTGGCCCTGGGCAGGGCACAGGCTGCAGCTGAACTTAGCGTGCAGCAGGGCCCCTCCCTGGGGCCAGCATGCCCAGTGGCCAACTACAAACCAAGCCAGAGCACTGCTCAGCTGTCTCCACAGGCAACACACCCAAATGGGAGAATGAGAAGGCATAAGAGCCCTGATATAGCAAATCCTGCTACATAGGGTCAGCTCCTGTACAACAGCTCCTCCACTGTAGTCACCACCAGTCTTCACAACAAATCAGGCCCACGGTCAATCCTTCCCACTGACATGCAAATAGCAACCAAGGCTCAACCACAACAGGAGGGCACACACAACCCACACAAGGAACACACCTGGAACATTCAGCTCAAGTGACCAGGGAGACTGCACCACTGTGCCCCACAGGACCTCTACTACATAAAGCCACTCTACTAAGAACAAGAGACATAGCAGCGAGACAGCCAAAGTGGGACAACAAAGAAACATGTCCCAAATGAAAGAACAGAACAAAGCTCCAGAAAAAGAACTAAACAAAATGGAGACAAGCAATCTACCAGATGCAGAGTTCAAAACACTGGTTATAAGGATGCTCAATGAACTCAGGGGAAGAGTAGATGAGCTCAGTGAGAACTTTAACAAAGAGATAGAAAACATAAAAATTGAGACAGAAAATATAAAAAAGAACCAGTCAGAAATGAAGAGTACAATAACTGAAATAAAGAATACAGTAAAGAGAATCAACAGTAGATTCCCTATGTGGGAAGTACACATAAGTGAGGGTCAGAGCTCTGGAAACTGGGTCTACTCATGGGCAATGCCTCACAGGGAGGATCTGAAGGGGTCACTTCAGGGTTGTGCTCAGAGCTGACGTAAAATGGCACCAAACCCCAGAGGCAGGGACAAGTGACTTCAGAACAGACTGGCCTCCACAGTGGGGGGGTGGGAGGAGGGGGTGGGGCAGGCAGGGAGCTGGGAACCCAGAGCTAGTGTGGGCATCATGACACAAGATAGGAGACTACTCCTGAATTTATAGAATCTACTGTCCTAACCCCTACCCTACGACCTCATCCTTAATAAAGGAGATACTAACACAGTCCAAGCTGGATACTCAGTGGTTCAGACTGGGCAGGCTGGGCCTGCTGATAGCCAGTTAAGGCTGGAGCCAGGTGGAGCTGGGACAGGAGCCAGAGGAGCTAAGAGATGTTTCTGATGCTGCACATTTAGCCCAAATTTCCAATCTGTGCAGGCACAGAACTATTTGAGATAACACGCTTTTAGCAATGTCTTCAAATTCAAAATTGTAATGAAATTTAAAGTTATGTGATTTAGGTTTTTGGCCTTGAATACACTCATTTCGATGTTTTTCTTTACTGAATTATCAGATTGGTAATTCTATTTACTCAAGCTTGTCCATTTTTTACTTGCGAACCATACAATCTTACTTAACATGTTTTAATCTGTTTTCTCCTGCAGATGTTTTTTAAACAAAAATAACACATATTTAAATATCCTTGTGTCTCCCTGCATTAACAGTTGGGCTATTTCTCACTAAAATATTATTTGTACAGACATTTGTGAACTACCTGCTGGTCCATGCCATTGCATCAAATGTTGAGAGTGACTCATACAAAATTGCAAACAGTGTCCCTCCCTAACAGATTAAATGTCCCCTATTTATCATTCCCCAATCTTCTTATTAAAATGTATTTTTAAAGGCATTACTCTTTAATCTTTAGGAAATGTGGATATCACCTGTCTTTGAATCAGATTATCCCTACGGTTATCAAAACAAATTCTGACAAATCACAAAGATGCCACATAACCAGTCGGCACCATGCATGTATCACTCTATTAAAACTGACCACGTACAGATTCTGCCTTCTTCTTTCCTTTCTTTCATCTCCTTTATCATTCAAGTTTTGTAGGAACCTTTTTTATGGGCTTTTCTTATACCTTGATGTATTCTAACATGTTTTACCATTTTCCTCCCCAATTACTCTGTGTTGAATTGTATTAAACGTGACTCTCCATTACTCTTGAATATAAAGCTGTATTTCACTTTGGTTAGCATTGTATGTGACCACCCACATCAGTATTCAATATACCTATTGTCTTCTGCTAGTGATTATACTGGACTGTATTGGAGACCTGGCCTTCGACTGATATGACCCCAATTTCCTTTCTTAAACACCCAAGTCAAAAGCCAGACGCACAAACACAGATGTAAGCTCATCTGTGAGATGTAAGCTTTACTGTCGCCCCCAAGTTGCCTGCCCCTGGGAAGGGCCTTCTCCATGAGGCCACTGGGAAACCCCAATCCCCATGTGGCAACTCCCTTCTCCTGTGAAGAAGGTCCCTCAGCAGCCGACCTTCCCCCGTCCATGTATTTCCTCACTGGGCCTTGTGCTTCATTCTGTCAGCTAGCCTTCCTGGTCTGAGGGCAATGAATGATTGGAAATATTTTTATAATCTAAATTCATGGTAGCAAGAGAGCCTGTAGTTGTTTCCTAAATAAAGTGGGCAAAAAGCACTTTGATACAGATGTCTTTTCCCAAATGTCATGAAGATTCTTTAACCAAGGGAGCCTTCCCAGCGCCTGGCAGTACGCCCATCTGGTCCCAGAGCAAGCAGGCTTCCGAGCTTTCAGCCACCCAGGTGCTGATTTCCCAGTAAGCCTTCATTTCTTGTTATCAGAAACAGTTGCAGGGACCTCCGAGACTTCCCCATGCCTTCCTAGAACCCATTTTCTGAGAAACTTCACCAGCCTTATTTCTCATTTTTATTTTGAGGTGAACTTGGTGTCTAATCTGTGTCCTCAGGTGTTTTAACCACGTTTTATGCTCTCTGCTTCTTGGCATGTTCCTGTGTATGTACAGGTAAGTCTTTGGTGACTGATCACAGGGGATAACGTATGCCAGAGTAATCAGAGGATATAGATTGCCTCACAATTTGGTATTGGTATCAGCAGATGGTGGAATTCCAGGAAGGAACTTGAACGATCAGCTTTATTGTAAGCCTTTTCATTTCTAATGTAAGATATATGTTCTTCGAATTCATCTTTTAATCTCTGTTACTTGTGGAATTTCCTATTGGCCCAAAACATTTTATTTGAAGCATCTTTTCAATTCTTTAGCTTTGTTCTTTTCCCAATGATCCTACCTTGTTTCCACTCTTGTCTTCTTCATCATTATGGTGTGCAGGTTTCTAGCCACTTCCCTGATTTAAATCCCAGCTTGTGACACAGGGTGACCTCTGTGCCTTGACTTTCTCATCTATAAAATGGGATCATGATAGTACCTACCCCAGATGGAGCTTTTAGAAAGATTAAAGGAATTATTATATGTAAAACAAAACAGGACATTAAACATGTTCAATAATATTATTTTCAATGTCTCTTACAACTCCTGTATGCACTGAAAGGTAACCACAGTTCATATTCTTATTTAATTGCCTTTGAATTATTATTTCATGTGCTAAACATGGTTTTCATCTTTCTGAAACTTCCAAAGACATTTCAAGGAGAAATCAATAATTGATATTAAGCCATCTGAAAACTTCTTTCTTTATGTTTCATAAATAAACTCAATCAGTTCATGATAATCACACACGATCAGTTCAGGTTCTCATCTTCCTCTGCTTATCTTTATGTAATTGGTCATGTATGTACTGATACACACCTTTATATAAACAGATGGAGTCACAATAAATATTGGAGACAAAGAGAACTTAAGAAGGTGAAACTTTAACCTTGTGGTGTGACTTCAAGAAGGATTTCATGGAGCTCGGGAATTCATCCTCTCTCCCACTGGGAGAGACAGATGCTGAAATGATGATGGGTTTCACCCAGATGGGCAGTCCTTGTATTCTTATGCCATGTGATTATTTCCTATTAGGAAAAATATTTGCACTGCTGCTTTCTTACATAAATCATCCTAATACTTACAATGATCAGTTTTGTCACCTCTTATTATTTCTTAAATAATTACTGCCAGCTCCCACGTGTTTTTTTCTTGAAGCTTGAGGAAAAAACCTATTTCCACCACAAATTCTCTCATCTCATTTTACAGATGTATTTACCAACCTTGTATTCAGCACCTTCCACTTGACATTCAACACTAGGCATATCTTCCAGCTTGAATTCTCAAGATTTCACACACCTCTTGCATATGGGAGAAAAATATGAGAGTGAAGTCTTGTATATTCAATTTCTTCTTGCTCTTTAAATCAGGGTGTTGTTGTTTTATTTAAACTAATAAGAATCAACGGTGGGGCTTGTTAACGGAGGTTCTTGGTCCTACTGGCAGCCCAGAAATCTGCTTACTTCACTGAGCACACACAGGTGACCCAGGACCACCCTCTCTGACAAACTCTGCCTTAGGTAAAGAGTCTAATCTGACATACACTCACAGATATTATTTTGTATTTTAAAGACCCAACTCCGACCTCTTCTCAGAGCTGCGTACTCATCTAGCTTCACTTAGGTCTCCCATAAACAGCACAAACGCAGTACATTCAAACTGAACTCATCACCTCTCTCCTCAGACTAGCTGTTCTGTGCTATCTCAGCTGGAGTCATGACCATCAGTTTGGTCATCCTCTCTAAAAACCTGGAAGCTGTCCCATACGTCTCCATGCTCCTCGTCTCCTACATCAAGTTAACCACCTAGTGCCATTGATTTTAGCTCCTAAATTTCTCTTGGATTGGTCCTCTCCTCTGCATCTCCACAGAGGGGACATCACTCCAGGTCTGCTTCATTGTCTGATTTATTGCACTGTCATTTGATTTATTGCAGTAGACAGCTGAATGCTCTCAAGCTCCTCAAATAAATTTTCCCAATGATGCCAGTGATCTTCCTGCAATCCAGATTTGGTCATATAACCTTTCAGGTAAAGTTTAAAATCTGGAAGAAGGCACTAAAGTCCTTCTCAGATCTGGTTACTTCCAACCTTTTTCACCTAATTTCCCAGCAATCCCTCCTAAAGACCCACTGTTAAAACCATCCCCCTTGCAGCCTGATAGAAATTTGGGACTACACAAAGAAATGAGGAGTGCCAGGAATGGGAAGTATATGGACAAGTATAAATTAATTTTTCTCACTTTTAAGTTCTTTAAAAGATAGTTTACTACTTAAAGCCAAAAAGTAACATGTTGTGGGTTTAAACATATATAGAAGTAAAATTTATGACAACAACAGCACAAAACATGTGAGGGGGAAACCAGAAATGTACTTTTGTAAATCTTTTTCATGAAGTGAAGTGATATAACATATTTAAAGGTTGACTTTTAAAAGTTATATGGTAAACCTTAAAATAAAACAAACAAGCAAAAGGCAATGGAGGAAACTAAATGGAATACAAAAATATACTTGATTAATCAAAAAGTAAGCAGAAAAAAGGAAAAATAGGATAGATTAGTAAAGTATAAAATAAATAATCGGTACATATCAATACAACCCTATTGATAATTATGTTAAATATGAATGACTGAATACTCCAATTAAGTGGTAGATTGTCAGATAAAAAAAGCACCACCCAAATATGCACTATCTAGAAATTCACTTAAACTATAATTACATAGAAAACTAAAAGTAAAATGATGAAAATAAATATATAATGAAAACACTAATAAAGAAAAAGTTAGAATGACCTATACAAATAATGTACAAAGTAAGCTATAAAATAAAGAATATTATCAGAAGTAAGAATAGTTTCATAATGATAAATAGAATCAATGTGTCAAACAGAAAAAAACAATAATCCTAACAGTGTATACAACTAATTACAGAGATTTAAAATAAATGAAGCAAAAACTGACATAAAAGGATAGACAAATCCACAATTATCGCCAGAGATTTCAGTACTGCTGTCTCAATAATTGTTAAAAATAAGTAACCAGAAAACCAATATGCACAATCTTATGAAGCAACTCGACTTAATTGACATTTATGCATCCAACAATACCAGGGTACACACTCTTTTCAACAGCCTAAGGAAAATTCACCAATATACACCATATCTGAACCATTAAAAAATTCTGAAGACATTTAAAAGGACTGAAATCATAAAAACCACATTATCTAAAAACAAAAAATCTTAAATTAGAAATCAATGACAACAATTTTTGGAAAACTAATTTCAAAATATATGAAAATTAAACAGTTCCAGAGCCAAAGAAGAAATAAGTCAACTTAGAAAATATTTTGAATTAAATAAAAATGCAAACGAATCATGCCAAATATGGAACATAGTTAAAGCAGAATTTAGAATAACATTCGCAGCTCTAAGTGTTTACATTGGAAAGGAACAGAGGTCTAAAAGCGATTATCTTAGCTTATATCTTAAGAAAATGAAAAAAGAAGAGCAAAATAAACACAAGTTTTAGTTTGGTGCAAAAGTAATTGAGGTATTTGCAATTAGTTTTAACCTTTTAAACCGCAATTACTTTTGCATCAACCTATAGAAAGAAAGAAATAGTAAAGATTAAAGAAGAAACCCATTCACATATGGTCATTGATTTTTGGCAAAGACATCAGGCTATTCAAAAGAATTTTCATCTCAACAACTGGTACTGTATATTCATTTGTAAAAATATAAACCTTGGCTCTTCACACCACTTGCAAAAATTAACCCAATCATAAAATTCTAGACCTAGATTTAGACTTAAAGCTAGATGTCTAGGCTAAAACATCTAGGACGAAACACAAGAGAACATCTTCATGATTTGGGAGTAGGCAAGGATTTTTTTTTTTATATATAGGACAGACCATAAAAATCACAAAAGAAAAAATTTATAATTGAACTACATCAAAAATAAAAATTCATGTTCTTCAAAAGACAGTATTAAGAAAATGAAATGGTGGCCCACAGACTGAAAAAAATATCTGCAAAACAGGTCAATGACAAAGGACTTGTGTCCAGAATATACAGATTCTATATATAAGAACTAAAAGATTTAGAGGTTCAGGTCAAGATGGCAGAGTAGATAAACCCTGTGCTTACCTCCTCCCATGACCACATCAAAAATACATCTTGATTATAGAAAAACCAACCTGGAGAACTGTTTAAAAACTAGTTAAACAAAAATCCTATAACTAAGGATTTAAAGAAGAAACCATGTGGAGACTGGTAGGAGGGGCGGAGACGCCAACCATGCTGCCCCTACAGGTGCTGCTCCCACACCCATGAGTGACAGTTAAAAATCAGGAGGAATATCTCGTCTCTGGAGGGCCCTCCTAAGGACTGAGGGGTCCCAGCCCCACACTGGGCTCCCCAGCCCAGAGCCCCAGTACCGAAGAGGAGCCCCACAACATCTGGCTGTGAAAATCAGCCGGGATACCCTCCCAGTGAGTCGGAGGGCTGATGGAAACCCAGGCGTCCTCTTAAAAGGGCTGCGCACAGACTTACTTGCTTGCAAACACTCACCCTAAGGTCCAGCGAAGGAACAACAGCTCAATAAGTACCAGAGACATACGGGCAGAAGCTGAATTGTGTGACTTCAGGACAAGGGCTGCAGGGACAGCCACCATTCTTCCTGTGTTGAGCTCTCCTCGCACACAGCCGGGAGGTGGGCGCCATTTCTCCTGTATTGAGCCCTCCCCCAACGCAGCCTGCAGGTGCAGATGGGCGCCAAAGCTGAACCTGCATTAACCTGGTGAACACAGCTCGCCCCACCCAACTCAAGCACTGCCCCACCCAACGTGAGCACCACCAGAGGCTCTTTCAGCAGCAGGCAGTTTTCCTTTTCCAAAGAGGACATAAAGATGGTCAACAGACATATGAAGGGATCCTCAGCCATCACGAATCATCTGAGAAACGCAAATTAAAACCACAATGAGATACCACGTCACCCCTGTCATAATGGCTATTATAAATAAATCAACAAACAAGTGTTCTCAAGGGCACTGTTGGTGATACTGCAAACCGGTGTAGCCACTGTTGAAAAAGATATAGAGCTTCCTCAGAAAATTAAAAACAGAACTACCTTATGACCCAACAATTCCACTACTGAGTATTTATCTGAAGAAATCCAAGACAAGATACACGCATCCCTAGGTTCATTGCAGCATTATTTACAATAGCCAAGAGGAGGAAGCATCCTAAGTGCCCATCAGACAATTAGATAAAGACGTGATACATATATGCATTGGGATATTACTCAGGCATAAAAAAGAATGAAATCTTGCCATTTGCAACAATGTGAATGGGCCTAGAGGGTATTATGCTGAGTGAAATAAGTCAGACAGAGAAAGACAAATACCACATGGTTTTACTTATATGTGGAATCTAACAAACAAAATAAATGAACAAACAAAACAGAACCAGACTCATTGATACAGAGAACAAACTGATGGTTGCCAGATAAGAGGGGATTTGTGGGGGCTGGGTGACAAAAGTGAAGGGATTAACAAATACAAACTGGTAGTTACAAAATACACGGATATGTAAAGTACAGCATAGAGAATATAATCAATAACATTGTAACAACTATGTATGGTGCCAGATAGATACTGGACTTATCAAGGTGTTCACTACATAAGTTATGTAAATATCTAATAACTATACTCTACCCCTGAAACTAATATTGAAAGTCAATTATAATTGAAAAAAAGTTTAAAATATTTTTTTTTAATTTTCATTAAAAATGATTCATTAAATACCAAAAAATTATGTCAACTCACTTAAAATTTTAGAAATAATATCAATTCATTTCAGAAAAATTGAAAAATAGTTAAAAGGAAGACAATAATGATCTAATTTTTCAAATAAAACTATTAGTCCTTTTTGTATTTCCCTCCAGTTTTTTTCCCCTTCCGTCATTATTTTTAAAAAGTTACCATAGTGTCATGCAGGGTGTCAGGCGGGGTCTCAGCTCCTGCTCTCCACATAAGAACGCGGGGCATGGTGAGGCCAAAAAGGAACACCCACAGAGCCATGTAGGAGAGTCATACCACTATAGTCTCGCTGGGTTGGAGACACAGGAAGCAGGAGCCACACTACCCACAACCTGCCATCTACTTCTCTACCAACCGACCTCTCTTGCCAACTGCTACCCACACTTGCTAGTTCAGCCACCATCTTCTTGCTAGCCCCCATTCTTGCTGCTAGCGTAGCCACAGCAGTTATATTAGTGGCCAATGGCTCACTGGTTACAGCTGACGGCCATCCAATCACAGTTGATGGCCATTTAGCACCTTTCCATCTGAGGCCAAGAGCCTGGAAACTGCACTCCTGGCTCTGTCCCCACACATAGTAAATATGCATTTAGTATCATGGTTTTCTACTTAAAACTGTTAGGGAAAGAAAATTTTATTAAAAAAAGCTTAACAGATAAAAGAGAAAAATAAGTTAGAATGATTTTGTACATTCGCATCGGACAGTTCCAAATTGGAAACAGAAAGAAAAAGCTTTTAAATTAAATGGGAACAGTGAAAAAGCAGAGATGTTAGGAGCTACTGCAAGTCCTTAAACCAGGAGGAGAAAATGGGAACTAGTATTGCATTTATATAATCTTAGAAATGTGGACACGAGTCAGAACACATTATATTAAATCTGTACAATAATGAGCCACATGATTCTACTGGGTTTTAAATATTTTTTATAACTGAAGAATTTACCTGTGGACACTTAAAAAAATAATGAAAAGATAAGCAACTCAATTTTTTAAATGGGCAAAAGATTTGATCAGACATTTCACACAACAGTATATGTAAATGACCAAGAAACACAGGAAAGCAAATTAAAATAATGCTGATACTCCAGTTGCATACCCCGTGGAATGGTTACAATGAAAAAGTCTGACAATGCCAAAGTTTGGTGAGAATATAGAGCTTCTGGACTCCTGGGCATTCCTTGTGGGAATGTAAAATTGTACAACCTCTTTGCAGTTTTGTGGTTTCTCATAAACTTAAGTACACATTTACCATCTCAACCATTCCACTTCCAGATATTCACTCAAGAGAAATAAAAGCATATTTCCACATAAAGGCTTGTACACATATGTTCATAGCATCTTTTGCAATAGTCAAAAAGGGAAAAGGTTCAAACGTCCATTTGCAGGTGAATGGATATACAAGTTGCAGTATGTTTGTTCAGTGGAATATTACTCAGTAATAAAAAGGAATAGCATGGGTAAATCTCATGAATAGATTCATAGACACAAAAGAACACATCCTGCACTATCCCACTGGTACAATATAGAGAAGGTACATCCAAGCGAGAATAGCCTAAAGCAGATCCCTGATTGCCTGGAGAAGAGGTGAGAACAACACTGACTGCAAAAGGGCATGAGGAAACTTCGGATGAAGGCCAGGTTTTGTACCTTGATTGTGTTGGTTAAATGGGTTCATACTTTGGTCAAAACTCATCAAACTATATATTTGAAATGAATGTGTCTTAATGCATAGAAATAGTACCTCATTAAAACCAACTTTTTAAAAAAATGGACATGAATTGGTAAAGAGGGTCTTAGGGAAAGATGATCGAACAACATGGAGAAATGTTAGGAACTTCTGAAAAAGGTTCCCGTGCAATATTCCATTATGAATCATTTAAATATAAAACCCATGTCCACGTACCTTCATTAAAATCACTTGTACTTCCATTTGCCTTATGTGAGGAGCTAATTATCAGCTGTACTAGTAGGTACTAGTAGCCACATGAGATTTTTTTTGCCACTCAATTCTGACTGGTGGTTGTTCATTACTATTCTTTAGTGTCCATCTCCATACCAATGTTTTTTAATATGACCCCAGCTTGTGTCACATGTTTTTGTAGAACAAGGATGAGTTCCATATCTGAGTCAGAGTGGAGTAGAGGAAAGAAAACCTGTAGGAAGTGAGACACATGTCATTGAGTCTGATGTCTGTCAGGTTCTCAGAGTCAAAAGGAAACATGAGTCCATAAGATTCTGGAAATCGACAGAAATTTTGGAGAGGGCACTGCTTGCGCCTCATGTTGAGTTGAGGAGTCAATTTTATTTTAATTTCAAAGGACTGCTAGTATGTGAGCTACACTTTACTGACCCCTTGCGCTATGAAATCATTCTTTGTTTCTCAAGCTCTTGTACCTTGTACAGGTATGCCTGTGGTTACATCTATGGCACTGAATATCCTGGGCATGTCAGAAATGGTCCCAGGCAGTGAACTTCAGGTCTAATTAATCTTTATATCTCCAACACCTTGCATAGCACTTGGCACAGAGGAGTTATTCAATAAATGCATGTTGAAATAACCTTCGGCTCTTAATACAACTAAGCGTTCCCATCACTGATCACATTATGGCCCTTGTTAACTGTCATCAGTGCCCAGATCAGGGTTCATTTCCATGCTTCCTCCTCCTGGCTTCCTTATTTCTTTATTTTTTCTCTTACAGATGGTTCTGTTGTTTCACTTCCTATTTGGTTTCTGAACTCTGAGCACGAGACTTGGAGACAGGGAGCCCTTTCACTTCAGTTTCGTAACCTTTCCAAGGGCTGATGAGACTAGTGCTGGCACTGCATAACTGCTGTGTGGGCACTTAGCAATTTCTCCAGTGGAGGCTTGCTAAGAGCTGCTATCCTGTTGAATGGTTCTGGCATGTAAGGGAGGAGAGAAGGCAAATGACCTGGATTAGAAGTGCCATGTGTGAGCCATGGCCCTGTCTCTTATCTGCTGTGAGGCTTTGGGCAAATCATCTGGTCTCCTTCTTCCTCCATCTTCTGATGGACTGTTTGCCCTCGTTCCTGAGTAGCTCAGAGGCCACCAGAGACCCCAGGCTCTTCCTTGGGTTCTCAGAATTGTATGTGAGTCTTAGCTTTTTGTACATTCTTGAAGAAGGCTGAAACCTAAGACAGGCTAAATTTGATTCAGAAAAATAAATGTGGCATTTTTGTACCTGAACACCAAGAAGAGTATCACAGCTTTCACACTTGAGTCCATGAGAATTGTAGCCTCACCATCCTCTAGAGAGCTTGCTTTCCTGTCGCTCCACAAGACTCCTCAGCTAGATGGCCCCAGGGTAAGAGATGTCTCTTTCCTGCCCTCTTTGTGGGCAGGATCTGGGCTCATGGTCTTCCTTAATGGGACTCCTCTCCCAGTACTTAAAGCACTTCTGTCATCCTTGACCTTGATATGGAAAGAACAGGCAACGCTCCCCTGGTAATCACCACCTTTTCCCAGCACCTTCAATGTGTCTGGCCTCTGGCCATTGCCTTCTCCTGACACAAGACTGGTGGTAAAACTCAATTGCATCTTCTACATAGGCTTGTAGCTAGTTGTATTTTAATTAGAAGCTTAGTTTTCCAGCAGCTGGGGTTTCAAAGAGGCCTCACTTTCCCTCTAGCTCCAGTCTTCTTAAAAGGCAAATTCAGACAGAGAGGGATGGTTTTACCTATATATATGATGGAGAAACTCAATATACATAATCCCAGAGGGACAGTAGAGCAGACTAAGTGCTTATCCAATTTATGGTTTTTGTTGGTGGTGATTGGTTTCTGTTCATTTCAAGAAATCAATGAAAAATGGCTTCCATGTTGTCACTGGCACTATGCCAAGTGTATCAGACACGAATGTCATTAGATAATTATCATATTTACTGTCAATAGCACTCATTAGTCTCTTGTGCAGCGAGAGGAACCCTTGAGAGCATAATTGCTGCCGGCTGAAGCATCTCTAGTGTGAAGCAATTCCATATAATCTTCACCTCCAGATTGGTGGTGAGACAACCCCATATCTTCCTTTGACACCATCCTCTCTCCCAAAGTTCCTAACATGGCTGCCTTTCCCCCAAGCAATGAAAATTTCATTCAATTCTGTGTAATCAACTTCATTGAGCTCCTTCTGTGTAGCAAATACTGCACTCATGATACAAAAATAGATAAGACATATTCCTTCCCCCCAAAAGGAGTTCACAGTTTAATGTTGCAGATAGAAAGACAAGCAAATAATGGAGACTCTGGGTGATGTGTGTAGTAGCAGAAAGACGTTCAGATGTGGCTCAGGAAGGGGAAGGAGGAACTCTCTGGAGGATTAAAAGAGGTCAGAGAAGTCAACGCCTAGGTTTTAAAGGATGAATAGACGTTCTGCATGCAGTGAATCAGATAAAATATTGTTACATGAGGATACATTGTCTCTCTTCCTCCTCATCCATGCCCCACCCCCACCCTTCTTTAGTAGGAAGATCTAGGGTATTATGGAGGTGGAAAATGGGAAGGTAGAGTGGCTGAGGGATTTCACTTTGGAACGAGAGGACACTACTAGCTGTTGGAAAGAGTAGGTTGCAGGGATATCAAATGAATAATAATAATAATAATAATAAACCCATACCTAGCACTTACTATGTGCCAGTAATAGTTGTAAGTACTTTACATATATTAAGTTGTTGAAACTTTGTCCCCATTCTATAGATGTAGAAAAAGACTAAGTAACTTACCCAGGAACACATAGCTTTGAATGGGAAAGTAGAGGTTGGAACCCAGGCAGGCTGGCTCTCAGTCTGAGAACTGTGACATTACTAAGTCAAGGGGTTATTGGGCCAAGTATGGGGATGTTTTCACCGGGAGCTGAGGTTTAAGGGAAGAGATGAAATCCAACAAAAGATACTAAAAGTGACAAAGGTACCAAGAGAAGATCTTAAAGAAACATTGCTATTTCTTTGTTCCCGTCTGCACCCCCATCACACTCAGCTTTAGGTATTTTTGCGAACAGCCTATAACAAAGATTAAAATCGCCACTCATGATTTTGTTTTCTGTGGGCTACTTTTTCTTTAAATGTGACTCCCTGTTGAGGTCAGTACTTGAGGACAGCAGGAACCTTTCAGACAGAGGTGGCCAGACTGGGGAGAAAGTGGTAAAGAGGAAAGTGGATGAGGGAACAGCTTGTGTACATACATGGGCACAGTCTGGTGTCTGGGAAACTCATCTGTCACAGATGATAACAGAACTGATTTTGCTTTCGGTGTCCTCCAGGTTTAGCCCAGCAACTTGATGTCCCAACAAAACCCCATCAGATACTCACGTGGGGCAAGAGCATGAAGATGTCCTCACTGACGTCTTCTCTATTTGGGTGCCTCTTTTCTCTGCACAAACCCTGGAGTCACACAATAACAAATCACCTGCTTTAGTCTGCTTCTCATGCTTTAGAAAGCATGGCTCATTTCTAAGCAATGCACCAGAGGACAACAGACATTTACTTTGTTGGGGGCGAGGGAAGGAAACACAACTTTCTGACATGAAAGGAGCATTTGGGTTTAAATGGAGAACATTCAGATCAGAAACCACGGGGTAAAAATAAACACTGCAGAATCAGGGAGAGCAGGGGCTCTCAATGTGGGGGTCCGTTCAGTTTTCCAAGTGTCCACAGATTGGTCATTCCTAGGATCCGTGTTTCTTCTGGAGCTGTGTTTGCACATTGGTTTCCGGCGAGGGTGAAGTGTCTGTCTATCGCATTTAGTAAAACGCACACATCTCCTCATTGGGACTCAGCAGAAGCAAAACTTGTCCTTCCATTCGTCTTTGTCAGACCAGCAGGGGCAGCCAGGCTAAGACATCTAGAGCCGCTGTTTCTCTCACAATGATTTTATCCCTCATTCTGCTAATTAGACTTGGGCACACTTTACCCAGTGAGCTGGTGACATTCCACTAAAGCTCAGCATCTCCCTCTGGATGATTCCTCAGTCAGATTGGGGAATCACGCAGGCCATTGGGATGTCTGGAGTTGGCTTTCAGGGGAGCTTAAAGGATACAGCCCTGGGCTTCTTTCGTAATAGTCCATTATTCTGTTTGGAGATATCTTCTCTCTTTAAAAGGGAGGTTCCTGCCAGAGTTTCAGGCTCCTGGACTTTCTGCTCCCACACTGTGGCCCTATCTCTGGCATTCTCTATCTCGCCCCTAGGAAAGTTTGTAGGATGTGAAATGCCCAGGAAGAGAGTCCAGTGGGGCTGCTGCCACTGCTGCAAGTCCCAGGAGAGCAGTTCGGCCTATTAGCAAAACCAACAGAGCCTTGCTTCATCCTCCACTGAAAATCCCCCCCAAGGCACTGAGCAGGCTCTGACAGACTGTTTTGGAAACTGCTAGAAGAAGGGATCTGTTCGACGTTATTTGCAATTCAAGAAACCATCGCATTTCCCTGGTCTAGGCAGTTTCCTAACTGACTAGACCAAACTACAAAGCTTTTCTACCACTTAGCAAATACGGTCAGCTCATAGAAGGGCTGACTGTTCCCCAAGCCAGCAGCTGAATCCCAGTACACCGCCACCGTGATCCTCCGTGACATGCACACATCTGCTTTTACAATCAGTCCCAATTCTGTGGGGACAGATGAGAGGGACATGCAAACACAAGATGGTGTGAGAACTGGGACCCACAGGGGTCAGGCAAACTGCTGACCCTGACTGTGTGTGTGGCTGACTCGGTCAGGTCAAACCTGCTTTCCGGCTCTCTGTAGAGAAATAGCACAGGTGTAGAAATAGCACAGGTGGTGGACTACAAATAACAGTTACAGCAAACATTATGTAGATAATCTTACAAACACAGTTTCAAAATTTTTTTTTTAAATTTCATTCATGTATTGCAAAAGGAGTGCATAGTTGTTCTTGAACTTCATCAACCCAGCGTGGTTGAAAGCAGTGCTTCTCAAAATGGAATGTGTATTTGAAATACCCAAGGATCTTATTAGGTTGGTGCAATATTAAAAACTGGTAGGTCTGCGGTGAGGCCTGAGATTCTGCATTTCAACCAGCACCCAGGTGACACAGATGGTGCAGCAGTAAGTCTCGTAAATTTGGGCTAGAAAATATGATAGTCTCCCTTTATCACCAACCCACTCGAGTCCATCTCTCTAATTATGTTTCAGGCTACATTATTCTATAATCTGTTTCTTTACTTCCAGGTCAACATTTAAAACTGTCACACATTCTTTATATTACCTACATGGAAGTCCATAGGTGAAATGCCATGATTTATTTGCCTTGCCTCTTACAGATGGAGACTCGGGGTGTTTCTAAGTATAGGGCCCGTTTTTAAGCCAGCCCCTATTCATTGGCTCTGTTACTGAGCCAGAAAGAGCTTTGGCTGATTAGCAAGCTCACCTGGACCAAACACTAAGCTTTATTTCTCCAAGTGAGGAAAGGTAGTGAAGAGTGCCTCAGAATGAAATCATTGAGTCGACTTCTGTAGCACACAGGAGCAGAACTTCTGTGTCTCTCCAGCCAGGGTGTGCTTCCTGCAAGATATCTCTCTGGTGAACCAAGAGGCCCATGATATTGTGGGATAAACAAAGTTCATCTTCTTTTGTTGTCAATTTTATGTGAATGTTGTAAAGGAAAAGACAATTCCTTATGTGTATATCGAGACATACACATGTATACGTAATAAAGAAGACAACAAAAAATTCACAGGAATTTTTAGGATTCAATCATGAGAGATCAAAAATGTTTTCTTGCTTGTGGCTGGCTGCTTTAGACCCTTTCGGATAGAGCCCACACTTCTCTGCACTTAGGGGCAATTTCATGGATAATGTTTCGAATCAGGCATAACCTGGTTCTGTACCCTCATCTACAGCTGAGAAAACAGGCTCAGGATGGTTGATTAGCCGATGGTATCAGATTAATGAAAGCAGGTCATTAAAGGGCTTTAGATCATTGAGATGAAAAGCATGTGGAGCTTTGCAAAGCTGAGGATTGTTTAGAAGTCACTGTTTTAGCCCAGTGGCTGTCAAACCTTTACGCATGTTAAAATCAGTAGAGAAGCTATTTAAAATCTCCAGAGTTCAGGCCCACTCAAAACCAAGTAACTTAGATTTTCTTGGGGTGGGACCCAGACACCGATATAGTCGGCTCTTCCAGGTGACTTCAGTATTGAGCCTTCAGTGACGGATCTAGCAAATAAAAGCATAGGAAGCCCAGTCGAATTTGAATTTCGGTTAACAAATTTTTCAGTGTAAGTATATTTCCAAATATTGCATCGGGCATACTTATACTGGAGATATTTGTTCTTTATCTCAATTCAGACTTGACCAGGCATCCTGTATTTCTTCCGGCCACCTGAGTGCAGCCAATCAAGAATCAAGCTTAGGGGAGCTGACCATAAGGACTCCCTTCAAGGTCACGGTGTCAAACTCTTGAGGGCTACTGATTGGTCGCCCTCAACCCCCAATTTTTCCAGTCTCAAGATTCAGGAACCAGGTGGGTGGCATCTTTGGGGTCATTCAGGCCCTGGGCCTGGCACTTGGGACTTTTCACCAAAGAAAGAAACGAGGTGTTACTGACTGCCTAATGAGTAAAGCTGGTGGTAGATGTTAGTAGTTTGTGATGCTCTACTGTGTGCAGCTTACCATTTGCCAGGGCATCCTTTCATCTGGTTCCACACAAAATTACACTGAGTAAATAGGTGAGCCTCTGACCAGACCCCGACAAAGGCTTAAATGCTGCCAGGGGGGGAACAAGTCCCTTCCTATACACATCAATTTCCCTCACTCGGGGCCAAGAGCAACTCGGCATCTTCTGAAAGTGATGTATTGGTCCTTGCTGCACCCCCCCCTCCCTGCCCCTTCTTCCTACCAGCTTCTTGTCTCCCAAACCTGGTGAACAGAGAGCTGAGGAGTATGGTCTACTTTTGCAAATCCCCTCAGGATTTAAAATGCACCCAAATCAGCAAGAAACAAAATACCTGTATCCCTATGAGAACAAAATACCTGTGGAGAACAGCTAACACTGAAATGATGACAAGAGAAAGGCCAGCCATGGGGCCCAGCTGCTTTCCTCCTGGGACAGCGGTGGGGGGATGTCAGGTGAAATACTAACAAGTGGTGTGGGAAGCTCTTTGGATCAGCAGCCGCCAGCTGGTGGCTTGATTCCAGCCACGACCATGCAGAAATGGTCTAAGGAAGTCATCCCATAGGCCTGACCTCCCAGAGCTCAAGAACTTCCAGACTCATTCTGGATTTGCAAACTATGAACTCACTACTGAGAAGGAGCCCTGTGAGCTACCCAGTTCCTAAATAAGCAAACGTCCTTGTAACCTGACTCCACAGTTCCACAAGCAGATGGGCCTTCCCAACACACATTTTCCTATTTTGCTACCGGTTCCCTCTGGTTGTAATCCATAAATGGTACCCATGGAAAATAAGGGGTTTGGTTCTACATGATTCAAACCAAGACCAATTCCCATTCAAACAGACCCCAAATCCAAGACAAGCAATGCGTGGGCAAGGGGAGAAAAAAAGTGACGACTGAGACTTTCGAAAAGAGCACATGTGAAGGAAGTGGGAAGAAACACTGGCTTTCTTCTGCAGGGTGTCCCAGGATCCCAGCCCAGGGAGTGAGCCACTGCCTTGCCAGCCTGGGTCCCCAGTCAATGCTCAGAGATTTTAGCTACCCACCAGATACACTCACACCACCAGTCAGCACTTGTCTTGCCTTGGTCTTTGCCAGGATGCCCTGCAGTCTCACTCCAAACACAATCCATTACAGCTCAGAAAACTCTTGAAGACATGTGTCCACCTCTGAGGTTGACTAGGAAATCTCATTTCTTCACTAAGTTCGCCTCTGATCCTTGCAATCCATAAAATGCTTCCAGGAGCAACGAGCCCATTTGGGTCAGCTGCCTGGGCTCCCTGGAGGTTCTCAGTGGTCACGGTGACTCATGTGGCAGCCATCCACCCACAACCTTCCGTGGGAGAGGAGGCCATCTGGACACCAGGCATAGCACGCATGGCTCCAGGCACTCTGGCCCTGATGCCTCTGGAGGAACTATGACAGGCACTGAGCCCGACGGGCACAACGTCTCCCAGGGTTCCATTTGCTACATGGTTAGTGCATTCACCAAACATTTCTTGAGCTCCTAATATATTCTGGACCCTATGCTGGACAATGGGATTACTAAATGAATAAGACTGTCTGCCTTAAAAGAGAGCGTCTGCCTTAAAAGAGAGCTCCATTGTCTGCCTTAAAAGAGAGCTCCATTGCAAGAACCTTCACACACTGACCCACAAGGCCACATCCAGTGATCGGGCCAAAGGAAGTCCTCGGTGAAACTGATGAAGATTTATGTACAGAGATGACAGTTGGAGGGTTACTGACGGAAGTGAAAAGCTCGAAATCTCTTGAATGTCCAATAATAAATCTATGATTAAAATTTACAACGTAACCATTTGATAATCTGTTATGTAGCATTCATTCATTCATTTATTCAGTCAACAAATAATTATTGAGCAGCCTATCTCAGGGTAAAGTTCAGGCTCTAAGGAGACATATGTGAGCAAAAGAGAAGGGGACACTAACATCCCACAACTTATTGTTTAGCGACCCACCATTTTGGTCCCGCCCAATCTGTCTACCTCCCCAGCCACTGAGGGCATCCTTTGGTCTCCCCACCGATACCCTCCAGGAGGCCTGCCCCACCCTCTTCACACCTGGTTCTAAGGTTGTCTCTTATCCTCAGTGAACTGTGAGTCTTTGCAAGGTGGAGACCTGCCTTAGTCATTGGGCCCATGATGCCACATTGTACAATCCACACGCAGGATGTTTTGTAGGATAGCTTTCTTCTTTTTTATTTGGGGGGGGGCGTGTCAAGAAGGAGCCTAACGCCTTCTTCTTATCACCGTTCTTTAATCTGACTCATCAATGCTTTCTGCTCAATCAATCTTTGGATACATGCCAATTAAACATAACTTTACAGAAAGTTTCAACCCCAACTTCCCCCCTCCTGCCCCTCCATCTTACTGTGCATTTCCAATGTAGAGCTTTTGGGGGGAGAGGTGTGCCCCTAAACACAGGAAAGGATGGACTTTACAGCTCCTGCAACTTCACCACAGCACCTTGTACTTTGCTATTTTATAAGAGAAAAATAGTAACTCATTATTTTACTTTAGCATTTCTGTACTGGTAAACTAGACTTTGTTTTCCTGTATTCATATTTCTTCTGTAAACGGCCTATGTTCTTTCCCCACTACTCTATTGAATTTTTGGTCTGTTCATGCTGACTTTTCCAAGCTTTTTATATAATAAGAGTATAATCGGTGCTCTAAGGACATTCTGAGAGGATAAGCAATGGAAGACATCATAACGGGAAAGATGAAGTACTTGTGTAAAATGTAATGTCTTCTGCAACTTATAGAAAAACCACCTAACAGTTAAAATGCAAATACATTTGGCAAATGTACTTGTTGAAAGCGATTCTTAAATCAACTCGTGATGAGCAGGGACTTTCCGGACATTTGGACAATAAACAGAAAGGAGATCCCAGAACTCGAGCTCTGGAAGGTCTCTAAGTACCACCTCCTTTTACAAAGGATTCTGAGAATCAGGGTGATGTGCCCTGAGCTCAACCACATGGCCAGGAAGCGACAGTGTTGGGACAGCTCCATGACCTCTCCTTGATGAACAGCATGGCATGCCCAAAAGAAGGGGAAGTGGCCCAGGAGTAGCTTCCTCATTCTACACGGTCTATGAAACCACAAAACAGGATGCTATGAAAATGTCAAATTGTCACAGGAGCTTAAAATGCCTGCCTTGTTGCCAGAGTGGAAATCCACATGCAGAAAAGCCTGGCAACTTCAGCGAAGCCAAGCAGAGTGGACATTTATTGACGAACAGCTGGTAAAAACTCTTATTGGAAGCAGATGGACCGTCCAGCAGAAGGATGTTGGGTGGACACAAAGAATAAGTGCAAGACAGAAGCCCGCATCGAGGTCCCTAGGACAAATTTCCAGCTCTGCCCATGGTGAAGTGTCTGTATGTCTGGATTTCGGAGAAGGAGGCGTTTTGTAAGTATCCTAGTGTAGCTTAATGATATGAATATGAAAACGGAAGGTCTATTCCCTGAAAAATATGGTCATTGGAACAAATGTCATTTAAACAAAACAGACCTTGCTGGCTAACAAGGAGAAAATGGGTCCCTTCGTTTAAGGTGTTTTCTGGGGAGCTGCTGGATGCTGGGAAAACCCTGTGTGTGCACACAGCTCGTCCATTTCCCATCACCATTCAGGAAGGAGGAAAGGGTGAAAACAGTGCTTCAGTCTGTGGAGCAAAGGCGAGAAGGGAGAGCAATGGCTGCTAGCATCTTTTATTTGGTGAGTAACTTAAAAATAAACCCACTTCTAGTGCAAGGCTCAGAGAAGACGAGTGGAGTAGAACTCAAAGGCACACCTGGTTGCCAGATCCCCCCACTCTGCCTTCATGTCCCTAGATTGACCTTCCAGCTCCCAATCATCTAAAAGGAACCCCAAGAGTTAATATATACAAACCCAGGCAAGGAACCTTGCTTCTGCCAATTCTACTTGGTCTACTTGCTTGCCATGGAAGGGTCTGAGATTAGTTATTTCAGTCTGAGAACAATTTTAACAGAAAAGTCTATTTTTAATACAAATAAATTTGATGTACAGTTTATAGATGAAAATTCTGAGGTCCTTCGAAACAGGAGATCAGGATTATTTTCTGTCACAACCAGATTTAAATGAGCAACTGTGCTGACAAAATTCTCCATTTTGTCGAGCCTGGCCTTTGGCACTTGAAAGTTTACTGCAAGCAAGAGAGGACCCTTAAAATTTACCCTCAGGGGCTGGACACCAAGGG
Organism: Rhinolophus hipposideros; assembly: GCF_964194185.1. Classification (NCBI taxonomy): domain Eukaryota; kingdom Metazoa; phylum Chordata; class Mammalia; order Chiroptera; family Rhinolophidae; genus Rhinolophus; species Rhinolophus hipposideros. Next base: position 92,886,584 of record NC_138052.1, read on the forward strand.
GTCCAGCCCCTGAAGGTAAACTGCCCGGCATTAATTTTTGTGCCAATCATTTGGCAATGTCTAAAATGACGAGTAAGGAGGACAGTCAGGCTGGAGCAGAAATAATCAACACCCATCCATTCTATTACCTTCTCTCTCAAGATGGAAGCCTTTCTCCTACTTGGATCTGACTCAAAGACCCTGCTCCTGGAGCAGGCCCAGCCTTGAGCACATGGAACGTTGTATCTGGCTCTTCTAAATTCTACACCCTCTGCCCACTTCCTACCCAAAGCTTTCAACAAACCCCCCCACCCCCACTGCAGCTCCTTGGAGACAATGAAACTGAATTAATATGCTCACCCTAAGTTGTTAGATCACGGCCCCAAGCTTAGCCCAAAGCAGGCCCAGAACAGAAGTTTGTTGAATCAGTCTCCACTGAAGAAGGTCACAGAGCCTGTTATTTTCACAAGCATGCCAGTGGCTCCCATAATCGAGCAAGCTTGAGAAACTCTGATTCGATGCAAATACATTCTTTTGAAATAATAAAAATAAAGGAATTGGGTAAGGGAGCATTGGGGGCTGGGAAGAACTCACTGACACTCTTCAATCACCCAGATGTGATGGGGTAGTGGGGTAGGAGAGGCACAGGAGTGAGTGTGCAAGGATAACTACTCAGATAATGGATACCTTTGATGAGTGAGGCAAGCACAAAAGGTGGCATTTCCACCCAGAGGGACCATACAATCTAGTTGAGCAAGCATGGAAATAAAATAACAAGGGCTAATGGGAAAGCTGTTTGGGGCCTTGGATGCGATGGACCTAGGAATGAGTCTTCCTTGGAAGAAAATAGCTGGACATTGATCCTGTCTGTGTTAAATGGTGATTGCCTTCAAGGGAAGTCCCATGAGAAATAGCATGGAGATCACCCAGACCTTATGGAGGTCATCCAAATATGTAGCCTTTCAAGAAAGGTTGACTCTGCTGACCTCGGAAAGTAAGGACTTGGAAAGCAACCAACCCACTTGCACGATAATTATCAACTGAATCTTAGAGCTTCAGGTATACCCACCGCCTCCAAAATAGACCACTCCATTGCAAACTGTTTGGATTACACTTCTTATTCTATTATGTAATTGTTTCCTATAACTACCATTTGAGACTGAGAATTAAGGTAAATCCATTTATACAACACCTTAAAATTCATATAAAGAACAAAGCACATGAGTCATGTTCCTAGCTGCCCGATTTGAAGAAAGGAAGGCTTTCCACATGATATTATCCTGTGTTGAAAGCTTTCTACACTTAATCCCCAGTTTGGAGCTGAAGAGTCTGTAAAGCTTCTGTAAATTGCTATGCCCACGTAAGCTAATATGTCCATGTGATAAACATGCAGAGTAACATAAAATAATTGGTCCTAAGTTTCATTCCTGATCTCTGTACGTACGACCTCTCTCTTCTGTGCACATGACTGACCTCAGGAAGGTCAGTGGAGCCATTAGGAATAATGGGTTACTATTTAGTGGCTGTGTGCAGGAATAATGGGTTACTATTTAGTGGCTGTGTGCAATGAGCAGCTGTGCTGCTCATCCTCCCAGCTACGGGAACCCATCTTCTGCTTCTTGATGGCACTGGTGTCCCACTGGCCTTGGCAAAATCATCTCCCAGCCCTCCTGAGCCTCAGTGGCTCATCTATAGAGTGAGGGTTAAACAAAGTAATTTCCAAACATCCTTCACTTCTCAGCCACAGGAAGCCTGGGTCAGCACGCAAAGCTTGACTGTCTCTCTGAAAGAGCCGTCTTCATAGCCACGGCCCATCTCACACAGCCCAGGACCAGGATCCAGTAGGGAAACTGAGAAGGCCCACCTTCCACCTGTCCCTGAGAAAGCCTCACTCCCAAGCACAAAGCTCAGAGCCAACTCGTATTCTTTGTCTTTTGAACTGGGACGCCAAGGGAACTTTCCTGCACCAACCACCATTAAGAGAGATACAGACACAACATCTCTGATGAGGCTCATGCTATCCAGGGTTGTGAGCAATTCCTGGTACATCGGCTGTCAAGGCACTCCTTCCCTCGTAAAGCAAACTTGAAAAGGTATAAGGGAAGAGCTTACTGGCATATAGTAGGTATTTAATAAGTACGTGCTGAATTAATGAATTAATGATGGCCTAATGAATTAATAATGGGTTGGTGGATGGGTGGATGGATGAACGGTGATTACGGGCAGGAGCTCTGGTCCATATCTTAAAACTGGTTCCACATCTCAAAAAACTGTGGGAAAGCAATTTAAACTCTCTAGGACTTAGTTTTTCCACTTTAAAAATGGCAGTCATAAAAGTCTCTACCTCATTGGGTTATTGTGAGGATTAAAGAAGATAATTTGCACAAATTGATTAGCAGTTTGGCCAGCACACAGTTAGTATTCATAAACGTTAGCTATTTTTATTAGAATATTGAGTGCAAGTCATCTTAGCCCAAAGAAAACCTTTAATCACTCGAAATCATGAAAAAAGGAAGACATACAAATTCAGTACTTGAGCATTAGTAGCACGTAGCTGGCTCCACACGCCTCGACACCAATGGGTCATGAGGACGCATTTGAGAACACTACCTGTACATCACACGGTGGGTACTCTGTGACGATTTGTAATGTGAACAGATGGAATGAATTGAATGAGTGAGAGACAGAAGGAACAGATGGAAAAATGAAAAGGAATGACTTTCTAGTTCAGTGTTATGGTTTTGTCCCCCAGGAGATATGTGACAATATCTTGGGACATTTTTCATTGTCACAAGTGGGCAGTGCTACTGGCATCTAGTGGGTGGAGGCCAAGAATGTTGCTAAATACCCTATAACACACAGGGCAGCCCCACTACAAAGAATGATCCAGACATAAATATTAATAGTACCGAGCTTTAGAAACCCTGGTCTAGTTCATTGATTTTAAAACTCAGCCCCTCCATAAATGTGTGTGTGTGTATGTGTGTGTGTGTGTGTGTGTGTGTGTGTGTGTGTGTGTGCGCGCGCTCGCGCTTGGGGGTAGATCTTCCTAAAATTCAGCTTCATCTAAGGACCACTTTGTATGTGTATTATACTCCTTATGAAGACCATGCTATCATGAGTTAAATTGAAATTCCCCATGGGAGTCACATTTCCGAAAGACTGCAAGAGTTGCTTGTTTCCAATGTAAGGAAACCACAGTATCAGAATTTCCAATTGTTAAGGGGCTTTTTGAGTTGGGAAAGCAGGAAATCACTTATTAAAATAGAATTTGGCTATGGAGTATTTTCTTTTCTTTTTTTTTTTTTTTTTTTTTTTTATTAATTAATTTATTTATTAGTTTCAGGTGTACAAAACAATGGAGTATTTTCCACATGGACTAGTTTAATGATAAAAAGATTTCAATTTTGTGAACACTCTCTTTAGCGATTTGGAGATTATCAAAAAAACCAACATAAAGATGACAACAATTGGTTGTCTATTGGTTTCCTACTGCCACACAGCAGTCTGGGAATGCGTCTGTGGGTGAAATTTTAATCCGTGGATTAGAAAATTTTAATAACTCGCATGGAAATTCATCTGAGCAAAACTGACATTACAACATCATGGGGCTGCTGATTCAATCCAGAAACTGAGGTTTATGATGCACTAACTCAGTTTTATTTCTGCTTGAACCCCTGTGGCACAGTCATCCTGCCTCATTGACATGGACCTTTGCTTCCTTCCTGTCCTGGTACGAAACACCCCTGCCCCTCACTCAGTCTTCTGGTCCCTATCTGCCTCTCCATCTTCAATCAACCCACTCCCTCTCTTGCAGTTTTTTCTAGTGATCTTATGATTTTTAAAACTTTATTGATTTGTAAAAATTTATACACAGTAGAATGCACAGATCTTAAGTGTATCGCCTGATGACTTCTGACAAATGTATATTCCCTTGTTACTATCCCTCAAATCAAGATACAGACTATTTCTATATCCCAGAAATGTCCTTCAGGACCCTTTGTAATCAATATCCCCAGCCCCTCTACCCAGAGGCAAGGGCTGTTTGGATTTCTAGCACCATACATTGGTTTTGCCCAATCTGAAATCTCACATAAATGAATGTATCGCTCATTATGTCCCCTGCTGTGTCTCACTTTTTGACTCAACGTTTATACCTATGAGATTCAAACATGTTGCTGCATATTTGAGTAATTCTTTACTTTTTAATTTTTATGGTTTTCTATTGTATTGGGGACTATGATGAATGACAATGCTACAAACATTCTTGTATAAGATATTTTTTAACACATGCTTTTGTTGCTCTTCGGCTTTTACCCAGGACTGAAACTGCTGGGTCATAGCCCAGTGCATGCTTATCCTGAACATACCCATTGATGCTCCAGCCTGACTCGACATTTTAATTCCTCAGAAATGCCCACTCTCAATCTTTGAGACCTCACACACCTATCCCTCCCTTCATCTGGGTAATTCCTACCCATCCTGTGGGTCCTGATTTAGATGTTACGTATCAAGGAGCCTTCCCTGACTGCTACAGAATTCTACCAGGTTCTCCCTGCTACCTCGGAGCTCCCATGAGTCCTGTTATCAGTAGCTGATGCAATGGCATGCTTCTAATATCTGTCTTCCTTCCAGCCTCTAACATTCATGGGGTAAGTACTGTCTGTGCGGCTCGCAGCTAATAATTATACCTGATTTCATCATCACCCAGCACTGGTCTCACACATGCTGAGTGCTCCATTAATATCTGTTGCATAGCTGGATGGATGGATGGATGGATGGATGGATGGATGGATGGATGGATGGATGGATGAATAGCTGGAAAGGCGAAGACTCTTGGGGATAGATTGGCTAGTCCAGTGTTTTTCAAACTGTCCTCTGTGGGACTCTTATGGCTTTTCCCATCCCTGGAGACCACTGGGGTGGGTCATGGTAGGCAGATGGGGACAGAGGGGCTGGGACTCAAGACCCCTCAAGCAGGTTCAATCAAAGAATGTTTTCGTAATATTTCATTGGGCAATAATATACTTTAAATATAATAATAACTTTTAAAAAAAATCTACTGGGATCCTAAACTCAAATATTATCAGAAGTCAGAAAGGGAAATGTAACTAAGTCAAGTAGGCAAGTGTTTTTGCATATTAAACACATGCAGATAATTTTCACTTACACGGAGAATTCTGCTCTCTCATTTTCCTTGAAACACACAGCCCATTCAATGTAATGCTCATTTACCCATTTTGATAGCACAGCTACAGAAAAATGTTTATCCACAAAAAGAAAATGCAGCAAAAACAAAACAAGAATAGCCGGGCAAATAAAATTACAAGCTGTAACTAACATTCATTTTTTAAATGGGCAAAAGACCTGAACAGACACTTTTTCAAAGAAGATATTCAAATGGCCAACATGTACATGAAAAGATGCTCAACATCACCAGTCATTAGGGAAAGGCAAACCAAAAACACAATGAGCTATCACCTCATTCTAACACCTGTTAGAATGTTGTCATCAACAAGACAAGAGATAAATGCTAGCAACGATGTGGAGAAAAGGGAACTCTTGTATAGCATTGGTAGGAATTTAAATTGGTACAGCTGCTATGGAAAACGGTATGGAAGAGCCTCAAAACACTAAAAATAGACTACCATATGAACCAGCAATCCCACTTCTGGAAATATATCCAAAGGAAATGAAAACACTAACTCAAAAAGATAGCTGCACCCCCGTGTTCATAGCACAATCATTTACAGCAGCCAAGACATGGAAACAACCTAGGTGTACACTGATGGAAAAATGGATAAAGAAGCTGTCACACACACACACACACACACACACACAATGGAATATTACTCAGCCAGAAAAAAATGAGGAAATCCTGCTATTTATGACAACATGGATAGACCTTGAGGGCATTAAGCTAAGTGAAATTAATGAGACAGAGAAAGACAAATACTGTATGATCTCACTTATATGTGGAATCTAAAAAAAAAAAAATCATAGAAAAAGAGATCATATTAGTGATTACCAGAGGTAGGGGAGAAGGGAAGGAGAAATTGGAGGAAGGTGGTCAAAATGTATAAACTTCCAATTATAAGATAAATAATTACTAGGGCTATAATGTATAACATGACAACTGCTCTATGATATATAGGAGAGTTAAGACAGTAAATCCTAAGAACTCTCATTACCAGGATAAATTTTTTTTTCTTTTCTCATTTCTTTTTATTGTATCTACATGACATGATGGATGTTAACTAAACTTATTGTGGTAATCCTTTCATAAAATATGTAAGTCAAGCCATTGTGCTATACATCTAAAACTCATACAGTGTTGTATGCCAATTATATCTAACTAAAAACAGAAGAATGCCATTTATTTGTAGTGTCAGTGGGACAACAGGGAGTGGTGGAGATTGTGGTCATCTGCCTAAAAGGGGCGGCTTCAATTCAATTTCAGCCACTTACTGCCACGTGGTACTATGGACCAAATCTGAGTTTTCAAGATAAACCAAGTAGTTTACCTTTGCTTATCAAAAGCTTTTCTCACAGATAGGGCAAAGTAACAACTTAACAAGATGGCAGAGTGTTTGACATACTCAGAGAAAGTGCTCCAGGCTTTAGAAGGACTAGTAACTGGTCTACCATCCACAGCACACCAACTGCGAATCACAGACATTAACCATCAAAGCAAGTTTATTAGCCTACTTTGTGATACAGTCTGTATCTAAAATAAGAACAAAAGCCGCAACAATAATAGCTAACATGTGCTGAATGCTTAATGTGTGCTGGAGGTGGGCTAAGTGATTTACATACAGGCTGCCGTTTAACTCCCACGATGGCCCTCCAAGGGAGGTACTATCGTATCATTATCCTCATTTCCCAAATTATGAAGTATAGGACCAGAGAGTTACTTGCCCAAAGTTGATAGCAAGTGAATGATTCAAGCAGGATTCTGGTCCACTCTGCTACCAATGAGCTGCCAGATGGCAGTGTTCACCTTTCTTTCACTGTGCCCATCTAGGTGTAACTCTGTATTTATTTATTTATTTGATTATTAGACAAAGGTTGGGTTCAAAAAAAGCCATGAACTCAGGAGCCAGGTTCCTTTTATGTGGTTCCTCTAGCTCACCCTCTGCCTGACACAGAACAAATGCTCCATGAGATGTATTATTATTAAATGTCCAAATGAATAAAAGAACATCTTTAAATGTCTTTCATGTCAGCTCTCAGTCTGTCAGAAGGCAGACGAGTCTGCCATAACCTGAATTAGTAGACTGTTCATTTGCTTTGAAAAAACAAACTAAGATTGATAAAAGACTGTTTGGTTTTCCAAACAAGTCTTTTCAGGAGCATTACATAAGAACTTGGGAGATGGAAAATTATTTGAGAGCATGCAATCTAAGCAGCTTTCTCCAAATGAATATCAATAAGAAAAGGAGAAGCAGCAGCATGGGCTTTGAGAGCAGTCCATGGGAAAGCAGAGTTCCATTTCCACCACTGTTTCCTGTGGGTTGAGCCATACAATCAACAGTCTCTGCTGGGAAGGTGGAAGTAAGCAAGGTCTGTGAGTGTTCCCAAGGGTGCTCAACCAACTGTGTTCCGATTTTGTTCTTACTTGACTTCCAAACGCCTGAACTAAAAACTATGAACATATTGCACTGTATCATTTAATAATCAAAGTGTGGGTGTATTGTGATATCACTTGTAGGATCACAGACAGATGTTCTGAGGAAAGAGAGGGCAGGAAAAGCTTCTTAAATACTTCATTTTGCCTGAAACCCTCCCTCACACCTGATTTCAGGGCTACTTTTGGCTATACCAAATGCTGCCGTGTGAAGATAAAATGAATTTTTTAGAAATGACTCTAGGACGTCAGCATAGCATGTAGGTGCCAAATGGAATTGAATGCAGGGCTGCTTTTCAAGTTCCTGCAGACGAGATCGCTGTTTGCTAAGGCAATTTCAGTTTAGCTCCCTGGGAGAGCAGCGTGTGAGATGTTTCTGGAGGCCAAAGATGCCCTTGCACATCAGGCCTGGGAGTATTTCCGGATTTCAATGTACCTCAATATTTGCTCATGCTGTATTTCACGGTCAAAGCCCACTGCAAAAGTTAAGGTGAGAATTCTTGTTGTTTTTTTTTCCATCTTTCACATTTACAAGAAGGTAGGGATGATTCCCTGCCAATTAGGAGGTCAGAAAGGTTCCAGAAGGCACAAGGAAAGGCTCCAGCAGGCATAGAACTATACTCCTTGGGATATTTAAAGTGTAAAACATAGCAGGCGGGTTTATTCGACAATCAATATCAAATCCAAAATGTTTTACATAATTTTAAAAGAACGAGAGACAAGCACATCCTTGCCTTGGTAGCATTTATTCAATATTTGAAATTAGCAAGAACCGGAAGAAGCACATATCAATCAAATACAGCCACAAAACTGTCCTGGATATAAATAAAGATGCACTATAAGAAATACTCACTACTGAAGGGACCAAGACTCTCTTAGATTTTACTACCTCTTAGCGACTAACAACTCCAACGTAAATTTCATTTACTCACAATAAAAAAAACCTTGACTTTTTAAAGAAAATACAGTTTCAATTCAATCATAATTTGCCTCACACGGCTCTTTCAAGGCCTAGCTTGACGACTGTTACGAAAGTGACAAAAACAAAGTCAAAAGAAGGTTTAGGCAAGGTTCAACAAAACAGTGCAGAAATACGTTATTTACCCATGCACAGAATAAGGCAAAGACTAATTTCATTCGGGTTAGGAATAATAAGTTGAACTAGTTTCTTTTTCACAAAACAAACATTTCAGACTTCTTTTTAAGTCACGGGTATACTGTACTATGCGTCATACTCTACATGGGTTTCCTAACTCTACTCAGAAAGCTGGTACTCGCACATTACACAGAAACTTCTCCTTGATTAGACTTATTCTGTGACAACCACAGAGATCAATCTGGGTGTCGTGATAGCGTCTACCGTGAAAGGCCAACACGCTATTGGAAGAATAGTTTAAGAGAGCGGAACGTACATTAAAACGTAGTCTATGGATTTCTCAAATTCCGTTTTTAAAATATTGTTTTTCAAACTAAAAGCTGCAGAAAATTAGTTCTTAAATATTCTACCGAAAACTCTTGAGCAGCTAACATTTTAAATTTCTTAAGCTTTTTGTTTTCTTAAAAATATTTAAAGGAGTGTAGTAGCCCATCTTTTTTGAAAAATAATCCAAAAAATGATTACAAATCTTTCGTTTTAATCAGTGTGACCAAGGGTTTGTCATCGGGGCTGTAATCTTCATAGGCGATGGGAGTCACATCGTACATCGCAGGCCGGGATTTCTTTCCAAATCTAAAATCACAGGGAGAGAGAACTCTAGTTAGATGTATATTGGATCTCAAGTCCTACAAATGGTGAGAAGAAGTTATGTTCAAGAATCAAATGGAACTACAAAAATACTCCAAGAAATATATTCTCTAGCAAGTACAGAAATTTAAGACTTCCTCATAGTAACACTGAATGAGTATAAATATTAGTCTTTGGTGCAGGAGGCAAGAAATGGATTTCACAAAACATCGAGTCCAAATTAATGTTGAAACTTATAGGTTAGTTAAATCTTGGCAAAGCAGTCAGGCACGACAGCTCCACAACAGGTTTTAAAAGAATGTATATTGATTTGTCTAGTTCTTCTGAGACCTGTAAGGATGTGGAGAGGACAGTTTCTTTTGCATCCACTCCAGAGCCTGGAATGCACAATGGCAGGGTGGTCCTCTCTGGACCGTGGACAGACAGCCTCTCCCGTGGGACTTACAGGAGGGCTCTGAAGGCTCAGCAGTCATCTGAGGTCCCAAGACAAGGAGAAGGGCCGAGGAAGGAAATGACTTCAAATAAGGAGGTGTTTGTCCACAAAAATGTGCCAGTTCCCACCATCCGATCCCACGTATTATTCCCCAACCCCCACATACACACGAGCCATTGTTTCTTCTCTAAGCACAAAGCCATTGTCCCAACAGATTTGCAGATTTCAAAATCTCCTTGACATCAGGACAGAGGAGCAGAAGCCAGGGGTATCAAAATCCAGTTTCAGGACCTCCTACCAAACCAGTGCTGAAATGGCGACTATTAAAATAAAGTCAATTCAACTTCTGGGTGGTCTTTTCCCATTCAAGATCTCACCTCCCCTAAAAGCTTCTGCAGGGCAACAGGATTTAAACAAATCTGCCACACCAACCCACCACCCCTCCTGCGTTTTACAGACAAAACTTAACTCTTTCAAGTCCAAAGGGGCCCATTAAAAAAGAAATTGTTAAAGAAGCTCAAATTTTAAAAAGGTTGGCAGGATGGGCACCCTAGGACATTAGGGGCTTATTCGCCACAGCTTACAACCCATTGCCCCTCCGTTCCTTTTTCTGCCTTTGATGTCTTGGAGAGTCTGTCTTCTCACACAGAGAGATGAGAAAGAGAATGGAGTTCGAGAAATGAGAAACATTGCATTCTTCCTATGATCTTTCATTGTTACACAGTCTTCAATCTTGTATTCCTAAAATTCACTCAAGACTTACTGGCCTTCCGGGGCACAATGGCACAAATCATGCCAGATGGGCACCAGGCAAAATGCAGAGATCAGGAGTTAAAGCATTCTGCCACCAAGAAACCCACAGCTATGACTGCAGCATTTAAAGGCCCTTAGTGAAATCGTGTCTAAAATGTGAAGCCTCCCGAAGGTCCGGGATGGTGCGTGCATAAAATGTGCTGTGGCTCCAGCCTGCAGTCTGTTTAGCTAAATTGAGTGAGGCCTACATAACCTGAGACCAGGAAAAGGGGCAACAGGCAAAAGCCAACTGGATCTTAACACTTTCTCCCAAGTCTGAAAATTGCAGAGGGTGCTTTAAAGGTGCAAATATTTTGACAATCTATTTCTCATAAAGTAAAGAGATACATTGGTAACAATATACCACACACAGAATTAATTTCATTAATTTTAATGGTATAAAAAATTTGAAGTTAGAGGAAGATACAATGCGGACCAAAGACAAGCACACTACATACAGCCTGCAAGCCAATTACAGCCTGCTGCCTGTTTCTCAAATAAAGTTTTATTGGAACACAGTGGCATCCGTTCGTAATGCCTCTGCTGCTTTCCCACTACAAAGGCAGAGACGAGTGGTCACAGAGACTGTCGGGCCCACAAAGTAGAATATTTTGAGGCCCTTGATGAAGACAGTGAGAATCACCCAGAGCGCCTCCCTGTAAAGGATTTAGTGTAGCGTCTGGCCATGTCACCCATCACAGAAGCACTGACCGAGTCATGGCAGCAGTAGTATTGATGTCACTGGCCTCTCAAACAACCTATTTGGTGATAAGTCTCGTATACCTGATTTCACTAGAAAAACGGAAGACACTGCGACCAGTTACAAGGCAGGTGAAAGGGTGTGCATTCCTCTAGTTCCGATTCCGCTGAAAGTCAACAGCTAAAACAATACCGCAGAGAATGTCAGGTGGATCTGACCTTGAAAAAGGCCCCAATCAGGAGATGCTATATGAAAAAAAGTGACCGTGTCCATTCACAGCAGTCCTTTTCTTGTTTGTGTTTTTGTTTTCTGTGATCAGGCACTTACAGCTGGTGGAGCAGTGAGCAATCAGGTGACCTTAGCTCCAGAACCTGGAGAACTGTGGCTTCACTCATGCCAGTGAGTGACAAATTCTCTCCAGCCTGGGTATAATAAGCAAAGTACCTACAGAACAGATGACTCTTAGGACAAAGAGGGGCTCCTCAACCGCCCACCACCTGATTGCTGACATCAGCATCACCAGACACTTCCTCAGTCACTCATGAATGACACAGATGACATTTTTTGTCCTGGACATTTTTTGTCCACTCAGTGTTTGTCCTGCATGGATACTGAGCTGCAGTCACTGTGATTCAATGTCACCTCCAAGCTAGCGGCTGAAAGACAGGCCATGAAATGAACATTAGCTATAGGCCGCTGCGTAAAACTAGCAAGAGTGTAACATCAACAGGACTACATTTTTGTCAATGCTTTCCTAGGGTTCCCAAGAAAAGGGAGCAAAAAGGTCCAGCCAGCTGAAGACCCAGGCAGGCAGGCCCTCTAAAGAGCCATGCTATAGAAACCACAGGTTATAACTGAATAAGCCTTTAGATGGGAACGTTCCCAGATATTTGGGTTTTACCTTCAGTCACTGGTGCATGTAGGAGCTTGTCGGTTAGGAATTCTGCTGTAGGTATTTTTTGACAAAAATCAGCACCAAATAAGAACCCAGTTTATACATGCTTTCAAGTTTACCCTTTCCTTCCAAGAGTATTTAAACTGTCTTCCTAGTAGGCTATATATGTGGGAAGCCCAGAAAAATCCACCTTCAACTATTCTGAGGCTGAAATAAAATATTCCTCCTCTTGAATACCCAAGGATCTTATTTAGCCAGCCATCCCTCTGGGCGTGGACAGACTCTGATTTGTCAGGCCCCCAGTACATCCTAGTATAAAGCCATGAATTCCGCCTCTTCCTGGTCAATTATATCTTTTCACGAAGACTCCTGAGCAACAAAGGAACTTTATTCTCCTCTCCTTTTCATGTCCTCTATCTCACATCCAGTCATCTCAGGATCCTGAAAATATTCCTGCAGGCTGGTTCCATTTCCTAAGTTGGTGCCCTGGGATGAATCCACCTCTCAGGCAGATAAAAACATCCTCTGCCAACCACTAACCAAGATCATCCATTCATTTCAGACCAAATTTTAGTAAGAACTCAAAGTTTAGTAAGGTCTGCTATGTGCCAGGACCCACTGGAGATATAGTAATAAAAGCCACTACCCTTTACCAACTAGTTGAGGAAAGAGTCAAGTAAACGATTAAGATAAGATTTGCAGAATGGTCTCAGGGCTTCCTGGAACCCTGTGTTGCCAAGTTGTCTCTTAGAAGAAGGATCCAATGATGAGCAGATACTTAGGACCCGACTTGAAGAGGGCTGAACCCTCTTTTCTCCCTCACAGTTGTAGAAGTAAGACTGGTGCAGCTCCCACAGAAAAGTTGTCCTTGCCCTACCAAGGCATGGGAGCAGATGCTCTGTCTTCCAATTTCTCTCCTCCACTGGCCAGAGTCTGGCTTTTGCTTCCAGTGGAATGGCAAGATCACTGTACGAGCTGATTCCTGGGTTTGGGGATTTCCTTTTGAAGAAAGCAAGATTTCTGAACCTCAGAGCTTCTACGCCATCCAGACAGAATTTAGATCTGTGTGTATCTTAATCAATATCAAAATATAATGTCCCAACAAAGACGATGCAGCCAATAGTTCCCTTGAGCCCCGATCTTAAGACACTAACTTTTTGCCACAGCACACCGACTTTCTGAATTGCGTGTTTCAGCTTATTCTCCAATTTAAAAAGAAAAGATGGCGTCCTTTAACATACAATACCACCATGAGTTCTGTAGTAAATATTCTTTGCAAAAGTCAACAAAATGTTAGGTTAGCTAACTTTTTTAACGTTATGATAGATTTAGAGAAGCAAACATAGTGTTATCTGTTTATACAACCTTGAATACTTATAATTTAATGTGATTGTCGTAACTGTCTAAGGAGGTAGAGTTTTCCCTTTTTATAGGTGAGGGGATTGTATTTGCGGAAGGTTAAATGAGCTGCATACAATCCAGAGTCAGACAGTGGAGCAGCTGGGCTCAATGAGGAACCTCAGACCCTCAAACACAGGTTCTTTCTTTGTGGTGATACCTCACCAACAACTTGTCCCTCCAGGAGTCTTTCCTCCAAAAAAGGACTCTCTTTTATGTAATATGAACTCCAACATCAGAATGATAGCTGGTTGTCATTTTTTTAAGGAAGCCCTTACATCAAATGGAATAATGCATATCCATGCCAACTGTCTGAAGAGCATCAGAGCTAAAGACATTCCAAAACGAAACCATTAAAAAATGTTTCATACGTGGTGATTAAGAATCAGACATTTATGGCACAGATAAACACAAACTAAATAAATGAATGTCTCCAATGACAACGGAAAGCTCGCAGCCAATTAAAAAGGGATTTGCTTATAACGCAGCCAAATTATCTACCGCCCCCTCAACAATATTCAATAGATTCATCAGTACCTTGAACCTATGTTTTATTCTGTGAAATCCTCTTGGCATGTGTCAAGTCCTGTTTACAACATAACGCTGGCACCAAGAGTGCACACGTGAAAGCAGCCTCTCCCTTCCTTCTCCTCCTGCCCCTGCAGCAGCCCACCCACCCCACCTGTCCCACCAGGCCTACCCGCCTCACCTGGCGTGCCGGATGGAGGCAAGGGCATTGCTGAACTCGCTGTCGATGCTGCGACAGTTGTAGAACTCCTCATAGGCCGGCCTAGACGAGCCCTGGTACTCGATGCGGCTGATGCGGCAAATCCCCACGATCAGGATGATCAGCATCAGGATGAAGGCGACACACAGGGCGCCGATGATGATGTACAGGGAGTGCCGTGGCATGTTGCTCAGACTCTCCGCCATGTGCCCAGACTTCCACTGGAGGTCTGCAGGCAGAAAGAAGCAGGGGGCTGGAAATGTGCTGCGGCTTTCAGCATGGGAAGGTCTTTCCTGTCCTTGCCTGGGTGACTTAACATCTAAGGGCTGCCCACACCGGGAAGAACGATTCTCTATGGATACTGCAGATCTGGGCTAACATCCTTAGTTATAAGGACCTCTTACAAATCATTATGGAAAGGCAGGAACATGCCATAGAAAAATGAGCAAAGGATAGAAAAGGAATTCACCAAAGAAACACATACAGAAAACTTAATTAGCATCTGAATTATTTTTTAATGCAATTCCTCTATCAGTTCCCAGCTATTATGTAAAATTTTTGATAACCATAGTTGACAAGGGTACAGAAATGGGGACTGTATAAACTTACACACAAACCTTGTGTGGACTAAATGGTGTACTCTTTAACCCAGAAATACCAGTTTTTTAGAATTTATGTTGAGAAAATAATTCTATAACTGCATAAAGTCCTGTGTACACAGATGTTCACCAGCATCACAAATTTTAAATGTTAAATCATCAACTATTGCACATTTAGGAAAAGGTGCAGAAAATAAGCACAGACACTATATACTCACCAAAGTTAATATATGTTCATATTTTACCATTTTTGCTTTACTGGGGGTTTTTTTCAGGTTTTTTTTTTTTAAGAAATAAAATGTTACAAGTATAGCTAGAGCCCCCACTCCCATACTCTCTCTTCAGTCCACCAATAGACAACACAATTTAGAAAATGGAAAAGGTAGGAAACAACCTAAATTTTCAACTCTTAGTTAGATGAAGAGATATTCATCAAACAGCAAAAGAATAAAAAATCACAATAAAAAGATTACCAAACAGGACCTGGTTGTATAGTACAATCGCCATGTGAGCTTAACACGCCTGTCTGCACACTGAAAAGCTCAGAAGGATGGAGTGATAATAATGATGAACATTTGTTGTCTGCTTACTATGGACTAAGCTCTTTGAAAACATCTCATCTCATCACTATAACCACCAGAAGATACAGCATTCTCTCTCCTCACTTTATAGATGAGGCTGAGAAAAACGATGTCATTTCCTGGCTGAGTTTGTTAAATGCAAGTCTCAGTTTGAGTTCTTAGATTCTGCCTCTCACAGCAATGTGCTAACAACAGTGATCTCTGGAAGGCAGGATTACAAGGGGTTTTCAGTTCCTTCTTTATACTTCTCAGGCTTTTCTAGCTTATTTTTTTTAAGAATATATTCCTTTTATAATAATTTTTAAAATAAGCAATATATTATTAGGTTGTGCAAAAGTAATTGCAGTTTTTGCAATTATTTTTAATCTTTTAAACCATAATTACTTTTGCACCAACCGAATATTTGACGAAATACTATGGGATTATCTTCCAATATAACTAGAGGAAGAATGTGGGCCTTAGGATCACACCAACCTTGCTTTTAATCCAGGTTGCAATATTTACTTAACCTCCTTTCGTTTATAAGACAGAAAGAGCACATATACCCCATGGGCTTGCTGTGAGCATAAGTTAGAAATCGTGTTTAAAAAGGTAAGAAAGTCCACTACAGGGCACATGGTATGTGGTCCCTAAAGAGGAGCACATGGGGTGGTGGAATTGGAAAGAATAAAGAGAAGGAGGCTGGTGTCCTCTGGGGCACATGCCCTGAGTGAGGATTATCGGGCATTGCCTTGTGCCTTTCCAAAAAGCACCAACCTGTATACACAGGGGGAAAAAATGGAAGGACAGGATGTAATCTCTGTGTCTGGCACAAGTCAAGAGTGTCACACAGGTCCTGTTTACAGACCTACACACAAATGGAACACTTTGAAACACAACCAGGATTTGAAAGGAAGCTGTGACAATTAAAGAGGGTTAGGGAAGACCATCCTCATACGGAAAAGAGAATACCTTCTCTGCTCATACCACCAGCACCACCTCCAGGCCATTACTTCCATGTTAGAACTCTGGGTGCCTGGAAATGGGATTCAGAGGTAGGTGGGAATGGGCCTGTCTTCCCATGAAATCCTCAGGACTCTTCCCACTGTTGCGTCTTAGGTGAGAGTATTTGTGACCCCTTTGGTGACCATGGTCCGAAAATCAGCTATTCTTGGCCTTGAAAAGTTAGAGTCTGCAGAAGGGCACAGGTAAACACCCAAACAAGGATCCAAGAATGCAGACCCTTTCCCAGAAGGCTAATGGAAAAATGACCCATGCCCCAAGCCTGGATGGTTCCTGAGAGTTAGAGAAGAATGGGACGAATAAACTGACTTCTGAGTTTGCGTCCAGATCTTCTGACTCCCAAGTTTTTCACCAAAGCTTCCCTCGTGACGTCTAGCTTTGCCATTTAAGCCGGCCTGCCTGAGCTCACAAAGCTCCTGGAGCTGTAAGACTGCCCATTCGTCCACTCACCTCTCCATCTGAGCCACCGCACATGCAGGCAGATGGACGACCATAAATCACTGCAAAGAAATGGCCGCGATGGAAGACAGAAGGTGTTTTGTGAAACGAGAACTAGGACTCCATCCCCAAACTGGCAGCCATCTCTCTTGGCAATATGTGGTGCACACTGAGAGAGACAACTCATTTTTCTGGCTGAAAGCGAAGTGTGACTCACTTGGTTTCCAAGTATTTCGACATTCTCTGAAAAATCCAGTTGTAGGCTGGAGTCCAAAACTCGCAGAGTACGCTCTAACAGCCATTTAGCATCAGCACAAAGGCAGCCGGCTGGGGCTGTTCCTGCTCCAGCTTGGGGGAGGACTCACATCTGATTGCCACAGTGGGGCCACATGACTTATGAGACCTTATGGTTGATGACTTCATGCGAATAGCTTCGACATCATGTTATTGTGTATACACAGGGAGTGCACGACTGCAAGGCCACCGCCGTGGAAAACTGACTGCCCTGGTTTATGTGATTGGCATGTTGTCCCAGGAGTGAGAAGCTGCCTAAATCGCTTGCATTTCTGGCCATCTGCTCCGTTTCCCAAAACTCTGCATTCCAAGCTGTTTTGACTTTCGGGATAACTTTCTGACAATTTCTCCTGAAACCTCTGCTACTACCCACCTCCCCCAGCCCTATCCTTGGCTTTTTCTACCTACTGTCATCTAAAACTTCTCTGAGAAGCGAATGTGGCTGCTTTTCATGCTAATCGGGTTAGTGAGTAGACAGGCTCGAGCTGAATACATCCACGACTTAGTCTGAGAAGCAGCAAATTTATCTGCACCAGGTGGCTGCAGCTGCCTCTCCGGGTCCAGGCGTTCTCATCATAAGTCATCGCTCTGCCGCATCTTGGGAGCCCCGCTGCATGAATCATTTACTATGTTGGCTACAGCGCAGCTCAGGAAGGACCATGCACCTGCACAGGCTGGGCTGGCCGGGATGATCTCATCAGCCCCAGCAGGTGCACAACCAGCAACATATCCCCACAAATTGTTCAGGAAAAATGTCGCACTTACGGGTCCGAGGGATCACTGGGATTTCAGTGTAAACTCAATCGATTTGAGGTTTTGTATTTTCCAAAGTGCTTTTGCATTGAACATTTCAATGGGTCCTAAACTGTCACCTTGAGCTGGGTGGAGGGGCGGGACCCAGAGCAGATGATCAAGATAAAAGGCAGCCAGTGGCTGAGCTGAGAATAAAGGCAGACCCACCAACAATCTCCACCCCATCAAACAGACACCTCATTAGATTCATAAATTTAATTCTAAAATATACCGTCCATATCCGTTTTTTTCATTTACCTAGGTGAATGAAGCTTTCTAGTTAATTTGTCCACCTATTTATTTAAAAAGAGTGTGAAAGTGAGTGAGTTGGGGAATAGATGCCACTTAGGTAAGTAGGTAATTTTTGAACCATCCGCTGCCTGGAACAAATGTGAGGGATTCCAAAGTTCTTCCTGTTTTCCACAGCTAAAAAGTTAACTGGACAATCAAAGCAGTCAGCGAGATTGAGAAAAGTTAACAACTCTTATTATAAATCTTCAGAAGAGGAAGGAATGGGAAAGGAGATGGAACAAATAGCTTATCTCCCTTATAGGGATTCAGTCACTGATCAAATATTAATTAAACACCTACTATGTGCCAGGTATTGTGCTGGGTACCTGAGATTAAGAGTGAGGGAAAACAGAGAGAAAATTGGGCTTGTAGAGTCCCCTGTCTTTTGAGATATAAGAATCAAGCAAATGATCACAAAATCAGTGTAGAAATACAAGTGTGCCAAGCCAGTGAGGGACAAGCTCGGGGTGCTATGGGAGAGTTCAAGGATAAGCTCCATCTCATGGGGATTCAGGAGAGCTTTCACGATGGGAGTTCACAGGGAGCTTGGCTCTCAGAGTGAGTGGGTGTTAATCAGGGATGAGGGGGAGCAGAGGAATCCCCATCTCAGGCAAAGACCTGGGAAGAGGTGAAGAGCAGAGCAAGGGACAGGAAAGGGGCAGCGTGGCTGCTTGAAGGAGCAAGGTGAAGAGTGGACAGGTAAGAAAGGGGTACCTCCCCATAGGATCGGAGCAGCCCACCGGGCCCCACAGGAAACAGCATGGCCTTTGATCTTTGGCCTTTGATGTATTTTAATAGGAGCTTAGCACGAGAAGGGATGGAAACTGGTGGGATGGAAACTGTGGCGGGAGAGAGGGTCTGCGTGTTCAGATTTGTACTTTGAAAAGATGCCTGTGCCTCTTGCAACCACAGGATGAACCTGGAGGATGTTATGCCAGGTGAAATAAGTCAGATATAGAAAGACAAATGTTGCGTGATGTCACTTATTACGTGTGATCTAAAAAAAAAAAGAAAGCCAAACTCAGTTAACAGAGAGTAGAATGGTGGTTACCAGAGGCTGGAGTGTGGAG
Organism: Rhinolophus hipposideros; assembly: GCF_964194185.1. Lineage (NCBI taxonomy): Eukaryota > Metazoa > Chordata > Mammalia > Chiroptera > Rhinolophidae > Rhinolophus > Rhinolophus hipposideros. The sequence continues at coordinate 92,905,946 of NC_138052.1, forward strand.
GAAAAGAAGAGGTTAAAAAAAAAAAAGTAAACTAGAATGGTGGTTGCCAGGCACTGGGGGGAGAGGATGTTGGGGTTATTGTTTAACGGGTACAGAGTTTCAGTTTTGCAAGACATAAGGAGTTCTGGAGATGGATGGTGGGGATGGTTTCACAATGTACTTAATCCCACTGAACTGTATGTACACTTAAAAATGGTTAATAGTTAATATCATGTTGTGTGTATTTTGACACAAAAACTTGGGAAAAAAACTTTAAAAGAAAGAAGGCCGTATGCTTTTAGAATACTGAAAGAAAAGATGCTTCTGGCTGCATATGAAGAAAGGCTTTGAGGGGCCAGAGTAGAAGCCAAGTGGTATTTTAAAAATGAGCTAGACAAGCATAAACCATTGTGGATAAACACTCAATATATTGTAAGAATCAATATGTTCTTAAGCATAAAAGTAAAATGCTGAACAGTATTATTGAAAAGAAAATGAGGACTTATATATATACTGACGGATAAATCAAGAAAAATCCACAATAAATGGTTACTAATTGTTACTTTGGGGGAGTGAAGTGGAGGTCTGAATAGGGAAGAAGATTAATTTTATTTTTTTTAAATCCTAGTTTAGATAAAAATAAGAACCACAGAACCCAACCAATTTGTTCAATAAGGACTGCCCACATAACATAATCATTTGATGGGTTTCTTCAGACGTGATTTTGAGAAGAGGCCCAGGACACCACAAAGCCCTATAGAACTCCCAGCACATGCCAGACACAGCCTTGGATTACACGCTTCCGAAGGCAGGGGCTGTCATTCGTCTATATCCTGGGCACCATATTCAATGTCTGACAATAAGGGGCGCTTGATTACTGATTGACTGCATAATCCAAGATAGCCTAATTCACCTATTTCTCAACTGCAGAATAGCACTAACTCAAAAGTTTAACCATAGATTCATCTGATCAGTGCACATAACTGGCCAACTGTCAGTCAGCAAAACTGACTGTAACTCTAACCGTGTAAACCTCACAGCTCCTACACAGATGATACAAAACACCATATGTAAAGACTTAAAGGAATTTTGATTTGTAGACCTGGATTCTAGGAAAGCAAAATATTTATTTAAAAGAAAAAAAAAATGTGATCAGTCCCAAGGCAGTAAGAACGCGTGGCAGAGAATTAAAATTTCACCAGGGCTGTTTAGTTAATTTCCAGAATTCAGGGTTTCCATTTGCCTCCGAATATGTATAAAACACAAGTTATTTGAATGATCCTTTTGGGGTAGTTCTGGATCAACTATCTTGATGGTTTTGATAAATGTGTGCGGCCTGCTCAATTTCTACTGCTTACAATTGATTGGAGGGGTAAATAATAACTCTAAAGGGGCAAATTTCTAAGAAACATTCCTTACTGGAGTAAACACGGGGCACAGGAGGTAGCCATGGGACCACTAAAATGGTACAACTTTACATGGAAATCCCACTGAGGTCTCAGAACCTCTAGTGATGGCTGATGAAAAAGTGATTCATTTCCACGTGCAGCACCCTTCACTGGTGAGGGAACAATTTTCACGATGTGCGAGAACTTTTAAGTGTGTATTTGTGAGAATCCCACCTGTATTTTATGCTGAATTTCTCTTTTCCATGTGCACTAGAAAACATTCTGTCGTGTTTTGCAAGGGAACAGGCAAAAGGAAGTCTCTGCCTCATTATATCTGTGCTTCCTGGCAGAGTATGATATGACTTTGAGGGTGGAGCCTATAATTCTAGAGCTGGAAGGAAGAACACAACACTTTCATGTAGTCCCTCATTTTATGGGTGATGAAACTGAGCTCCAGAGATGGTTTTGCCATTGGTCGGGTGGCAAGAGCCTCAGGCCTAAAACTCAGGGTTCTGTTTTTGAGAGCCGCATTCATTCTAGTTACCACATTGTCATGCAGGGAATCCAGTCCCATTCCCCGTACAAGAACGCAGGACATGATGAGGCCAAAAAGGAACACCCACGGAGCCACAGATAGGGGAGTCATACCACTATATTCTCACTGGCTGCTGGGTTGGAGACACAGGAAGCAGGAGCCACATGATCCGCAACCTGCCATCAGCTTCTCTGCCAACCAACCAACCCCCAACATAGCCATGGCAGTTATATTAATAGCTAATGGCTAACTGGTCACAGCTGATGGCAACTAGTCACAGCTGATGGCCATCTACTACCCAAGCCAGCACCTTTCCAGGTGAGGCCGAGAGCCTGGAAACTGCTCTCTGGGACTTTGTCCCCATACACTTCCTGCACTTTTAATGGGTTTAAGTCATTTTCATGCAAATACTCATCAGAGTGATTAATATGATGCTGTCACAGGAAAAACTAATTCTAAATCACCTCAAAATATTACATTTGTGAAGAACACATGAGGAGAAGAAATGAGACACGGATGCTATAGAAGGCAGAAGAATGGTCTTCCAGAGATGCACATGTCATATTCCCCAGCATCTGTGAATATATTACCTTCCATGGAAGAAAGGGCTTTGCAGATTACAATGGAAGCAATGATTACATGGAAGATTTGGGGATAGAGAAATTATCCCGAATTATCGAGACGGACCCAGAAGTGGAGGTGTGAGGACAGGAGCAGAGGTCAGCATGATTGCTGGCTCTTTAGACGAGGAAAGGGCTGTGAGCCTAAGGAATGTAGGCAGCCTCCAGAGGTTGGAGAGGGCGAGGGAGAAGATTCTCCCTTAGAGCCTCCATCCAGAAAGAAGGCAGCCCCACTGGCCCCAGTCAGACCTATTTTGGACTTCTGCCCTCCAGAATTATAAGGTGGCAAGTTTGTGTTGTTGTCTTAAGCCATTAAATTTGTGGTAAATTATTACAGCTGCAGTAGGAAATTAATTAGGTGCTCAGGGACAGTATCTGAGAAAGTGACATTTAAGCTGATCCCCAGAGGCAGAGAAGATGCCTATGTTAAAATCTGAAGGAAGAGCGTTCTAGGCATATGGAACAGCAGAGGCAAAGGCCCTGAAGGGAGGAATGAACTTGACATGTTCAAGGAAAAAAAAGCAGGACAATGTCACCTGAAGAAGAGTAAGAAAGGGAGGCAGGCGATGTGGCCTCTGGAGGCAGGCCAATGGGCGTCTCCTTTACTGCCTTGGATGGCCCAGTAACCCTCTGGGCCATGTAACTATGTGGGCCACGGCTCTCTCTCTTCTCTGCGTACATCTGAGCCTTCCTATTGAGATCTACTGACCCAACCGGGTACCATCCAGGGATCCTCTTCTTGGTTTCAGAAGCTCTCAGATGCTCGCAGGGTTTAAAAGGGACCTCAGAGGCCATATGTCCCATGGCTCACACAGGACTGGAGGCCGCTTGTATCTATCTCACCTATCTACTGACGGGCCAGACTCTGCTTGCACTTCTGGTCCTTGGATCCATTCCATTTGATTCAGACCCAATTCTCTAGGCACTGGCTCCAGATATATGTCATCAAAAACTTCCTATGCATGTTCTCCATTGTTACACTCAGGTCAAGGGTGGAAGCATCCAACACTGGAACCCGCAGAGCCTAATCTGCAGTGACACTTATTTTAGCACATTGGCTAATGGAGAGATGCAAATGAGATCATCAAATGGAAAGCGCTCTGGTGGACAAACAGAGAGCCCAAGTGTGGACCAAGACATGTGACGGGCCCATCACCCCTGGCCGCTCAGAGTGTTCCGTGCCCTTGCAAATGCATCATCTAAAAAGACAACTGCCAAAGGTTCATCCTCCTCGGGAACAGCTCACAGTGTAAGAGCTACCATTGTGTAGAAAGAAAGAAGAAGGGCAACTAGCATTTATTTAGTGCCGACTGCATGGCAGAAATATGTACATATTTGCCTCCTTTAATTCTCACAGCAACCTTCTTATCACCATTTTCCAAGTGAGAAAGACAGGGTTCCAAGAGGTAATTTGTTTGTACAGGTCACATAGCCAGAATATGATGGAGCTAGAATATGTGGCCAACTTTTGTCCTTTTTATTATTCCATCCTTGTGTATCTTCTGCTTATATTATCATCACAGGAAGAAAGTAAAATTCAGATTTTTATATATATATATATATATATATATATATATATATATATATATAATATAATATATAATATATAATATATAATATATTAATACATTAATTAATATATTAATATTATGTTATTAATATATAATATATTAATATATTAACATATATTATATAATATAATACATATTATATTATATTATATATAATATAATACATATTATATTATATATATTATATATAATATATTATATATAATATATAATATATTATATATAATTATATATAATATATAATATATATTATATATAATATATTATATATAATTATATATAATATATAATATATATTATATATAATATATAATATATATATAATTGTAGGATTTTACTTCAGAATTTCCTGAATTCTTATCCATATTTTCTTATATATTTATCTTCACAATTAAGATGTAAAAGTTATAAGTAGATATTCTGCCCCAAGCTGCAAAATTTGTCATTTCACAGAATTACTAAATTTTAGAATGAAAACTGGTCCCATTTTATGGATAAGTACACTGAGGTTCAGCACAGTGAAATGCAGCCATACAATGAGTACCAGAGCCAGGACGAGAAGGCAGGTCCTGCAGACCCAACTCGACGAACTTTTCCACCAAAGGCTCCACCAGACTGGATTTATCCTACATGACTTCAGTCTTAATTTCCTACACCACATCACAGTCTTAGCATTTTTACCATTGGAATCCCTTTCGTTCCCTTTCTTCAGCAAGAGAGTACTTCTCACCTGTCTTCAGCAAGGACAGTTGGTCCTAATTCATGCTGTTTAGGAGCATTTGGGAAGGTTGAGGGAGAGGCCTAAAAATAATTACCTTCTCCCCCCTCAAGCTTTGAACCAAGAGCAAAGACAAAGAGTCAGCAGGTAACAGCCCAAACAGCACCTTCATTATTGAAGTTGAAGCTGGAGAATGTGGTCCATTTTATGGATAAGGTTTCCTAATATTGGCCTCCCCTGACCTCAGACACACTCTAAGAATCAGACGTGCCCATTCAGCCTTAATCAGTATGGACTACCAGTGAGGGGCCTGTTTTTGAAACACTTACAGCATGGAGGAGTAGAGGCAGAGACAGGCCAGCTCAGGAAGGAGACAGACAGGTAGACAGCTCAGGAAGGAGACAGACAGGTGTGGGGACAGAGCCAGGAGTACAGTTTCCAGGCTCTCGGCCTCACGCTAAAGGGTGCTGGCTCAGATAGTAAATGGCCATCAACTGTGATTGGATGGCCATCAGCTGTGGCTAGCTGGCCGTCAGCTGTAACCAGTAAGCCATGGGCCACTAACATAACTGCCTTGGCTACGCTAGCAAAAAAACGGGGGTCTAGCAAGAAGATGGTGGCTGAGCTAGCAAGCGCGGATTGCAGCTAGTAAGTGGGCTTAGTTGGTTGGCAGAAAAGCAGATGGCATGTTGCATATCGTGTGGCTCCTGCTTCCTGTGTCTCCTGCTTCCTGTGTCTCCAGCCCAGCCGCCAGCAAGACTATAGTGGTATGACTCCCCTATCTATGGCTCCGTGAGTGTTCCTTTTTGGCCTCACCATGTCCTACGTTCTTATGTGGGGAGTGGGACCAGAGACCCCACATGACACCCTGCATGACACAGGGCTATGTATACATACTGTATTTGCCTCCTGTGAAACTCACATAGTAAATGAGCTGTCTTTATCTGAATAAAGAGTAGGGGAGGGGGTGAGAGGACCAGAAGGGAGCTTTCATGAAAGATCCACCTGCCACGACTAATTTAAGTAAGAAGGAAACACCTTTCAAAGTCAAATTCTTAGCAGTTTACAAAACACCAGAAAACCCAATTCCCCCGTCATTTCTCATTTTCACCTCAATCCTAGCAGATACTTCATTTCAATGTATAAAATCTCAATTGTGATGTTTTCAAACTTCTGTTAGTTCACCTTTAGAGAACACTTAGCTCTAAGCAGCTCAAAATGTTTTTCAGATTTTCTTTTATGCTCATCCTCACTGGACTTTCCTCCAGGCAACTGATGGAACCTAATACATCTGAAAACACTTGAAGACATAAATGCAAAGTGAATTTACATTTGGTGTGTTTTTTTTTTTTTACGTTTTCAACACAGAGACTCTACTTGGTGATATGACTCTAATGTTTCTCTGTTTAGCACATTTTTGGCTGTAGTAGCAGCACTGAACTCTGGACGACATCTACACATTCTCATTCCAGTGGAAAGGCTGAATTCAGACTCAGGAAGGAGTAGAGGTGGCAAAAGGCCCCAAGCAAAACTGCAACACTGGGATTCGGGAGACAGGGTGACTCAGGTGATCTCTGGGACTTCACTGCCTCATGTGTGAGTGGCATGAGGCTGGCTGGGCTGGTCGGCATCCTCGTCTTGGTGACTGAAAGTGTGAGGTTAAATGCCAGCAGCTGAGCAGCAGCAATACTTACGGATTTCACAGTTTGCTCCCACCCAGCTGTGTGGGCAGTGGCAGGTATAACCATTGGGCTGGTCCAGGCAAGTACCGGCATGATGGCAAGGGTTACTGTCACATTCATTGATGTCGATGTCACATTCTTCACCTAAGTAGATAAAGAGAAATGGCAGTGAGGCTGTTAGCTGCACCAGGGGTTCTGTCACCCATCCCTTCTTTGGCAAAGCAGAAATCCGAGGCTGGGCCCATGATCATCAGCAGCGGCGCCCAATGTGCTGTGTGTATAAAGTGCAGAACTCTCCCAGAATGTCTGAACAAAGCTTTCGAAGTTTATCAGAAAAGCAAATTTAGGTTCCTAATGTTATTAAAGGAATCTATTTTATTTTGTGTTTAATCAGCTGAATCGTTTCACCTTTTTTCCTGAAACTCCAGAAAGCCAAAAATTCAGTTTACGATTTTTTGTTTTTTCAGCCAAGTGAAGTGTCTGAGTGTGTGAGTCTGGACATTTCACTATTTTCTGGAGAGTGCTAAGGCACAGCTGTGTGCCTGCACTGAGTCCAGTTAGCAAATGTACCCACTTTCCAGGTCCCTGGGCGTGCTCCTGGAGGGCCTGAGATGCCCGGGAATAGCATCAGGCCATAAGGAGAGGCAGTTGTGAAGTCTGTGGTTAACCTAAATTGGACATAATCATCCCCTGGAAATGGTGGCTTGAGGGAAGCTCACATCCACGCCAGTCTGTCTTTCCCCCATAAAGAAAAATGTGACCTGGAGCTCCTGACCCTGCCTAGACCCAACATTTTGGGACATCCTTGTCCCCTCGGGGAGAGCCTGGTTGAAACCGGAACCTAAGCTGACGTCACTATGGTTCAAACACCAATTTCCAGGGAATCGCTTGTTATTAGTGGTTACAAGGACAAAGCGGTCTTTCTGTGGCGTTAAAGCCATACCATGAGTCAATACAAAATGGGTATGCTTCGGAATTTAAAGGCATCTCGTCAAAGCTGAATAGAAGAGGATACTTCGGATTGAGGCAATCGCTCTTAAAAGATTGAAAAATGAGGAAAAGAAATATTTGCAAGATGCTTCCATTTGCTTAGATAAATGTGAAAATTGATGAAAGAAACAAAACAAAAAAATCAAACAAACCCTAGCACTACTATAGTCGTAGACTAAAACAAAGGAGCAAAATCAAATATTTGGGCCATTTTCAAATGGCAATGGTTTGGTGTACACTTGGGTAATTACTTCCAGGCTTCCTTAATTAGCACTGAAGTGTTTTTCTACCTGCCACTGCTTTACCTCACATTTATAAAACCACCATATGACACTCACAGACCATTTTAGAGGAGGAATCTCACACTAAAATATTTCATGTCTGTTCCCTTTCTCACTCTTTTCATACCTGGCATCTGACTCTTTCATTTTTAAAGTAAAATCTGTCAAAAGAAACATTTGCTACTTCTGGGTCCTACTAGGTTGATTATAATTCACTAGTGTCTAAGTGAATTTGTTTCCTGCAGTAAATATAGTCATTTACATCAATAGGAAAGACAAGAAATTGATCGCCTCTTACGAACCTATTTCAAGGGTTGTCTTTCTATTAATGGGGCAATCATTCTGAGTGAGCAGGGCATAGACTATAAACTATTACAAACAGTATTACATGGTAGACTAGTTGAAGAGACATATAAAAAAGAAAGTACTGAGAAATGCTAAAAGGATGAAATCAAAGCCCTCAACAAATATATACGTCAGTACTATTTTACAACCGTTTAGGAAGACAAGCTTAATTGAGATATTTACTAAATAATAGGTTTTTTTAGCTACCCACTGGAATGCTGCCAATTCTGAAATAAGATGCCCTGTTGGCTTTGCAACAATTGCCAACAGAAACAACCTGACTTCCTACTTCTATAGTTCGGCAAAATTCAAAAGCCCACTCTGCTACAGAAGTCCAGTGTCAACAACAAACCCTTGTACTTTCTTAAACTATGTGCAGTCCCAGATCTGTCCATCCAGTCCTGCTCTGGCCCAGAGCCTCCCCAGGGAGGTAATGCCAAATTCAGGGCCCAGAGCTATCCTAATGTGTGTATTGGTTCCTGGATCTCTAAGGGTCTCTAACATAGTCAGGAGAGGTCCAAGACTCCCAGATTTGTCTGTTCTTGCATCTCACTAGATTGGAAGGATTTGATCGGAATAGAGAATGGCCAGAGAAAATAAGATGAACTCTTTCTGCAGACATTTATCAAATATCTAAAACCCAGAGAGAATCCCAAACTATCCTACTCTGCCTTCATTATCAGTTTTATTACAGCCATTCTGGGGAGTAAATGACATCAGTAATGATATAAATTCCATGCCAGTTAAGGGTCCAAAGAACTAGCAGTTATTTCCACAGCACATGTGCTCTGGGAGAACCCTGGGTGATACACAGTTCGCAGATACCTTCAGATTTACTTTAATGGCCTATTTTACAGACTAACACACCTATGCTTGCAGTTGAGTCAGTTATCCCCTAGCTGGCTCTCAGTTTGATGCCTTTACTGTGTCATATGCTGGTGGTAGGAATATGGAGTGATTCTGATGATAGAGCCACTCAAGGAAAATTTCAACCAGAAGACGTCCCAAGGGGACTGCTCTTCTCTGCCTTACAGTGATCATGCTTTTTGCCATCAGTCTTGCAAGGTATTTGAAGATTTGTTATGAACTATGGAGAGCAAGTTTGGGTTCATATACATTTCCCCATATTAAGAATACTATATGTTTTTATATATTTCAACACCCCAACATTCCAGCTCCAAGCAATATGTATTCTAACTTACTTTACTAGAAAAATTCTTAGTATATTATATCATCTTTCTTTACTCATGTTTGACTTAATAAATATTTATGCTTTTGCTGGCTTGAGCCAGATGACTTTTTTCATTGACTTGCTTACTTTTTTAAAAAATTTGAGTTGGAGAAAAATCAATTGCTTTTAAATTGCTGTTGTGCTTGAATAACATTTGTAAAGAGAATACAAAATGCAATTTCTACTTGACTAAAGCTGGAAATCAAGAGTCTGAACTTTAAATCTTTCACAATTGATTTTCAATCTACTACTTTCTAAGGGGCAATATGTACCGTGGCTATCAAATTTGGTAGTATTTATGCAAATTTAAAAGTGAGCTGTTTAATTCTGTATGCTTTCCTCACATAAATTAAAATGAAAAAGACGAGACCAAGCCATTGCTCTTAGTATGTCCTTGGTTCAATAGAGCCCACACTGAATGATATCAATGAAAATCATTATAATCATAATAGCTAGTATTAAATACAGAGGGTGCCAAGAAAAGGGTATACACATTTTAAGAAAGGAAAACTGTATTAAAATTGTAATACTCAATATATACCAATAACAAAAGATGAATACAAGTCACATTTGACTTCTGCAATTACAAGAGGTGCTCAAAGTAGTTACCATCAGCATCCAGACATTTCTGATTATAGCAAACTACTGCTTGAGCAACGTTGACCAAAGTGTACACTTGTATACATTTTTTGGCACCCCCAGTATATGCCTACTATGTGTCAGGCACTGGACTGGGTGCTTTAACTATGGCTTCATACTTAACTAGCATTTTATTCCAGATGAAATGAATCTTTAAAAAGTATTTGGAACTTCTTCTACCATGATGGAGTAACTGGAGCCTGTCTTGCCCTACCACTGTAAATAATTAGACAAATGGATGAAATATGTATTTTTAAAAAACACTTTTAAGACATTGGACAACAGGCAGAGCATGACGGTGGAAGCTGAGAGAAGGGAAACAAAACAGCTGAGTACCACGATCATCCTGGCTTTCCGCCTGGAGCCAATTTAGAACACAATGGTTTCACTGAGTTGAAGAGAACTGGATTTTGTACAGGCCCAGAGAGCTGTAATTTGCAGGACAGACTACCACAGAAGATAGAGGCACTCAGAAAAAGAGCATCAGTAGTAAGCTGCAATCTTCAAGTGTGTTACTGAATACTGTGCATGAGTAAATGAAATTCCACGGGCCTGGGAAACAAGACGAAAGGTGAACAGTTCCCAAAACTTATGGAGGACTGTGAGGGATTCAGCCTCTCACAAGTCGAAGTACAGATATTTCACTGACACCCTTCCTCCTCTCCCAGTGCATTCACCTTAAAAGTAGGGCATGACAATCCCCCGAGTGAAAGCTACTATCGACTCACTCCCGAAACATAAAAACAAACCTTGAAAGGATCAATCAGGTTGGCAAGTAGCTTACTCACCACAAAAAAGGCCAGCACTTTTAAAAGAAAGACAATAAACCCAATCACTCAACAACTTCACTAACAATGACCAGCATCCACCAAAACTTATTAGACGTGCCAAGAAGCAGACACGTGTAACCCATAACCAGAAGAAAAATCAGTTCAAAAGACAGAGGCCCAGAAGTAATAAATGATGGTGAGTAAACAAGGAATTTGCTCAAAATGTAAAGGGAAACATGGGGGTGGGGAGGAATGAAGGTAGAAATGGAAGATATAAAAAAGAACTGAATGGAACAGCTAAACATGAAAAATACATCAAATTAAAAATAAAACAATACAGTGGTATTAATATATTACATGCTGCAGAGTAAAAGATTAATAAGCTTGAAAACAGAGCAATAGAAACTACACAAACTGAAGCTCGGGGGAAAATGTTTTTAAGCTCAACAGAGACTCAGTGATCTGTTGTACAATTTTTAGTAGTCTAACACAGATGTAATATGAGTCCCAGAAGAGGGAGGAGAGACATAAAATAATATTTGGTGGAATAGTGGCTAAAAATTTTCCAAATTTGATTTAAAAAAAACACTATAAGACCACAGATCCAAAAAGTGCAACAAACCCCAAGCAGGATAAACACCAACAAAATCACATTAAGGCACATCATAATCAATTTGCTAAAAAAAAAAAAAAGCCAGTAATAAAGGGAAAATTCTAAGAACAGCCAGAATGAAGACTTCTGCTTCCAAAAAGTTGGAGCAGAAATATGTTTCTCATTCTTCCCAGTAAGTACAAGTAAGAACCCCAGACATTATACAGAGAGTGCCCAAAAAATGTACACACATTTTAAGAAAGGAAAAAACTATTAAAATTTTAATGCTCAATATATACCAATAACAAAAGATGACTATAAGTCACATTTGTCTTTAGCAATTACAAGAGGTGCTCAAAGTGGTTACCATCCGCATCCAGACACTTCTGATTACGGTGAACTACTACTGGAGCAACGTTGACCAAAGTGTCCACTTGTGTACATTGTTCTTGGCACCCCAGGTATATAAAACAAACAAGAGAAGATCTGAGAGGTCACAAGGAGATAGACTGGCTAGGAACCTCAGAACCCAAGTCACGACCTGCTGGTGAGCTCCCTGAGTTTTCTTTTGGCCTCATATGTTCCAGACTAAATGCTGGAGAAGCCAGCAACCAGAAATGCCAAAAGATGCTGGGGAAAAGAGCCCCGACTATATAACACACTTATAAATAATCCATGGATCAAAAAAAAAATCTAAAGGAATCTAAAAAACAATAATAACAACAACAACAACAACAACAAAAACATTGAATTAAATGAAAATAAAAGCACAACATAAAATTTGTGGGACACAGCCAAAGCTGTATAGAAGGGAGAATTTATAGCATTAAATGCATACATCGGAAATGAGGCTAAGTCTCAAATCGATAATCTAAGGTCCCACCTAGAGATCTTAGAGAAAAGAGCAAAATAAACCGGGACTGAAAAAGCTAGTCTCATAATGTAGATGTGACATTGAGTTGAATATCTAATTATGGGACAACAATTTGCCTAATTCTCTCCACCAGTCAATTAGGGAGCTTTTAAGCACTTAATAGTTGGCCAAGAGTAAGTTTTGCTAAACCTCAGGTAAAACAAAAGAGTATTTGGTTCCAAGGTAACAATTTAAAGAGCAGAGACACCATTGTTCCCTGCACAGTGGTAGGTAGCATTTTATCAGCCTCTCTCTCCAATAGAATGCCAGTTCTCAGAATACAATAGGTTCTTTTTTAAGGGGGCGGGAAAGGTTCTATGATGAAATATATTTGGAAAATAAAACAAAGGCAAATAAGATCCTTTCCTGGAAGACCTCTCAGAATGCAGACATCCCTCGTGAATCTCCACATGGCATGTACCATATCCCAACTTTATTTGGCCACAGACACTTTTTCCATGGAGCAACTCACGGGACCAGCATTCTGTAAAACGCATTAACAGCACAACTCTCCAAACAACTTTAGGAACCATGCTATGGTCCTTTGCAGTTTAAAAGATTACCAGGGCTGAAGAGAAACAGACATCTCTTGTTTTCAAAGGCCAGTTGGTGTGATGTTTGAAGCTACTTTAGTGGAAGAGTCCTATTGCTTCCAGTGATCGTGCTGAGTGCCACAAAGAAAGGGCTGTGGTGTGGGATGGGAAGTGGAGAACAGAGGGGACTGGGAAGTAGCAGATAGAGGAGAAAAACATTACTGAGGAGAACCTGAACTGGGGTGCTCAGGAATCAAGCAGGTGGGGGCCCAGTACAAAACTGGAAAGGCTAAATGGGGCCACACCACCCGGGTCTTGTATCAAGGTAAGCGCTTTCACCCTTCTCTTAAAGACAGTGAAACACCAATAGGCAACTTTTAAGTAGGGAGTGACAAGATCAGATTTGTATTTTATAAGGTCTCTACAATGTAGAGAATGTATTTGGGGTGAAGGGTAATAGGCATGGGGAGACAGTTGGGAGGGGCTGCACTAGTGCCGACAGGAGGTGAAGGCAGCTTGGTGTTGGCTCTCGGAAAAGTGAGAGGCTCTGGGGGTTTTCAGGGCTCCTTGGCAGTTGGATGTCAGTGATGGCAAGGAAGAGGAGGCTACAAAATTTATTCCCCAGTTTCTGTCCTGAGCAGCTTGAGGTGGTAGTAATACCATTTAATGAGCTAGCCAATATCTAAAAGAAGGGAAAGGGAGAAAAATCTTTAAGTTTGAGGTGTCTTTGAGAGACATCCAAGAGTGAATGCTGAGTAGGCAGTTGGAGATTTGCTAAATATTCTGGAGATGCGATAGCACTTTATTTCCCATAAGATACCAAGATAAATGTCAAATGGATTAAACATTTGCACGCACAAAATTAACTCATACATGATTAGAATAATATAGAAGAATATAAAAACTTGATACATAGGCTCTTTCTAGCATAAAACAAGAAAAAAACAAAAGAAAATATCAGGATTTAATTACATAAATTTAAATATGATATATGGAAAACAAAACAAACACTTTATGTACATTGAAAGGGCAAATGACAGCGGAAAAATATTTGCAACCTACGGCAGATAAAAATGTGATAGACTTATTATAAAGGGCTATTTCAAATCAAGAATGAAGGTTAACATGAATGGTCTAGTAGAATAGCAAACAAAGGATGTGACTGGGAAGTTCATAAAAGAAGAAACACATATGGCCATAAACATATTTAAAAAGTATTCAACCTCACTAGGGATCAAAGACCTACAAGTTAAAACAACACTTAAACACATTTTTGGCCACCAGAATGACGATTGTCAGTATTTGTGTGAAAATGAGGAAACACATGCTCGCGGGCACTCATGGAGGGAGTGAATATCGGTACAGTGCTTTCTCTTGGACAGTAACATGGAAACATGGAAGGATTCTCCCGGACCCTGGGTTTCATTCTTGGGAAATTAGCTCAAAGAAATAATCAGAGAGGTACACAAAGATGCATATTCAAGAATATTCATTGCACTATTGTTTATAATAGGCAAAAGTTCTCAGCTCCCCAAAAGCTGAATTGACAATGGGTTTAGAAACAACAACAAAAAACACAAACAAACAAAAAAAAACATGATTATTTCATATAATAGACTAACGTGCAGCCAGTAAAAAAGATAAAACAGAAGCATATTTCTTTGTGCGGAAACACATTTATGACACACATTTCTAAGTGAGAAGGAGGGTACAATCTAGTATGAGCAGTATATTTGCTTTTATGTTCAACTATGTGTGCATATTGCATCAAGATGTTACCAGTGGTTATCTCCTAGCTCTGAGCAGTGCAGTTTTAAGTGGTGGGTGTTTTTTTTTTTTCCCCTATAGCACTATATTTTCCAATTTTTCTTCCAGGCTTTTTATTATTTGTGGGGTAAAAATATCAGGGGGGAAAAAAACAGAATGCTTCCCCAACATTATTTTTGCATCCATTGATGAGTATAAATGTCTCTGTGTGTTTATAAACCAGTCAGCAAAACAAAACCATCTGTGAAGGATTTTCTGGAGTGAACCCACTCCTTGGTCCAAGGAAAACCCAAAAGGAAAACACAGGATGTGACACAGATAAATAGAAAGAAGATCAGAAGGTGCTTCTCCCACATCTCGACTGTTGGCCTCTTCCCCAGAAGCACAAATGGGACTCCCCAGGGATGGACTGGGGACCCAGGCTCTGGAAGTTCTCCCAGGCTTGGGAGGGGGCCACGGTGGGTCAGAAGGGAGAGGTGAGCCTGCAAGGTGCTCCCCAGCCAACAACAGGCAGCTTGTTATCCTGCAGCTGAAATACCCATCGCTTCTAGGGGCTCCCTATAGGTCAACCTTTCCCAACTTGCAAACCAGAGCAACCTGGTGGTTTTGTTGGTTGAACAAAGCTCCGAAAACATAGCTTGTCCCACGTTCATTATTTCACGACTCCCGCATTCTGTTGGCAAGGCAAAGGATGGACCCTTTTCTACCCCAGTGGTTCAGAGTTCTTTTACACATACATAGAACATTTCGCACCTAGTTTTGGGAATTCACAAACTCCCTGAAGCCCATAGGAAGTAATTTAGAAGGAGCCTGGGTTGGGCTGGGTTCCCTAATCTACAAGGGACTCTTCCCACTCAGAGCTCGATGGCACCAAAGCTCCTTTTGAGCCGGTCCTGTCCTCCCTACCTGCTTTGCCCTCAGGCAGTTTTCCCTCCCCATTCCACTCCCTCTCTCCACATCAGTAGTATCTGCACCTTCACTAACAATCAACCCGGAACCTGGAGTGTCTCCTGGGCTTCTCACCATCACTTATCTCTTTATTTTTCAAAATCCAGTCGCTTTTACACAGAGGATACATTTGACGCTCCCTTTCCCCCTCTTTCATTAACACAAACCATACACACCTGTCTTTCATGTCCCACATTTCAAAGCTATAGCTCCAAAAATGTATAGCAGTGCCAGTCTCAGCATGTCTGCTATGTACAAACGCTGGTTTCAGAGGAGCCTCATGTCAGGACAAACAGTCCACTGTTTAAACACAGACCTTCATCCCAGCAGTGCCTATGTACATGGTGAAAGGATATGTATATAGAGAGTCCTGGGCTTTTAACAGATGCAATCTAAGGGATTTTGCAGTAAATGTGAACACTCAGTTCCTGGACCACTTGCCTGTAAACCCTGGTGTGCAGACACACGTGCCGTTTAGGCCTTCACTGTCGCAGGTGCCTCCATTCAGACAGCTGACATTAGCACAGGGGTCCTTGTACGACTCACAGTGTACCCCTGTGGAGAGAGAGACAAAGGGTGGCTCGTTAAAAATGTCCAGCTCCCATGGCCTTTGAAAGCAAAGTGTTTGAACAGCCTGTACCGGCGTGAAAGCAGGGTCCTGGCGGTGTGTGTGTGTGTGTGTGTGTGTGTGTGTGTGAGAGAGAGAGAGAGAGAGAGAGAGAGAGAGAGAAAGAGAGAGAGAGAGAGAGAGACCACCCAGGTACTTGACTTTAGACTGCTGTAAAGATGCACTTTAGGAGAAAATAACATTGAATCGCTACTCATAGATCCTACCATAAGTTTTTCATACTTTCTCTGGGCTAAAGCCTGGGGAACAGAAAGTTAAAAGCCTGAATGATCAAGTTTATCAGGGACAGATGCTTTCTAAGTCTCCAAAAGAAACTGAAAATAGCCAGGCAGCCTTCATAAAACAATGACATAATTGATAAGCAGTATCTGAAGGTGAAGATTTGGAGTCAGGTACTTAAATGAGCCCCAGTTCTACTTTGGAGAAGAGAGGGAGACAGACGGGGACCCCTTGGTACTTACACTCCATCCTCAAAGACCTAATCAGTTCTCCATCTACTAAAGTTAACATGTGTTGTGTACACACTACCGTGTTGTCCTGAAAATAAGCCCTTGTCAGACAATAAGCTCTAATGCATCTTTTGGAGCAAAAATTAATATAAGACCCGGTCTTATTTTACTGTAAGTAAAATAGTAAAATAAGTAAAATACTAAAATAGTAAAATAAGACCGGGTCTTTAACATAATGTAACATAATATAATATAACATAACATAACGTAACATATAATACAATACATAACATAACAACACCGGGTCTTATATTAATTTTTGCTCCAAAAGACGGATCAGAGCTGATTGTCTGGGTAGGTCTTATTTTCGGGGAAACATAGTATATTCTAGACGCATGTGCTGTGCTTTACATCTAATCTGATCCTCACAACAACACTATGAGACAAATACCCTCATTCCCCCAATTTTACAGATAAGGAAACTGAGGAAAGAATTCAGGATCACCAGGCTGGTAGGCCAAGAGCCGGAATCTGAAACCACAGCATTCTGAATCTGAATGTGTGTTTGAGAAGTAGTTTGCTTACAGTGAGCTCAGATTGCCACGGAAATATACAAAATCCAATGTAGCTCAGTACTTACTTAACCAAAAAGAGGCATTTAAAAGAATCTTCACAGTGAAAACAGTAAGTTTCCCTTCGGTATTTTTTTTTTAAGTCTGTGTGCATGTATGTATGCTAATGCCTAAAGTGGGACTAAAAGGAAAATGGATTACTCTGACTTTCATATTACATATTTCTATGTTGTTGGAATTTTTGTACAATTTTATAAAAAAAAAACTAAATTTAATTTATAAAATTTTATAAAAATTGTACAATTTCATTAAAAAAACTGAAAATCCAGCACTTTTCAAAAAGTAGGATTTCTGTTGCTGTATCATTGGCATGCCAACGTGGAAGGATGAATGGCTTCAGCTCTCTTCCATCCCTCGCCCTTTGGAGCAGGAGATAAATTACATGATATTCTGTATAAGAATATATAGAATGATATGCTAACGCTTCCCAACAGCCTCACGAAACATAGGCATAAAACAAATAGTGACTGAAAGGGATTTACTTGATTCGCTCTTCTCTTCATTACTTTGGTGCAAAGAAGTGCCACACCCAATGACTCATCATTTAGTCACCGAAATTATTCTTACTGGGATTTTTTTCTCATTTCTTTTTCAGTGCCTTAAGAAGCAGGGCTCAAGACAGAAGAAAAAAATGTAAAAGAAAATAGAGACAGAACTGCCCATCTGTATTAACACTAATGACTTCACTTGAGCCTGGGAAAGCATTTTGGAATGGATGGCTTTTCATTCCTTTTTATCCTTTGCCCCTCATATCCAACCCCTGAACAACATTCCGCCAGATGTTTTTCCAAAACGCTTTTCAGACCTTTGCCTTACTTCGCTGCCTGCAAGCACCACCTGATCCCACGACTCGCGTGTGCGGGGATCCAGCCCCCTCAAGCCCTGTCCCTGCTCCCTGCATCCCTGCCCTGACTTTCATCACCCTTGACAAACCCAGGATTCATGGGAATACACCAGCTCAAACTAATTTAAAGATTAAATTATTAATTAGCGTGAAACTGATGATCACTTGGGTGTGTATGGCTTCCTAGCCCAGAAGTCTCTATTCTGTTTCCTGCTGATTCCCAAGCAGCACCAGCTCAACTGCAAGAATAAAATGTAAAAGAGCCTTTTCTGCTTCAAAGTGTTTATCAAAAAACAAGGATTCACATATTTACAAGTCCCCCTGTGACTGGTCAATGGAAACCAGGTGAAAAAAAAAAGGCTTTCAATTATAATGGGAAATGCAGCCACAACTGAGGTTCAGAGATGTCTGAAGCCTGAAAAAAAATTTCCATTCTCCCTTAAGTAAGAGCATCAAGGATCTTTACTGGGTTTCTAGTAATACTACATTAGCCAATCTAGTCTGTATAATATTGATATAAATAATACATTAACATACAAATTACCACATTTTTCCAATAAGGCTAAAGAAAATCTAGGCTTAATATTTAAACAACCTAAGAATATAGATTTGATGAAAACACCCAAGATAATAAGCAATTTCAATTTTTGGCAATAATGTTATCACTTGTTATTTCTCTTTTTTTCAAAAGATAAGATATTTGGTCACTTGCTCTCGGTCATTGAGAGTTTTCTGGCAGCAAGACTGGACAACAGCTAATCTTCAGAGAATCATGATGACTATGAAGCAAGATGGTCTTCTAAGTCCCCAGTGAGAACTCTGGTTACTCACATTTCTATACTCTAAGCCTTGCTAAGCCCTACATAAAAACATATCTGTCTGATTACTCAGCTTGACGATTAGAGCTGGACAACTATGAGCTAGAAATCTTAAATAGAGAGAATAAACAGTCGTGAACACTGCTGCTGTGCCCAGGCTGCCTCCATGCCACCATTCTCCTCAGACCCCTGGGTCCCACCTTCTTGCACCCCCCACTCCCCAGGAGCCCCGGGCACTTGACCAGCACTGAGTGTTGGACATCCTGTGTCCTCTGACAAAGACGCTTTCCTTCACCCTCTTTCCCAAGCTGGTCTTCACCTGGCACATTCTATCTGTCAAAGTTCAGCTCGAACACCCTTTCTCTGTGAAGCTGAACCTGACTCTACTAAGACAGAACTCCATTCTTCCATCATTGTACACTGAAAGCGTGCTGGGTTCGTGCCATGATGGGGTTTATTGTATTCAATTTTCACTTATCTGTTCTTCTGTCTGATCCCAGCCCCCACAAATCTCTGAGGTCCTTTATAGCACAGACCATATCTGGATGCTTGAAAGAAATTATGAATATGCCACCAGACTCCTGTCCTTTCAGGAGAGGCGAAGGTCTGCATACTTTGGCTGACACACAGGTAGGATTGCCAGAGGAGTGAGAAGGCATTCCAAATCTGCCTCAAAAACACCCTATTTTGTCAGGAAAACCAGGTCCACACTTCAAACTAAGTCTTGGAATGACACATGCATCACCCATTGGCAAAGAATGTAGCACGCACTATTATGAAACTTATGTTTAGTCTCAAGGAAAAATAAACTGTAATTCCGTCAAAACTAATAAAAATTCATACTTTTCATATTAAGGAATAGAGAGGCAATGTTTCTGAAAAGATCTCTATTCCAACAGGGCTCTTTGTATAAGTTAATTTTAGAATTAAAAATGAGCAAAAATTCAAAGAGTAGTGCGGCAATTATAAATCTTTGTGGTCATCACAATTTAGTCATGATTAAGATTTGGAAAACAAAATATCATTATTTTATCTCCAGGAGAAGTAATCCAGGTAAAGAAAATTAACATGAAGTGTTCCTTGAACTTAATATTCTCTTTAAAATATCATCCTATTATATTCAAACTTATTTCTTCCATGAAAACTTTTCTAGTATTTCCACCTTCACAGAACTCAACTTTTTCTAAATTATTTCAGAAGTTACAATTGACATTTCGACCTTACCCTCATTATTCCTTGTGTGTTCAGCCTCAGTCTACTCTTCTGATTTAATAATAGCCTGAAAAGGGGAGAAACCTTGACTTATTAATTTTTGTATCTAACTCACTACGTGAGAGGGGCTAGATACAAAAAATATCCAGAAATTCTTGTTCCCTGTTACACAGAGGAAATAATTCTAGCCAACAAAGCAAAAGTTCTCATCTTTTCAACTATAAATTTATATAGACTTTAAAAAGTCATGAGATATAATGTGATCAAACCCATAACCCAGTGATCCCTTTTCTGAAACCCTATTCTCTCCCCCCCAAATATTCAGAAAAGTATGAAAATTATAGGAATAAAGATGTTCATTCAAGAATTATTTATAACAGCCTCATATCAAAGACAACAAGGGAATGGATAAACATACTGCAATGGAAACATTGCATAACCATTTAAAATAGAATTAGTAAGACTTCCTAGCAATATCTCAGTCAAACATAGTATAATGTTAAGTATGAACAGAAAAATACAAAATTGTTGGTATACTCAATTATAACCATAAAAACATGTCTATTTACAAAAGATGGAAATAATACATATGATTATCACTCTTGTGTTCTACTGTAAAGCAATGAGCTATTTTGAAATTTCTTTTTTCTAAATATTTTATTATTGTTATGTTATTTTCACCATTAAAAATTGAAATATTTTTCTTTCTAACTTTATCACCAAAAATTCCAAAAGGATATATTGTTGATTATTTAGTTTGTTCTGCTAGAAATAAAAATCAACACAATTGGGGCAGAAACTTGACTTTTTGTCCACATGAGGTTACGAACCCTAACCCAAGTCTTAAAAGTTTGTCATGACCTAGCTGTGAACTGGTTTTAAAGGAAATACCAGCATTTCGGTGTGTCTGAGAGTATGTTACTCTGAACCCCTCCAGGCATTTTGCTTCTAATAATTTCATGATCCACAGTGGAAACTTACTGGGAAAATGTTCAAGGTGGTTTTCTTTAATTAGTGTGTCAGGCAGCAGTTTCGATTCAAATAAAGATAGCTATTTAGCATTTGCTTTGTGCAAGCCACCATATCAAAATCTGCCGAGAATGAAAAGAAAAAAAGAAAGAAAACAAAACCATGCAGTCACCGCCTTTTGCTAAATTACGATTTAGTGTAAGGTAGAGAAAAGTGTGAAGCCAGAAAGAATTGACTACACGGCCCATCACAATTGTCATAGCACATACAGAGAAAATGCT
Source organism: Rhinolophus hipposideros (assembly GCF_964194185.1). Taxonomy (NCBI): domain Eukaryota; kingdom Metazoa; phylum Chordata; class Mammalia; order Chiroptera; family Rhinolophidae; genus Rhinolophus; species Rhinolophus hipposideros. Next base: position 92,927,281 of record NC_138052.1, read on the forward strand.
GGGAGAGTTTAAGGAGGGAAGAGTCACCTCTGTTTGGGGGTCAACATGTCAGACAGAGGAGGCAGTTAGAGGACTGGATGAGAGCAGAGAAGAGGAGAGACAGAGTGGCCAAGAAGCAAACCCTGGGGACCACCCGCATTCATGGTGTCCAGAGGACAAGGATTCAGTGGGGGCCGGAAGTGAAGAGTGGGGGAAATGGAGCTGTGGAAGCTAAAACAAGGATCCCAGTGATCCGTGGGGCCAAAGGGCAGGAATGTGGAGTCGGAGGCTGAACGGAAAGGCTTCATGGATATCACTGAAAAGTCTCCAGTGAGGTCACCACTGAACCCATTTTAGTGGAATGGTGTGGACAAGATCCAAACTGAGGAGGGTTAAGAAAAGAATAAAAGTGAAGGATATAGAGGTGCTTTTTTACCAACTCTAAAGAAACTTGGTAGAAAAGAAAAGAAGGAAGAAAGGAAAAAGTACTGCAAGTAGAAGAGGACACAAAGTCAAAGAATTGTGTTCTTTAATTCATATGGAATTTATTCAGAAATGTGAGTAAGAACATTTATTGTTTTTCTGTTTAACAGCCCGATTTTTCTTGCACCATTTATTTAAAAAAGAATTCCCTTCCCGTTCATAGCAATTTCTCTTTGAGTCATACTTATTACAGACAATGGTTTCTGGGCCGTTGTTCAGTGTTGGTCAGCTGTTCATTCTCGCACCTGTAGCATATGAATGTAATAATAATTATAATGTTATAATAGTTTTAACATCTGGCAGACGTCCCCCGTCGTTTCTTTCCTTTTTCAAAATGTTCTTAGCTATACTTGTCTGATGTCCTATTACACTCATTCTTTTTAGGAAGTTGTATTCATTTGTTGAAATTTTTAAACATAAAACAATAAAAATCACCACTTAAAAAATAATGTGGGGGCAGCTGGATGGCTCCGTTGGTTAGAGCGCAGCTCTTAACAACAAGGTTGCCAGTTCAATTCCCACATGGCCCAGTGAACTGTGCCTTCCACAGCTAGATTGAAAACAATGGCTTGAGCTTGGAGCTGAGCCCCAGGTGGGCGGCCAGTTGGCTCAGTGGTTAGAGCATAGTGCTCATAACACCAAGGTCACCGGTTCGAGTCCCACATGGGCCAATGAGCTGCGCCCTCCACAACTAGATTGAAAACAATGACTTGACTTTGAGGTGATCTGCACCCCGCCACAACTAGACTGGGGAAAAAAAAACACGTGTAAAATAAGAAGTTAAAGTCCCAACTCTCCCCCAACACACCACGTATCTAAGTTCTAACTCCAGAAGTAAGCACTAGCTAGAAACTGATGCCCACCCATCTGATCATTTCCCACGTTTATACATACACCCTATCTGTAATTATATTTGGGGGGAAATGCTTCCAAAAAGGGAGGGAATGTCCATTTTTCAAGGAAAGAAAGGCACAAGATCTTGTTACTTCTCCCTTCCTCTTACTCACTCTTCCTCTGGACTGGAGAGCATCATCAGTTAGCCTTTTCTGCCTCTCTTTTAATTCCTTCTAAACCACCACCACTTCCCTGTCACTGTTAGTTCAGAAGTTCTATCATTTATCACTACTTTGCTAGGGTTTAACTTCCTGTTTTCAGCAGTCTTATTTAAACGTAACCTAAATGTGTCTATAAATATACCAAAATTAAGTAATCACTTTACCCAGCCCCTGGGATGAGATCTTTAATACACTTGTATGTCTTCCAATCCTTCCCACCCCATCCCCTCCAACTCATGGATTTCGTGAGAAGGATATGAAACTGTAGTGTGGTCATTTAAATTTTTCATTAGTAAGAGGTGTGATGGACACAGCCTAGCGTGTCCCCCAATGAGTCACACCCTTGTGTAATTCCCTCTTCTTGAATCTGAGCTTCTAACCAATAGCATGTGGCAAAAGTTAAGAGATTTTGAAGGTGCAACTAAGGTCCCTAATGAGTTGGCTCTGAGTTACTCGTAGGTAGGCCTGGCATAATCAGGTGAGGTCTTTAGTGGGTGCAGGCCTCTCCTGAAGTTAGATATGTGAAACAACAGAGGCTCTCTTTCACGAAAGCGAGTTGTCATAAATTCTACAGCCACAAGGATGGGAATTCTGCCAACAACCTGAAGGGACGTAGAAGTAGATCCTTCCCTATTCAAGCCTCAGATGAGAATGCAGCCCAGGCAACATCCTGATTCCAGTGAGACCCTGAGCAAGGAGTCCATGAAGCCAGGCCTGGACCAGCGAAACTGTCAGGTAACAAAAGCGTGTTGTTTCAAGCCACCACCTCGTAAGAACGCATTATGCAGCAATACTAAGTAATACAAAGGTATACCTATTTTCTTCAAGAGACTTTCCTTCACCATTAAATGATTATTCACAATCACAATCAATATCATCTATTTAGGTTTATCCCTCCATTTAAAGAAATCCGCTCCGCCCTCTTCCTCCTGTTCTCTGCCTTTCCCTAGCAGCCTTTGTTCTGATTTAGTTGCAAGTTAGTGAGAATACTTTTTAAAACAATTTTCTTAGAGAGAGTACATGGTGTCATATTTTCTGTATTCTTAAATGTACAAAACGTCTTTCTTTTACCCTCAAATATCAACTATCCTTTAACTACCAGCCCTTGTCATTGAAAAGAGTACTTCTTTGCTATTGTTTAGTTTCATTATAGAAAAGAGCAGTCCAATGCTGGTTTGATTCTCTTTCTTTTGTGTGTAAACTGTACTCCCTGTGAAGAATAGTGTTTAAAAAGTGTCTCTTTATCCTTGGGTTTGGAAATTCTACCAGGAAATCTCACATTGTGAATCATATCCTTCATTAATCATCTGGAATGGCGTAAGCCCATTCTATTTGAACACTTCAATTTTCTTCAGCTCATAGATTTCTCCTTCTAGTAATCAGATGATTCTTGTTTTATTTCCATGTCTTCCTTTTTCTTCTGGAGCATCCATCATTCAGACGGAAACAGATCTCTTGCATCTTTTCTGCACATTTTCTATCTTTAGTCTCATGGTTTCCATTTCCTCATACTTTTACTTCTATCATGAATTAGTTCCTCCTTTTGCTTTTCCAGATCTAAATTAAATTTTGAGTAGTATACATTACTTTTTTCACTTCCTCTCTTGAGTGTTTAGACTTGTTGATTGTTGTTGCGATTTTGTTTTTATTTCCTAAATGTTTTCCCTCTTTGAGTTGCTTGTACAGGCTTCCCATATTGGCCAGGCTAGAAGCTGACAATGCCAGACACAGATGACACCAGATATTCTCCTCCACCTGGGTCCTGTCTACTAAGGCACAGGCTAGAGGCCTCCAAGTTTGGGGTTCTCGAGGCTCTCCAGGTGTGAACAGGAGACCATTCTTTCCCAGCCACACAAAAAAGAAAAGACCAGTTCAGCCCCACTGTGCCATTTTCTCCAAGGACAGCCAATATCCAGGAGACCCAAGCACTCGGCCCTATGGGTCACATGCAGCACATTCATATATGGCCTCTCCATAAGCTGAGGGGTCTTTTGGGCTCAGCTGAGCATTGAGTCCTCGGTTCCCCTCAGAACCCTGTCCCCTAACCCTGTTCTATGCAAAGGCTCCCAGCACCCGTACCCTTTCTTTGAGAACACAAATCCTCAGATGTTTTTGACATCCCCTCCAGGGCTATCTCCCTTCTTAAGTCATCCAGCAGAGTCTGTACTTGATAGAAGAAGGTCACAGAAAGGTAGAATTTAGAGCATATGTAGAAGAATTACCCTTGATCAGGATGAGTTACACACGATCAACAAATATGGATAAGAAAGAGGTTTTAGTGACTGTGAATGCAGGTAAGTCTGTAGAGCGGGGCAGTCTCAACGGGTGGTGCATGGCCAGCCCATCAACATCGCCTGAGCGCTTACCGGAAACGCAAATTCCTGGGCCCCACCCCAGACACACAGAATCAGAAACTCTAGGACTCGGGCCCTGCCATCTGTTTTAGTCATGATAGCATGAGCAATGCCTCAAAGACAGGAAAGTAAGGGGCATATTCAGAATACACCCCATTAGTGATTTTGTCATTTACAAAGATGAAGTTTGCTTCATAAAAATTCTCTCATAAACTAAAGAAGTCTTAGAATTTTTAATTTTTGAAGCACACCCACCACTACTAATTTTGTCACTGAAGAGTCTCCAAATCTCAGGAAGTATCCCTGTCCTTCCTTTATACAGCCAAGATAAAGGGATTTACCCAGGCTCATCAGGAAGCCAGTGATACAACTGGGATGAGTTACTTAGGTGTTCTGATTCCCTGCTCTTTTACGCTACTTTCCAGAATTGAGCATACTCCCCATTTCTCAATGCTCTGATGGACCTAGAACACAAAAACCACATGGATGAACCCAGCACAGCTGCCCTTGGGGAGGCTGGTGGAATCTGGCTCGAAACAGGCACCACACATTGGAGGAGGCATCAGATCTGCCAAACATAAAGCAAAGCCCGGACCCACCTTCAGCCTTTGCCTCCATAGGCTAGATTATCCCTGTGGCCTCCAAACCCGTGAGACTCACGCAGAAGACCACGAAATAAGGGTGGGTCCATCCAAAGAGAAGCAGCAGTGGCTGCCGCACAAGGTCACCGTGCAGATGGATGGCATCAAGCAAGCCGCGGTGGGAGCAAGAGGTTAAGTGAAATGGTTATAAATAGAGCCCACAGAAGCATTTCAAAAATCTAAACCCGGCCCTGAAGTTGGGGCTTAGAGAAATGTGTGCGGCAGCTGATAAACAGCCTCTCCGGGCAGTGTTGTCTGAGGGTGTCTGGGTGCCAGTGAAGCCACACCACCCACCAATTGTAGCTCGAGCCCACTGGGGAGGCAGACAAAAGAGCTTTCGGGCCCACGCTGGCAGGCTCACAGGGACACCATGACCACGACCTATCACCTCACAGGGTGCTTGTGGTGATTTATGAGGTAATGCACGTAAAGACATAGAACAGGGTCCATACATCTTAAACACTCCAGCAGGGTCCGCTGTTTTTCCGGAGTGACTCTGACAAAACTGAGTCATTGAATGAGATTAAACTTATATGCCAATAGGTGAGATTCCACCGGACTCCTCCGGCGAAAAGCACAGCAGCCTGTCTGCCCAGCTAGCCCTCTGCGGCATGCTTCCCTCTCCCGCCGATTCCACCGCCAAGTCCTCTGACCTACGTCTGACCGTCCACTTACACTCACCTTTCATCCTCAGCTTTGTACACATTCAACAGAGAAAAGAGTGAGACACATGAAGGGACGGGCAGAAGAGAGACTTTTCAGTGTATCTGGAGGAAACCTGAGACTTGCCAATTGGTCCCCTCGGGCCCCACAAATCATCCCAGCGCCAGTATCTGATTTTTATTCTAAACAATTCCATGCTCCACTTAAGGTTTATGCGTTTACATTGAGAAAGCCATGATGTCATTTAGAGCCACTCTACCACAAGAAGGCCAAAGAGCCGCTCACCTTTGTATTCTGCCAGGCACACGCACTCATAGCCGTTAACGAGGTCCCTGCAGGTGGCCGCGTTCAGGCATGGGGCAGAGAGGCACTCGTTGTATTCTTCCTCACAGTAGAGGCCGTGGTAACCTGAGAGACAGAGAGAAAGGACTGCCATCAGATGCATCCCATGGAAACCCACACTGAACCAGCCTGCCAGGAAGGCAGCTGGGATTCACTGGAAAGCATGGCACAGACAATGGGCTTTTAAAGAACTGGGTCTCTTGGGGTAGAATTGAATTGTGGATTTTCAGGAAGGCTATGAAGAATCTGTTCTGATCACCCTCTTGCATGATCCCAAATATCAAAGAAGTTATCCCATTTATCCACCAGTTGGTCCCCTTACTACATTGTGTTTAGTAGTACCACAGGTACTGAGTATCTTTTGTGGCCACAGGAGACAGTGAGAGCGGCAGCATCTATAGCACGGGATAAACAGCCCCTTTCAAGGGTGAGGACCACACTTTTCCTCCAATCAGTTAGAAAAATATATCTAACTTCAGGGAATTTCATTCAAGGAGAAAAAGATCGATGCATTTTCTTTGCTTTTCAAGTCAGGAAGAAAAGTCAGCTTAAAAAGGCTTAACTTAAATTCATGAGGAAATGTGGGCTATCTTTTCTTGTTTCTTTAAAGTTATGATTATCTAAATTATAACATTTTTCGTTGTACTCACAGTTTTTAATTATTAAAAATATAATAATAGTAAGGAAGGAAAAGAAACCCAACAATTTCTTAATTAAAGATGGCTCTTACCCTCCTAATTGCAAAACAGGTGTTTATTCTAAAAGACAAGATGACAACATTCTTTGAGATTCACTTATGAATGTTATGCTGTTTTTAACTTTCAAAAATATGTGTTACTGCCAATTTGCAATGAAACTGGACCATTTTTTTGTCTGGCCCTGTCCAAGCAATGAGAAACATGTGAGTACTTTCAAAAATCACCCTGCCTGTGTTGGTTCTGAATTCAGATAAGCAGAAAAAACAAACGCTTGCTCAAGTGGGAACTAGAACTACTAGCTTTTTTCCAGCTTTCCAACTCATAGCCAACCTTCAAAACTTGAACTGTTTTGTTTCTTGTGCCAGTTATAAAAGTAGGTTAGGCTCATATCTGTATTATTAACAGAGCACCTTTCAAGTACTTGGCATTTCAACTGCTTTCCAAATTTAGGTGGTAACGACTCCTTTGAGGAGACCTTGACCTACCTACGGCAAACATACCATGGTTTTCAATTCTTCTATCTCACCCTCTTGGTGGCTTCAGGGAAATATTTCCTGTTACTGTTCATCAGATTATTTTCCTCACCTAGGTCAGAGTTTGTCAACTCATAGCAATTCTGTCCCCCAGAGGACACCTGGCAGTGTTTGGGGACACTTTCGGTTGTCACTAGAGTGTCAGGGAAGGAGTTGCTACTGGCATCTCGTGTAAGCCTGCTGCCGAACATCCTACAATGCACCGGCCAGCTTCCTCACAACACAATCCACCTGACTGAGATGCTACCACAGCCAGATCGAGAAACCCTGCTCTCGGTTAGGGCTCAGCAAGCTATGGCCTCCAGGCCAAATCCACCCCAGTCTATTTTGGGGTATGAATTTGTATTGGGACACAGTCACGCCCATCCCTTTCTGGATTGCCCGTGACTGCTTTCACACAATAAGGACAGGGTGAATAGTGGCAACTGAGACCAAATGGCCTATAAAGCCCCAAATCTTTGCCACCCGACCCTTTAGGGAACAAGTTGGCTGGTTCCCGATCTAGATTCAACAGAAAATCTTTCTTTTTACAAAAGTTTTGCGTATTAACCTCTCATCAAATATATGGTTTGCAAACATTTTCTCCCATTCCGTAGGTTGCTTTTGACTCTGCTGATTGCTTCTTTGGCTGTGCAGAAGCTTTTTAAGTGTGATGTAGTCCCCCTTCCCTAGTTTTGCTTTTGTTGCCTATGCTTTCGGTGTCATACCCAAGAAACCACTGCCAAGACTAAGGTTGTGAAGCTTCCCCCATATGTTTTCTTCTACGAGTTTTATAGTTTCAGGTCTCTTATGTTTAAGTTTTGAATCCATTTTGAGTTGATTTTTGTGAATGGTATACGGTAATACAAATGGCCAACAGGTATACAAGAAGTTGCTCAATATCACTAACCATCAGGAAAATGCAAATCAAAACCACAATGAGATATCTCCTCATACCTGTTAGAATAGCTATTATAAATAAATACATATATAAACATATATATATATATATATATATATTATAAAACAAGTGTTGGCAAGGATGGAGAGAAATTGGAACCCTTGTACACTGTTGTGAGAATGTAAAATGGTGCAGCTGCTATGGAAAACAGTATGGAGAGTCCTCAAAAAATTAAAAATAGAGCTACCATATGATCCAGCAATTCCAATTCTGGGTACTTCTCCAAAAGAGTTGCAAACAGGATGTCAAAGACATATTTGCACTCGCATGTTCATTGCAGCATTATTCACAATAGCCAAGAGTGGAAACAATGTAAATGCCCATCAACAGATATATGAATAAAGAAAATATGGTATATGCATTCAGTGGAAATCATTCAGTCTTAAAAAAGAAAGAAATCCTGTCATAAGCTATAACATGGATGAACCCTGAGGCCATACACTAAGTGAAAAAAGCCATTCACAGAAGGACAAATATTTCATGATTCTACTCATAAGAAGCATCTAAAGTAGTTGAACTCATAGAAGCAGAGTAAAATGACAGTTGCCAGGAGTTGGGGGAGGGGAAATGGAAAGCTGCTGTCCAGTGGACAGAGTTTCATGTACGCAAAATGAAAATGGCATAGAGATCTGCTGTACTACAATGTGCGTATAGTTCACAGCACTGTACTGTCAACCTAAAAATGTATTTCATGTTATGTGATTTTATCACAATTTTTTAAAATTTCGCGCGCACACACACACACACACACACTCACACAATGTGGATAGATAGTTGATAGATAGATAGACAGATAGATAGAGGATAGATAGATAGATAGATAGACAGACAGACAGACAGACAGACAAATAGATAGATAGATGATAGATAGACAGACAGATAGAGCTTGTTAAGTGTCTTCTGGCTTCTTCCCATTGTGGAAAAATAGCCACAAGCAGCATCTTTCAATTGTATTTGTTCTCCTAGCAGATCTTTTAAACATAAAGTTGGAAGAATCATATATAACCCTACAAGCATCTTGGGTCTCTGAACTGAGGTGTTATTTACATAGACGAAAATCAAAAGTAAATTTCATGAAATCACCCATAACTGGTTTCGTTTTTGGAAAACTTTATCATTATCTTTTTCCATCAGCAACATGAAAAGCAAATGAGTAAGTTAGTTTACAGAGATAATTAAGCTGGTGATGTTTTTCTTCCTTGGGGGGAAGGAAGATAAAGGTCTCATATGCTAAAACTGTTTCTTCAGAGACGGCAACATTTAAATGTCTTTATGGAAATGTCAAGGCCCCCTTTACACTTTATGCCAAAGAACCTAAATCTGACTGTTTGAATGAAAAGGCCACCCTTTGGAAAAAAAAAAAAGACGGCTTCTATGAAAATGAGGCTGCCACCCACTGCTGGTAATGAATTTGGGCAGACAAATTAGCTCAGGGCAGTATGCCCAGTGTTTAGAAATACTAAGCTAGTCCAAAAAGGTCTTTTAAAAAATAAAATAACAGATCAGAAGGGTGGGATCCGAGTGGCCCCTTTCAGGGCACTGATCTTCATCACTACCAGTCTGACCTGTGCATGACTTGCTCCTGAATATGCAACTCCAGTCACTTCCTTAGAATTGACAGAACACAGCGACCAACCACACATGGGAATGAGAAAGAGCGGTCAAGATGGCTGCCATGTTTAGCCCGAGTGCATAGGTAATGTTGCCATTAACACAAACAGATATGACCATAGAAATAACAGGCTTTTGAGGAAGTTGACCAGTTAGACTTTGGACATGTTTAACTTGGGGCTCTCTTGGGGAGGTCCAGGTGGCAGTTAGAAAAAAATTGGGCTTTGAGAGGATAGAAACAGTCCTCTGAGAGTTAGTGCCTGGAAGTAGTGAAGTTTTCACCAAAGAAAAACATGGAGAGAAAAGAAGAAGAGACCAAAGTCGGATCTACAAGGATAGGCAAGTGGACAGCAAGAAGCCAGATCAGGACACTGGGCAGAAATGGAGCAAAGGAGAGGAAGAGAGCCCAAGGCATGCAAAGTCACAGAAGCCAGGAGAGAAAAGGAAACCAAGGAGGCTGTTGAACAGTGTCAGAGGTTCTGGAGACTGAGAATGACAACAGAGTGACAAGGTTAGGAGATCACTGGAGAGCCTCAAAAGCATGACTCTCACTGGGGGCTGTTCTGCCTGTCACAGGGTGTTTTAGAAATTGGGGGTAAGCTTGATTATTACAATGACTGGAGGGTTCTAGTAGAAATTAGTTAGTGGGGGCCAGAGATATTAAACATCATGCAATGACTAGGATTCCCCTACACAACAAAGAATGGCATCCTTCACAACTTTGGACTGACCCACTGGACATTCACGTAGGTTAAACCCTGTTCATAACTTTCGATACCTAGAATCTAACTGCTTTACATGTACAACATTGTTTTTAGATATACTGAGTTTTCCTGCAATGTAATTACGGGGTAAATCAAGAGAAGATTGTACCAAGATTTGTTCACCATTTTTGGCAAATCTCTTCACAAGAGCAATAGTGGAATTTAAGTCACCAATAGAGCACACATATATCACTAAACAAAACAAAACAAAGCAAAAGTCGTATCTTCAGATAATTTTCTGACGACGCTACCTAAAGTAGCTTTCCCCACTAGTTACTCATCACAACACTCAATTGATTTCCACCACAGCACTTATAAGTGTCTAAAACTATATTTTTAACTTAGTTCTTTACATGATTACTATTTCTCTCTCTTCACTAGAATATAAGCTTGAAGGCAGAGGCCATAATTGCAGAGTTCATAGCTGTACCCACAGTATCTGGTGCAGGAAAGATGTTCAAATAAAAGTGGTTGCATTGGCACCCAAAATGTCACTGATTAAATCAACACACATCAAAGATGTGCCTCTGATGCTCCAGGTGCTTCCAGGTATCATGGGTATAAAGCTAAATGGCAGAGTCGTCACCTACAGGGAGCTCAGAGTCTAGAAGCAAGATGGTGGCATGTGCTCTGTAGCACACCCTTTGTGTGGGTTGTGTGTTTCTCATGACAACCCAAAATGATGGGCACGACTAGTCCCAATCTATAGATGAGGAGTTAAGAGTCAGAGAGGCAAAGAAACTTGGCCTGAGGCCACACAGTCAGTCTTATGTGTTCTTTCTACCTTCCCAGGTTGTCCTCAAAATGCATTCCTTATCTAGTGCATTTGTTTGCTAGGGCCACCATAATGAAATAGTAGTGACTGGGTGGCTTACCCAACAGAAATTTATTTTCTCACAGTTCTGGAGCTGAAAGTCTTAGATCAAGGTGTCATCAGGTTTGGTTTCTCCGGAGGCCTCTCTCCTTGGCTTGCAAAGGACTACTCTCTTGCTATGTCCTCACCTGGTCTTTGCTTGTGGGCATGGCTCCCTGGTGTTTCACAGGGTTATATAAGACCAGTCATCCTGAATTAGAGCCCCATCCTTATGCCCTCATTAAAACTTAATTACCTCTTTAAAGGCTCTATCTCCAAAAACAGTCACATTGGAGGTTCGTGTTTCAACATATGAATTTGGGGGAGACACAATTCAGTCCAGAACACTGAGAATCGGGATTGCTCAACTACAACACTATTGACATTTTGGTCTGAATCCTTCTTCATGGTTGGGGGCTGTCCTGTGCATTGTTGGAAGGCAAGCAGCATCCCGCCTATTCCTGCTAGATTCTAGTAGCACGATTGCTCCCCAGTTGTGATAGCAAAAATGTCTCCAGATGTTGCCATATGTCCCCTAAAGGACAAAAACCTCCTTTGGAGAACCACTGTCATAGATCCTTTTTATAACATGAAAGCAACTTGATAGTTGAGGATGTGCCACTTTGACATTGTCACTGTGAAGAGTGAGAGTGAATTCATCGAGAAAAAGGATTTCTGGGTAGAACGAAGGGGGTCCATCTATGATTGTGGGTTTGATGTCATGCCAGCCCATGGGTGAGTCTCTTCAGCAGTGCCATCCCACAGAGGCATTTGGTTCCTCTGCAGCTAGGAACTCACCAAGCAGATGGGATAAAGAGAGGAGAGAGAAAAGAGCCCCCCGCTCACCCCGGCTCCTGGTGGGTTTCAAGCTACAGCAAGAAGAACCCTGCTGATTGTTCTGCCATTAGGTTGGGACGCCTCTATGTCCCCGGAAAAGACCAAAGTCCAACCCATTTACCAATTCGGCAAAGGCCAGGGAGCCAGGATTCTACCTCCGGCGTCCAGACTGTCCCAGAACATGACTGCTGTCTCCAGGGTTTAAGAGACAGTTGATTCCTTTTCTCCCCATTCTCTCTCAACACTGTCCCAAGACAACATCAATTAAATATTCATATCAACATAAGATAGGCTCTGGCCCCACACTGCGTTTACTCTAGAGCCCTTTCCTCCCCTCGTCCATCCATTACATCCCACGCTGAAAAATCCCCAACTGCAGGACGCTGGCTGAAGCCAGATGGCTTTCACAAGTCCTATAACAAATTGCAACAACTCAGCCATGTGTGTCACTTCTGGAGGGCTCCCTGCTGCCTCAGAAAGAGCAAGCTCACCGGATCTTCAAACCCAGTGGTGATGTGTGCAGAATGGGGGAGCAGGGGGCATGCCTTCAGTGCAGGCCAAATTCAAGGAAGGAAGGAATGTGATGTGATTTGGTTCTGTTTGGTTTGTTTTACTTTAAGATCAGACTGAAGAGAGTGGGGAGACACAGAGTGGCTCCTTTAAAAGTGTGTTGCAACTCAAAGGATGTTTTCCCCTCGTTTCAGGTTTAATGGATAAAACATGAAAACCCAAGACTCCCTGACTTGAGCCTACGCCAGTTCCCGGGAGAGCAAATCTTCCAAACACCTCAGCCATAGTAGTTAAAGCTGTGGACAAAGAGAAAATAGACCTATTATATTGAGTGTCTGTGAGCTTTGAAATTCTGGCTAAATTCTCTGATTACCACAGAGCCCCTTCAGCAAGGCAGCTTCTCAGGTAGCGTGTTCATTTTACTGAACAGAGAGCTTTGCTGCTCTCAGGAAAATGTGTGTGCATGCGTGTGCATGTGCCCATCTCAATCTCTCTCTTTGCTGGTATGTTCACAATAGGAATCCTTTTAAGAACAGGAAAAAATGTAGCAAGAATCCCTGCTCCCATTAATCCTCTCAAGCATTCAGGCACTCTAAACAGACCTGCTGCGTTGAGATCTTACAGACATCCATGGGTAATTATACTGTCCTGTCACACACACACACACACACACACACACACACACACACACACACACACACAAAGAGAAACAATCTGTGAGCATGGAGGAGGTTGTGTAAGCAAATACAGAGAGTTAGTTTGCATGTGGAGGACAGTGACTGCTGCTGCTGCTGCTTTTCTCCCTAATTCATTAACCGTCCTTTGCGAGGGGAAATAGATGTGCACTGACCCAAATCAGTCAATGTTTCCACTGTTGCGGTTCTTATAAGCATTAAATTGGAAGGATCATCAATAGAGGCTAAATTAAAGTTTTAGGTTCTCCAATCTCCCTTGTATTCATGTTATTGAGCCATCTATAGATTGCACCTCTCCGCCTCCCTGGGCTGCCAAAAGGATGGATAATGGACAGCTGGCTGTCAGTCCTGTCCTGACTATTAGTGCAGTGAGTTGATGTTCTCCATCACTGCAAAGACCTCCTACCTTTAACAGTCATGTGGGTAGGTTGGCGATTCTTTGCATCTCCTGTTTGCCTCCTCAATTAAATCATTCTTTAATTCTATGATCTGCCAAGTACTGTACTAATCACTGGAGCTGTAAGGCTATGGGAAAACAGACATAATGCCTCTACTAGGGGCCTTTAAAGGAGAAAGACAGCAAACAATCATCCAAATAGAAGCGCTGAGGGAAGAGGGAAGAGAAGCAGGGTACCTGACCTTGGCCAAGCTCCAGGAAGGCCGCCCTGAGGAAACTGAGAGGTGAGGGGTGAGTAAGTATCGATTAAATGGGAGGGCAAAGAGAAAACTCAAGGCAGGTAGACAGCTCGTGCAGAAGCCCCATGGTGGGGATGCAGGGCTCCTTCTGCAGATGGGCTAGGGCCCACTGAAGAGCAAAGGGTGGAGAAGAAACAAGAGGCAGGAAGATGCCAGACAGGTGGTACCTTTAATGGAGTGGGGCGGGGGGAGTGGGGGCGTGACAAAATCAGATTTGCATTTCAGAAAGGACACTCCAGCTACATTTTGGAGAAGTGGGGAAAGACCTGCAAGAATCAATGTGGAGAAATCAGTTAAGTGGCTACTGTAATAGTCTCAGGGAAAACATGGCGGGAATGCCAGTGGCAGTGCCAGATAGAGAATTAATGTCAAGAGCCATTTTAAAAGTAAAATAGCAGTACGTGGTAATGAATGTGAAGGGTAAGAAAGAGGGAGAGGACGAAGTTGCATCCTAGGTTCCTGGCTCTCCTATCCAGAGGTGCTGTAATTCCTATTAGAAGAAATGGGCCAGTTGACATTGACTGAGTCCCCTCCTCTGGGCCAATTTCTGTTCTAGGCACTTTGAGATACAACAGAATCTCATTCATAGGGTGGGACTGGTGGTGGGGGATGGGATAGAAAGGAGTATGAAACCACTTTCTAGAAATAGATTTTAATCAAACAAAAGGAACTGACAGTTTCTCCCAGGAAAACAGAAGTAATTTGAAGAAAAAAACACCAGTTCATTTTAACAAATATTTGCCAAATTCTGACCATGTTGCCAAGCATTGCACTAGGTGCTGAGGTTATCTATCATACTGTAGTTTAAAAAGAAAGGTTATAAGTTAGAAGACACAAAAAAATCGGAGGACGGAAGTATTTTGTTATGGCGGCCCTAGCAAACAAATACACTAGGTAATGAATGCATTTTGAGGGCAATCTGAGAAGGCAGGAAGAATACACAGGATTGACTGTGTGGCCTTGGGCAAGTTTCTTTGCCTCTCTGACTCTTAACTCATGTATAAATTGGGACTAGTCATGTCCATCATTTTGGGTTGCCATGGGGATTCAACAGGTTAACACAGAGAGGGAAAGAGAACAGAAAGAAAAGAGAGCATGGGAATAAAAAGAGAGAGGAAGGTAAAGACAGAGATCCAGAAGTGTCAAGATGGAGAAAAGGAAAGAAAAAGGCACAGAGAAAGAAATACCCAAAAAGAATAGATAGACAGAGAGGACAACCAAGATGGCGCAGTAGGTAAACACTGTGTTTACCTATTCTCAAAACCACATCAAAATTACAACTAATCTACAAAACAAGCATTATTGAGAATTGCCTAAAATCAAGCTGGGGTATCAACCTCGGACTCTGCTCTAGAAGGGTCACCAACACACGGGCATGGGGGAGGGGGTTCATCTGAAGAGTTTCAGAGACAATGGGATATTGCAGGGTTCTTGTTTCTCAAGTTATTCTCTATTAAAATAAAATATATTTAACACCATTTTCTTTACACTAAACTCTTTGTAACCTCTCCAGTGTAGAGAGTACTTCCATGTAAGGACCTCTGGACCACCCCCATATCACTGGCTCAATGCCATCTTCCATCAAGGTAACTCATGGGAGCCTGTGACAACAAAGCTTACTCATAAAAGGAGGACATGCACTTGGCATTGTACGTGAAGTAACAGAAGGAAAGCATCTGGCACAGTGGCTGGTGCACAGTAAGTACCTAATAAATGTGACATGTGGTCACCTGGTTTGCTAACTACAGTGCAAACCTGATTCAAAATGACAAAATGGATCCTATAATTCTGAAGTAGGTGCCCTACCTCGTCTATGTAGTAAAGGCACTGAGCATCATTCCCCTGAAAGGTGCCATTATTATGCTGAGTCATCACTTCACGTGGGCAGTGAAGACCACTTCTTGGAAAAACACAGTGCCATCTTTGCCCTTCTACAGTGCCCAAATGATTAGCCCAGATCTCACCAGTCCAAAGCTCAAATACCAGGATTTTTCTACTATAAAACAGAGTCTGTTTATGATTGGCTTTTTAAAAGCCTACCTTTTGGGTGGCCAGATGGCTCAAGTGGTTAGAGAACAGCTCTTAACAATAGGGTCGGCAGTTCGACTCCCACATGGACCAGTGAGCTGCGCCCTCCACAACTAGATTGAAGACCATGAGTTCCCACTGAGCTTCTGGTGGGGTGGCCGGATGGTTCAGTTGGTTATGGCTCAGTTGGTTAGGGCGCGAGCTTTTAACAAGGTTTCCAGGTTCAATTCCGGCATGGGATGGTGGGCTGCATCCCCCACAACCAGATTGAAACTTGCGATTGGACTTGGAGCTGAGCTGCGCTTTCCACAACTAGACTGAAGGGCAACGATTGGACTTGGAGCTGATAGGTCCTGGAAAAACACACTGTTCCCCAATATTCCCCAATAAAAATTAAAAAAATAAACAAATTTTTAAAAAGCCTACCTTTTCCCTTTCCTCAACCTCATCCCTGGAGACTAACCTCTGACCTGGATCTGGTTTCTTGCTTGCCAAAAACTCCTTAATTCACTGCTCAATCTTTGATGCCAAACTCTGCATTTTCTCTTTAACAACTGTCCATTCTCATTTCCTTCACACGCGGGTTGGTGAATAGAGAAGATGCTCAATTACAATGGCTGAATTGAATTTGCTAGGAAAGCGAATCATAGGGTAAAATAAGCCTAGTACCCCCCTTCACCTACATAAATACAGCCAGAGTTCTTTTCTTTACAAATGTCTGATTTGGACATAAAAATGCCTGGGAAAATATATTCCAAAATCAACAGTGGTTTTTGTTGGGTGATGAAATTAAGGTATCATTTTTTTATTTTAAATATGCATATTCAAATCTAATTTTCCACGATGAAAATAGTTACTTGTGTAACACAAAGGAATTATATCAAAGATGTGTTATACATGTTTTATTTGTAGTATCACAACTCCAAATCATGTTGATTACCAGGGAAATAAGAACCATGCTGTGTGTTTAACACTTGATTGGGCAGTAGGTTGAACTGGGAATATTAGAAAAAGCTTGACTTCATGAAGAGTATTTTTCTAGGTTCAGGGGAAGGAGATGAGCATGGTTCTTACAGTGTACAGAGGGGGGAAAAATCTAGTCTTCTTAGAAAAGGAGACTTTTGAAGACATGAGGAATAGCCATTATAATAAGTTGTATTGCTAATAAAGAAAAGTCTCTTTAAAAGGAGAATTACATCTTCTAATATATAGAAAAGAAGATCTTTGGAGATGCTAAAAATCCTGAAATTTCTCTAGATCTCTGGAGTATAAGTCATAATTTTCTTTCAATATTTGAAAGAAAAAAGTCATAAAGATATACTAGAAAAGCAGACAACCACTACTCTGAGTTACGTTCTTACAAAGAGCGTTCTCCTTCAAAAAACATTTAAGACCAAATGAAAGAAATATTGCAGATACACAGCTGAATTGTGACGCTTGGGAAGGGCTTCAGAAGTCAGGAGAACTCAACAGTGAGCATGCTTAGACAGAAGCACTTGCGTATGTACAGGCATTTCGACCTTAAACGTATCTATCATCTTGGGAATTTTTCTAACCACGTTGAGCTAAACATTTCTCGAAGTCTTCTCTTGTATTTGCCTTCAGAACTAGGTCACAAACTAGTCATATGGAAGAAGCAATTACTCCTCATAATTTTTTAGCTTCATCTTACAAATGTCATTTTTGTTTTCATGATGCTTTTGGCCACTAGAGGGTGGATTCTACCTATGATCAATACTATCGAAAAGAAAACCAAAATGTTGCTCAAGAGTTTAACAAAAGAGGAGCAATGTAAAGATGTGTTTTACCAAAGGGAAATAGACATGGCATAGAAATATTGTTTCCTTTAATAATAAAGCTTAACATTCAATATTACGGTTTGTAAACACATTCACCAATACATCCCCTAAACATATTGTAGCAACAGTTAAAATTATTCATTATAAAATGGGCTATGTTTCTTACTGACTCTATAAAAATTACTTTGCAACACCATGACTAAAGCACCAAGGTTCAAGGTTATCAAGACAGAATATTTTACAACTAGATTTTAAAGATTCTTGTGGTCTGTGTATTGACTTATAAATAGTATGTAAAATGTTTTAATGAAATAATCCCATAAATTCAATTGATTCTCTAGCATGTTTAAGTACACACATAAAACCGGCTTGGTCTACAGTAAAGGTGAGAAGGAGGATGAGATTTGGAAAAGAACATGAAAGTTAAAGCCCTCACATTCCAGAGGGTTCTCAGTATGGAACGTACCAAGATGGATACGGGGCCCAGAACAGGCAACAGATAGGTGCTGGGGCAAAATCAAAGATTAAGTTTCCATTCCAGCACTTTGGAGAGACAATAAAACTTGGATGACTATTTTCATGTAAGTATGCACACTAACAAAGAGGAATTTTAAAAGGTTAAAGTACAGGAAATTGTAGGTGTTTGCCCTCCAAAGGGCTCGTGTCTCTGTTCCTCTCTCTCTACCAGTGGTCTTTACAGCGTGGTCCCCAGACCACCAGCATCAGCGTCACCTGGGAACTTGTAAAATGCACATTGTAAGGTCCCACCCAAGACTTGCTAAATGAGAAACTCTGTGGGTGGGGCCCAGTACTCTGAGATGTAATAAGTTGTCTGCCTGATTCTAATACAAACTTAAGTCTGAGAATCACCGAGCTATAGACCAGCCAAGTACGTACCTCCCACAACTTCTGATTCTCCAAAGTGCACAGACATGCTAGGAGTTACCTATGGCAAGTCTAGATACGGTGTGGTAATGCTTTTGAAGAGCCATGGCTTCCCCTCCGCAGATCAATAAACCAACCATAAAACATGTAGTCAGAACACGGACCAGTCACAGGCATATAAATGAACCAACACTGAGATGTACAGACAAATGACCTACCAGCCACAGACATTCGGCTAAAAGAAACTACACTCCTCTTCGAATTTGCTTAAGGGAAGAAGGCAATGCAAGGAAATCTCCAACTGACAGCAAATATCGATTTTGAAAAGGAAGGCCAAAATGAGGAAAGGGAAGGGTACAGAAGTGGCCAACGTTGAAAATCCTCACCGGATGACTAGGAGTCATATATACCTACTCAGAATGAGGAGAAATAAGTCTAAATTCCTATTAGTGAACACGGTTTTTCTCCCACATTTCCAATCCAGCTTCCTTGAGCCATGGGAACAGCATTTTAGCTGAAAGGAATACTGTCAGAAAATGGCAGACAGAACTCATAGACACAGAGAGTAGAATGGCAGTTGCCAGGGATTGAGGGGTGAGGGAAATGGGAAATTCTGATCAAAGAGTACAAACTTCCACTTGTAAGATGAATAAATTCTGAGGATCTAATGGACAGCTTGTTGACTACAGTTAATAATACTGTATTATACACTTGAAAATTGCTAAGAGTGTAGAGCTTAAATGTCCTCACCACAGAAAAGAAATGGTAATTGTGGAAGTGTTAACTAATAATCTGGCAGTAATTATTCTCCAGTATATAAGTGTATCAGATCAACATGTTGTACACCTTAATAAAGTTACATGTCAATTATATCTCACTGGAATATTTTTTTTTAATTTTTGAAAATATTTTCAGAAAAAAGAAAATGGTAGACAATCTATACTAATCATTTTTACAAACCAACAACTGGGAAATATGATCTGACAAGATGGTGCTGTTTCTAGTAATAAAAGGCAGCCTCATGGCAGCAGTCGGTACCAAAGTATTTGTGTGATTGGGATTGAGATTTTTCCAGAAAATTCTGGTGCACGGAATATACAATGCAAACCATAGATTTTTCTCCCCCCTGGAAATATTTTACTCTCATATCACTGGGGACATTCAAAAGCACAATGCAAAAGTGTAGTCCTCTAAGCTCCCTATTAGTCATTGCCATTCTCATGTAAATATGCTGAACCCTAAAGATTGTTAACCACCAAGAAAATTTCTCATAGTCATTCAGGAACATTTTTAGAAGCATACATCTCCCACTTGGCAACCATCCCTAAGGGCTTTAAACTCATAAGGGCTGAAGCTAATTCGGGACTTCAGTCAGGACTTCAGCTAAAGCTAAAATTAACTAACAGGCCTGTATCTTGAGGCAACTGGATTATAAAGAAAATTTTAAAATGCAAATAAATTGGAGTCAGACAGAACTCAATTACTTGAGTAAATCCTGAATTCTGTTCCTACTGCCTCTACAAAATGAATATTAAAGATGCCTAAAAATAAGAATTTTATTCACTTAAAAGGTCATAACACACTGGACAATCAAAAGTGTGTGTTTTGTTTGGTGACTTAAGATCCTAGTAGACTATGTATGTCAATTATCTAAAGTATCTAAAGTGGAAAATGAAATTTCCTTGAAATAAAGCAGAAACGAGGCTCAATCTATACAGAATTGTGAAGTAAGGAAAGAAGTTATCTCCTAGACATTCTTTATCACTCGAGTAGGCAAGTACTATGGGGCCTTATCTCTTTTCCCTCAAGTAATCAATGCCTACACATTGTTTTTACTTTTCAATTTTCCATCCTGTGTGTGTGTGCGTGTATGCTTCTGTCTGTGTGTGTTTTAGTTTGAAAATTGTGGTAGATTGGAAAAAAAAACAGCCACAAATTCTTTGTAGCTCTTCCTATCAAGAAATGTAGTCCATGGGTTTAGCCCTATGACTTGCTTATGCCAATGAGACATAAGCAAACATAACAGAAGAAGAATCTTTAAAAAGTGTTTGTGCATTGATCCTTCTCCTCTCTTGTTGCTTTTAGAACCCAACTTCCATGTGAAGAAGTCCAGACTGGTCGGCTGGATGATGGTGTGTGGCCCAGTTGCCCCACCACTCCAGCCAACTGCCAGCCACGTGAACAAGATCATCCAGGACCACCCAGTACCCAGCTAACTTGCCAAATGACCACAAAAGCATAAGTGAGTACACCCAACATCACATGGAGCAGAGAAGAGACAGCCCAGCTAAGCCCTGCCCAAATTATTAACAAAGGAATTATAAGCAATAAATGGTTGTATTAAGCCACTAAGTTTTGGAGTGGTTTGTTACACAGCAGTAACTAACTGATACAAAGGTTTAATTACCAGGGACAATACCTAACTTAAGGGATTAAAACCACAGACATAAACTTTTGGGCATCAGAGAACTGGAAGGAAAGATATTTTCAGGGGTGGTGAATAAAGGCGAGCCATCCCAAAATCATACCACCAGGCATTACATATTACTTAGTCCAGACGTACTTTCAGTTGGGCTTATCCAATCTAAAAGAAACACTTTTGCTAATAACCTGGGACACTCTGATCTGTACCATCCGAAACCATCTGGTAGAGGAAAAAAAATGAAACATGACCCTGGTGATTATCAACATATCATTTAGACTTCAGTCCAAACAGCTAAGGAGCTCTCTCGGCAACCCCATAAAGCCAAATGGGATTTAAATGGAGCAGTGAGGCACTGCATAAAGAAGCACTTGGTGACATGGGAAAGGACGTGCTGTTCTGCAAAATCAGTAAGTGCTTTGAGTTGACAATGTCCTGGAATAAAAAATAAATAAAATAAAGAGGTCATGTATCATTCCGCTTCAGAAAAACCTAAGAGCTCTGAATCTTCATTAAAACTGAAGCAATTTTGTAAAAGCACTCAGTACATGCAGCAACTTTCATTGTGTGCTTTCAAATTGAAAATTAATGGCTGCAATTTTAAAAATGGAAGACATGCCTTGTCCCCAGGTTTTTATACAAATCCAAACCAATGAAGAATTTAAAGTACGTTGAAGGCTAGGAGGGTAGGAAAAGTAGACCGTGCAGACAAATCTCCTTATTGGCTGTCTAACTGGGACTCAGGGTGTAGGTCACCAGCAGTCACAATCTATCTCAGACGTCACCTATAACAGCACATTGTCATACGGTTTCCATCGCTGGGGTTCTGAGGCCCAGGAGATGCTTCATCATTGACATGGCAGCAAATCATTGACACTGAGCAGTTTTGCGGGAAGCAGTGATACTGAATGGGCGGGACATCAGAGTTATCTCAAGGCAGAGAACTAAAAAAACAAGTCAAGTAGGAAGAGGAAAGAATATTTCAAGGGCTATCACCAGAGACAAGTGAAAAGAAACGGCATTAAAGGAGTCCATGACATACAATAATCAATGCAAGAGGCTTCCAGAGATTCAGATAGTAAGAAAAGAAGTCAAATTGCTCCTAGGCATTGGGGCCCCCAGAAGTGAGAAGTGCCCATCAAAAGAGTCTTCAGAAGCGGAAGGGAGATACATCTGTCATGTGGCTATGTCTGCATTTCTCATTTGAGTCATAGGAAGTTTCTTTAATTGGGTGCATCCAGCAGACACCCGGTCAAATGAAATCATAAGCATCAATTCTGAAGCAGCTGGAGTTGTGGCGAAACAAAAGCAGAAGAGGCCAACCTGCCTCCAAGCAGTTCAATGTCCTTGAAAGTCAGACCTGAGCTTCTCTAAGCTGGGAAGTGAAAAGAGCACTCACTGGACCACAACCACGGCCACTTGCAAACCTGGTTTTGAGGTGTCCCCTTAGAGACCCATGTCAGGAGCTGTGCTGAGATGAGTGGAGTCTAGAAGCTTCCCCTTGAGACTGGCTGAAATATAAGTGAGGTCCAGGTTCACACATAACTTAGGGGGCTACAACTGGGCTTCTAGCCTATTTGTCAAGAGCTTTACCGTCAGGCAAATTTGGGTTAAATGTGGGATTCTGTCACCTCCACTCTTGTTGTTTAGACCTTCAATGCCTCTGATTCCTCATCTTTAAGTCAAAGAACATAAATACTATAACCTGGGTTAAGTAAGAGAATATATTTATCAAGATTTTGGCACAGAGTCCACAGGTAAGAGAGGCAAAGCATGTCGAATTTCAGTTCTAAATTCCAGATTCGCAGACCTTCTCAGCAAGCTGAAAAATGTTAGCAATCGCATCATAATAATTTCCAACCACAAAACAAAATAAGAGTCGATCAATGGCTTAGTTACAAGATAGTTTTAAGTATCTGACCTCCATGGTCTTGAGCTTAATGAGAATTTCCTGAAATTCAGTGTTGGCAGTGTTTCAAACAGAGCCATCCTCAGGAATGGAGCTCTGATTAGTGATGTAAGCTGTTGACAGCTGACACGTCTGACTCTCATTCCAGGTAAGGTGATGTAAAATGATTTCCTCACAGACTATGCTCTTACCACCAGCAGGTAAATCTCACACCTTTTCAACAATAGTTCAGCCAAGAATGAGTTCTGAACGATTTAAATTTTAAGGGGAAGCTGGGAGCAGTGGGAGCAGAGGGAGCAGAAACCCCTTATAATTAAAGGCCAGTTCATTAACACTTTCATACATATGGATTAGCCATTTAACACAAGGTTAGAAAAGCAGCCTTGTGAATAGATTTTTAATGTCAGGAATCTCATAAAAATTCCATACGCTGTACCAGCAAATGCCCCTCCCTCATTACCACTGTCCTTCCTCCCCTGTATTAATCTCTCAGGTCACTAGCCTACACAAGGTGAATATCATAAATCCCCCCGAGTACCCCCCCAAATTATATTCAGAACAAAGTGGAGATGAAGGAAGGTCAGGGCGGCAGCGATGGACACCAGTAGGACAGGTCCCTCAGCGTCTGGCGGTCCGGCAAGTCTGACTCAGCTCCTCACCTGGCCCACGCTGCCACTCCCACCCTGGGCAGTGCCCTCTGCATCTCCTCTCCTCCCCTGCCACTAACTTCCATGGCACTGTCCTCTCCCAGTGACCGTCCCAACTCAGGGACACCTCCTCCAACCTCTTCTGTTGCTGCTTCCAGCTCCACCTCAATGCAAGAACACTCTCCTCAATTTCCCCATTTCTTTTCATACTCTCGCCCCATTTGTGCTAAGAGTTCCCTTGACATTCTCTAGCACCCACACACCAGGGTCTCAACCTCTTTACTTAGTTCTAGTCTCAAGTAACAACGATTTAATGGCACCTCTACTTGGTTGGCCTGCTGTACCCCAAAGCTTAGAAGGCTCCTCTTGGAGATTTCCTTATCTCTCTGAGTTACCCAAGTTACAGCCTTAGTGATACCTTTGACTCCCTTCTCACCTTTGTCCCCTACATTCAGCTGACAACCAAACTTTGATGATTGCACTCCACAAATAGATTTCAGGTCCATCCTTTTTTACCCCACTCCCACAAGTTCAAACCCTCACTTCCACTTGCCTGAGCTGCCTGAATAATCTCCTGTCTTACCATCTCTTCTTGACTGTAATGTCTAATTCTATCAGAATCATCTTTCCCAAACACAGATCAGTGCACTCACATCACTAATGCAAAAGAATTTTCGGCCCGCTACCCATTACTGCATCCAATGCATCTTATCCTATGGCCAATCGGATCTACTGTTCTCTGAACTTCCACTCAACCCTACCCCCACCTAGGACTTTCACACCCTAGCACCCTTCCCCCACATATAAATCTAAACAATATTTCAGCGTCTAACTCGTTGGAAATTCTGACTGAACTATTGTCAATACGAAAAATTTCAATCAATTGGAACCCCCAATATTTTGAGCATTTTAATCATCTAAGTCCTGTCAATGTCTTCCAACTGAAGGCCACTGGGACACACCTATAGCTGAACATGCTGGGTTTATTACAGCAAGGGAGAACACACACCATGGGAAATGCTGGGGTGTTAAGACTTACTGTTAGGATTTGAACTCTGGTTGGGTGATTTGGGGAGGACTCACTCTACAGTGGAGGCCATCAGAAAGCAGGAGCGATTCTATGCTCGAGTATCTCAATAAATCGTGTCTACAGGGAGGGCAGGCTACAAGACTAGAGCTGGAATTGGGAAAAACGCAGCTGGCACTCCATTTACTTGCAAGAGAAAGGGATGTTTGCTATTTTGTGGGTCGCATGGTGACCTTGTTTTTAGCTGTACTTTGACAAAATTATGAAATGGTCTGTCTGTCTCCTTTCATCATGGCCTATGAGTGACCGTGTTTGATGTCAGTGTTTTGTGGGGTTGTTTATGTCCTCGTGTCCAGCAGCAGACACCGTGGCCCAGCTGTGAGTGCCAGGCCGGCTCCTAACAACTCCAAGTCTAACAGGCTTCCAATGTCAGGGGCTTCTCTTCTCTTTCTCAGTCCCTAGTGTCATTGTGACATCGGCGTGGAGATCTAAACGCTGCGTAGGTAGAGTACAGATTATAAAGAGTCACTACAGCTGCAGCTAGGCAGACAGGATTCTAGTTGGCATCCCGGTGGTGAGGGCAGGTATCGTAGTTTGGAATATAACAAAGGAAGGGCATGAGAACAGGATTAGGATGTGGGGAGAGGAGACAGTATATTCCATACAAGTACAACTCTCAAGAAAAATGTGATATGAAGATCAGGACCCTCCTAGAGCATGTTAAACATCAGAACTGTCTTCATCCTAGTAAAGCTGATAAAGTTTTCTGGTTAATAAAAGATGAAAGTTGTCCACTGTACCTATCCAAGAATCTAAATGCAATTTGGCATTCGCTTGCAAGATAAATGTCTTCATTTCTTTGCAGGTTTATTTTTTTTTTCTTTATAGCTATTGAATTGCTATTATAATCCTGACCAGTAAGTCTTCTCTTAGATTCTGTTTCCAGTAGATACTATCAGAGCGCTGATATTGCCAAGTCTGAGTTTAACTGACGGAAGCAATGCTAGCTAGCTATGTCCTTTAGGCCACACAGACCAGAAATGCAGCCCATATGTAAGGCATAAGTGAAAAATTAGAAAAAAATACAAAATAAAAACAGTATCTGAAATTCTTACAAATATAATTTCCTTTTAAAAATATTTCATTTGGAAACAATCTAAACTTCCTTTCTTTTAAAGCCTGGATGAACTCATTGCGTCACCAGCCCTACAGTGGAGAAGAATCAGCACAGATACGTGGTTGCCAACCTGTCCCAGGTCTAATTGGTGACAATCGATGAGCATTCATGAAAATAAAAACTGGTATTTGTATTTCCACATAAAAACTCCTTTTAAATTCCTTTAATAGTAACGTAAGGCATGTTCTGGAATGGCAGGGTTCGTTCAATTGAACAAACAAGGTCAGGGTCATAACTCAAGTGTAATAGGCAGGGGCCAAGACCGGTGAACTCAGGCAGATCATCTCCCTTCCTACCAGGGATCTCTCCTAGCATTGGTCACCATCCAAACGGCATCTCCAGACACCACCATTTTTGAGAACACATGAAACACGTGGCTGTCACCTACAAGGGCACCGGTATGCCCTGGCCACTCCCCACACTGTGGTTCTGCCCCCCACAACGTTTGTGGGGCTCCATGTTCTCACACTCTCCATCCAATCTTCAGGAGATCTCAATTTGCAATTTTTTTTTGGAATACGTGTGGCCTATCACTTAACATTGTCACCGAAAGATAACGTTTCCAAACTTATTCAGTGCTGACATTTTATTATTTGATATTAAAATCCCATCAGAAATCTCTAGCCTAGTAAGCTAAAAATGAGATTTAAAAATAAAGCACCTGGCAGTCTGATGTGCAGTCACCCAAATGGCATTTTGTCAGCTGGGAACTAATTATCAACCTGACATGATTTCAATCTGCTCCCATTTTGTAAAGTGGGATCCGTTCGCTCTCTATCAGGATGATGCGTCTTGGCATTCTTCAGCCAGACACCCAATTTCACTCACTCTCATGAGATTCTTCTATTATGCAAACTAGTGGTAAAGCAATTACATGCTCCAAGAGATTAAGACTGGAAATTTCACATTCGTAGAATTGTCATTTTCACCTCTTAAAATGTAAATTCTTGCCAGATGTTAAGATGCCTTTTTTATTTCACACAATGTCACCTAATGATCTGAGGAAGCAACCCCTCTGAAAGCAATTTAATCCCAAGTTCGATGACAGAGCTCTGAGAGAACTCCAAGATTCTACTCCGAGAGACTGCCTAGAAAATGAAGGTATATATTTCTTCCAGCTTCTCAAGGCTACTTAGAGGCTGGACACTGGCTGTTACCAAGCTAAATGCTCCAAATGGACACGAATGAAGTTTGAACAGAGAACAGCAGGAGGGAAAAGTGAAACTTCAACAGAAGCTACTTCACCCCTCTGAGGCGGGAGGTAAAACCTCCATGGATGGAAAGAAAGGGGAATAGCTCTTAGTACTCCATGCCAGGCAACACCCTACACGCCTCCCAGGGAATGCTCTCACACACAACAGAAGGGCAGGGTCCACAACTTGTTCCAGGTCTGGTCTGTGATTCCAACCGCAGTTGAACTGACGAGCATCGAAGACATTATTCATGAAAATAAAAACTGAGGCCCAGAGATGTCCTGTCAAATTCCTACAGTGATAGTCACAAGTGGTGATCTCATAGGCAGTTTCCTTCTACCACCCTCGGCTACCTCTCCCAGTGTGGAAAGAGAAACCTCAGCAGAGTATCTTCTGGTGAGGACCAGGGAAGCCGCCTCACACATGTTGAAAACTTCTTTTGATATTACTAAAGAAAATTCCAATAATATTAAAGCATATTAAGCAACATTTATCTTTGAATAACTACATTCCATTTAAAGATTAAAAAAATAAACCAAGTGACTATAAGGAAAAATTCACTATGATGAAGACAGGAAGTCGGAGGAGAAAGGGAGGAGAAAATGAGGCTGCCTTCCAGTGGTGTGATACTTGCTTCTCCTTTCAGTGAGGCTGCACTGACATGCAGGAGACGGGTAACAAAGTATCGAGGAAGTTGCTGACAGATTGTGCTTCAGATGGCTGCCATGGGAGTTACCCATGTGTTAGGACACCCAGAGCAGAGCGCTGGGGGCAGCGTGCTCGCCAGTCATGACGTGAGACTTTGTTCTCCCAGCAGCTTGTTTAATTTGCAAACACAAGTGGTCTTAGTGCGCCAGGTTCCTGACAGCAAAGGGACAGCACTGTACGGCCTCCCTCCTCAGCATGGCCAGCTCCACGGCTGCAGTGCATGTGGAAGAAAATGGCCTCAAGACGGGTAAGCCAGTTCCATCTCCACCACGGCTCGAACAGGAGAGGACGGGTTAACCCAGAAAAGATTCCTTATGTCATACACACAGGTGGAGAAACTTCACCTCAAAGTATAAAAAACCCTAAACTGTTACCATGATAGTTAATTTCATGTGGTGTCAACTTGGCCAAGCCACAGTACCCAAATATTTGGTCACACGCTAGACTAGATATTGCTCTGAAGGTGTTTTCCAGATGAGAAAAATTTAACATTTAAATCAGTAGAGTCAGAGTAAAGCCATTACCCTCCAAAGTGTGGGTGCACTTCACCTACTCAGTTGAAGGCCTTAAGTACAAAGACTGAAGTTTCCCAAAGAAGGAATTTGGGAGCAAAACTAACATAGAAACCCTGCCTGAGTTTCCAGCCTGCCAGCTTGCACCACAGATTTTGAACTTACCAGTTCTCATTGCATCAGCCACTTCCTGACATAAATAAATATATATATAAAGTTTAAATGAAAAAGGCTTTCCAACACCCTTTCAATGCCTACCTGCATTTCCCACTAATTCCATATTTGATTCATGAGGATGAGATGTGCCCCTTGAACGTTCCGGGCAGTGGAACCACCTGGGTTGGAATCTGGGTTCCGCCCGCTACTGGGTGTGTGGCCACAGGCACTGAATAAACCTCAGTGCAAATCTGCCTTAACAATATCCACCTGGTAGGGAAGGCACTAAAAGCACCAGAGTTGTGAGTACCCAGCTCAAAAACCTAGAAAGATGAATGCTGACCAAACAGGTGGCTTTGGGCTGTTATCATTATACAAAAGTTACTAACGAGACACACTTCCTCCTAACCCCAAGGGGGACAGAGAGACACACAAGGATAATTCCTATAATGCTTTAAAGACCGGGCAAGTGACACTGTGGCTGACTGCTGGAACTCAGGGCAAGGAAGACTGATTCAGCCCCAGAAGGAGGAGTCTGCAGGTGGCACAGGGCTCTGGCGAGCAGGCATCGATGAGCCCGGCACTGCCTGAGCGGAACCAGAAGTCAAGCAAAACCAGGGAACTGGCTGATGGGTCAGTGACTCGTGTGGGGAGTATTCTAAAGAACAAGCTCGTGCAAGGACGGTTCCGCGGACAGAGTGGGAAGGAGAGAAAAGAAAGAGCTGCCCACAGGCAAGCTTTCCAGACCACACCAGGAAAGGTTGTACAAACAGAAAGTTTGTACAAAGTTTGTACAGATACAAAAAACTTTGGCTAGTAACCGCTCTGTCAAACACACACACACACACACACACACACCAGTGAAATGCAGAAGCAATTTGGAAAATAATTGACGGAGCTTTTGAACATTTCTACAGGGAGTCACAGGTCCTATAACACTGTGTGCAGAGTAAGAGTAATTTTAATAGATGATAAAATTCTGAATGGATTGCATTCTGCTTTGTCTGTGCATTAAAATGGAAAAACACATTCCATTAACCTAAGAACACAGTATCACAGATATGCAATATAGGCAAAGCTGTAGAATGGCCTTTAGTAAACTGTTAAAAAATAATTAAGCTGTTATAAGAGTAGGCCTGTTTTTCAATTTTCTTCATTTTGCTTACTTGTATTTTCTTATTTTTCTACAATGACTGTGAATTGCTCATGAAAAGGGGAAAGGGCATTTTCAAAACCCTGCCAAGAGAAAGTCTAAGGAGAAAGTGTGTCATCAACTAGAAGCCACTTACATGTACAAGTAAACACATTTTGCAGGCCAACAAGGGCTCAGATACAGAAGAAGAGTGAGAAGTCTGTGTGCCTGGGGATGAAAGGATGTGCGGTAGAGGTGGGTACCAACCTGGCTCACAGAGGCACTTGTAGCTGGTACCCACGCTGCGGCAGCTGCCGTGAGCGCAGGGGCTCAGTGCGCAGAAGTCCACCAGCTGGGCACAGGTGGGCCCTGTGAAGCCGGCACTGCAACTGCAGCTGAAGCGCACGCCGTCCGCGTAGCAGGTCCCATTGTTCTGGCACGGCGATGAGGCACATGGGTCCATCTTTTCTTCACAAGCGGATCCGAAGTATCCTGCCAGGAAACACAGACAGAGGGGGAGAGGTAAGAACATTAAACTGTGTTTACATGTCAGTATTAAACTGGGTCCGCAGTTTTTTACTTCGTTGTGAATTGATTAGCCAGCTAATTCATTAGTAGGTTCCAAATACAGACAACCCAACTAGGTAGGTAAGGTTTTCTCAGTTTTGGTAACCAGGGGATTAAAACATTAAGTCCTGTGCTTCCGTTTTTCTTAATATAAAATATATGATGAAATGTACATACAGGGACATAACTATATTTATATGCATAAATGTGTACGTGTGTGTGTCTGAGTACAGGATAGAAAGATGTCAAAAATAAATTAATGGTGATTCCCTTCAGGAAGGTAGGACTGGGGTCAGTGAAAGGCTTTCACCTTTTATTTTATGCATATTGCAGGGTTTAGATATGCCTTACTTTGCTTCAATAGATATAGATATAATCCTGAATTTAAGAAATTAAGCCCCTATAAAATAGTAAGCAATAAAACATCTTTCTCCCACCCTTATTCCTTTGTCCGCCATTCTTTTGTCCATCTCTAGAAGCAGCCACTGTTGGCAGTTTCCTGAACATACTCCTATACTTTTTTAAGCTGGTTATTATAATAGATAACCAACTGTGGTATTATCCATACAATAGGATACTATTTGGCAATGAAAATGAACCAAGTTCTGACACATGCCACGACATAAAGGAACTTTAAAACGTGATGCTAAGTGAAAGAAGCCAGGTACAAAACAAAACATATTGTGTAAGTACATTTACAAGAAATGCCCAGAAAAAGCAAATCTATAGATATAGAAAGTAAATTAGTGGTAGCCTGGGGCTGGAGTGGGAGGAAGGATTGACTTCAAATGGCCATGACGAGTCTTTTGGGGTTGATTTAATGTGATGATTGCACAATTCTGTAGATTTACTAAAATGCATTGAACTGTACTTTTAAAATGAATGAAATTTATGATTTGTAAATTATACCTCAATAAAGGTTTAAAATTTTTAATTTTAAATGTGTTTATTGCATAGGTAATTTTTATTTTGTTTTGTATGTGTGTTTTAGTATTTCCCGATTAAAAAAATAATACATACGTATATATGTGGCTCTGTGAGTCCATGTAGGTGTTTAACAATGCTCTGGGTAAAATCTATTCTTATTTTAATATTTGCAGAGCAGGTTGAAAATTAAACGAAGATTATTCAAAATTTAGAAACAAAAGTTAAATAATTTTACCCAACTACAGTTTTTATTCTGATGACCTATTTCATTGTTCTTAATATATTTAAGTTTGTATTAACCCATCTTCACACAGAACTCCTAGAAATACTGGCAGTTTTTGTTGCTATTGTTAAGGACAGAGTGAGGATAGAAAACAAACAAAAATAGTTCCCAGACTTATCTATCTGAAGCATCATCCATAAATTGGCATAATCAACTTGGTATTTTTCTGTACAGAAATAGAAAATTTTTAAAAATACAATGCTACTCAACATTTTATAAAGTTTCTGGTAGTTTTTAAATTTTAGAAATCATACTGAAAATGTACCACACAATCTGTTTTAATAACACTTAAATTTTCCAAAAAGTCCCTTCACAGCCTGGAGTGGACTATAATTCTATCCTTCTTGAGATGTATTCCATTTCACTCTGATTGAAAATGAGATACTTAAACATACCTTATTACCATATGACAAACTCAGCGACCCAGGAAAGTCCTGACCTCTCTAATCTTCTACTGCCTCACCCCGAAAACAAGGCTGAAATTATTTTCTTCAAAAAGTTGTTGTGAATTCTAAAAAGATATACACCACAATTCCTAAAACAGCTCCCAATCCAATGCCGAATGAATGAATGAATGAATGAATGAATGAATGAATGAATGAATGAAATAAAAATGGTAATAGTAACAGAAACAGCTGACATCCACTGGGGGCTGATGTGCTCCAGATGGTTCTAGGCCTTGATTTGCATTATTTCCTTTAAACTCACTGTAATTGTATGATGTAAGGACTATTAGTGGCCTTACATTACAGATGAGAAAATGGAGACACAGAAATATGAAGTCACCTGTTCAAGTCTACCTAGTTAATAGATAGCACAGCTGGGACACAAAACCCAACCTCTTACTGCATAGAAGCATCTAGTACACTGAATAGAAGTGAATACGGGATCAATGAAGATGTCATGATGTGTAAACATAACCAGCACTTATGTTTCTATTGTTTGAATCTTAGTGAAAGACAAAATAGGAGAGTTGCCAATCAAGCCAAAATAAAAGGAAAACCAAACGTTAGCCAGGCAATCACTCTAGATTCATGTTAATATACTCAGTTACAAATATTAATAATCCCCATATAATGTTCCAAAGAGAAAGGAAGATGGATAAAAATGCAAGATGTGCAGGGGCATGACTTTGGGCAGAGCCGATATTCCAATAAAACCAAGAGGAGTGTGTGCAGTGAACATAAATGAGGGTACTGGCCAGAGGCCAGATCATGAAAGATCTTATATGCCACACTAAGGAGCTCACATTTCATTCTGAGGCTGCTGGATAGCACCTACTTGTCATCTTTCTAATATCCCTAATTGTAAGAAATGTGGAAAATGAATTAGAGGAGGGTGACACTGGAAGCAAGAAACCAGGTCTTTACTAGAGTAACTGAGGTGAGAAGTTAAGGGGACCAATTTGTAGCAGTAGGGATAAAGAATGTGAGACAGATTGGTCAATAATTTTACAAGTAACACTGTCAGTCAGGGACCAATTGGATGGGGGAGGAATAAAAAGGAGGAAAAAACCTAGGGACACAATGCAACAGGAGTCAAAAATTCAAATGCCAAAAGGAGTCAGGCAGGTAATGCTGATGAGGGAAGTCGCCCAATTATAAGACAACAGGGAGTGGAAGTGACTATGGCACTGTGCTCCTTCCAAAGGGTTTGGCTGCCACTCACCTGCAGCCAACTGCCGCCATTTGGAATGTGGGGCCAGTTACCAGATCTTCTGAATTTTCAAGAAATATCTGAAATCCTGATTCTTGTTTGAACCCTTCCTATTCTAAAATGTTGATAAATCATTTCTCTGGAAAATAAAATATATCTGTCGGCCCTGAATATGTGGCTTCTTACTATGACATAATGTAAAGTGCAGACTTTGGATCCAAAGGGAATTGGTTTTGAATATCTCTGCCCACTAAACTGTGGGACCTTAGGAAAGTACTTCCTCCCCCTGATCGCTTTCTGCACTCACTAAATGGGGATAGTAATGCCTACACATATGGTTTTTATAAAGCTTAAATGTGAAAGTCCATGGCAAGCATTTGGCACAGTGACTGGCAAATAGTTAAGTGCTCAATAAGAAACAGCTATGTGATTCCCAGGTTTCCAGATTTGGGGTACAATGTGGATGGTGTTGTTGCCAATTGCAATGGAAAATACTAGAGCAGATTCCCAGGGGAAGATTATGAGTTCAGCTTAGTGCATTTTCTTTTTTTTTTTTTTCTTCAATATAGTTTAATTATTCATTTGTATTTTAAATGTTTCCAACTCTATGGCAATGGCCTTTCCTTTTTTGCTTTGAAAAGATTAATGATAATCACATTTATGTGAAAGGTAGCATCTCTCACTACACTTAGTACATAATAATATATTCCTGAGTCACTGCTTAAAAAGTTTAGTGCATTTTCAACTGAGATGCTTTTGTGGTTCCACAGTCAGCTGACTATATAGATCTAGGACTCAGGACAGAGATATGAACTAAAGAACTATGACTGGGAGTCATATGCATATGCATGGAAATTGAATTCATAGGTACAGATGCTAACACTTGAGGCAAATGAACAGAGGGAGAAGAAATTTCAAGGCTGCAACTCTAGACAACTATAACATTTAGGAGCAGAAGGACGAAGACACAGCAGAGAACATGTCTCACTGAGAGACCCCTCATCTGTGGTCTGCAGCTCCCTGTGGATTTCTCTTGTAGCACCTGCCACACACTGTTGGGCTCCTCTATAACTGGTCTATGATTTCCTCGAGATCAGGGAACATAGCTTATTTGTCTTTTTACCCCTGTTGCCTGACACAGAGCCTGGAAACTGGTAGGCATCTGGTGAGAGACAGATGGACAGGTGGACAGATGAATGGATGGAGAGATAAATGAATGAAGACGTTTTAAGAAAGGTAGAAGGGAAACCAGGAGAGAAAGCTATCACCGAAAACAATGAAAGAGAGAATGTCAAAAAGGAGGCAGTCAAAAAAAATGTCACTGAATCCTGCCTTGAAGCCATGCAAACAAGCCTAGGCCAGCCTATAGGAGGTGAGAGACCACATGAAGCAGTCAGCTAGCCCAGCTGAGGCCATCCTGGCTAGCCAGCCACCCACCAATTAATCTGCCCAGTAGCCAGCTGAATCCAGCCCAAATTGCCAACCCACAAGGATCACGAACTAAATAAATGGTGGTTATTTTAACTACTAAGTTTGGGGGTTGTTTGTTATGCAGCAAAAGCTAACTGACACAATGCAGTAGGAGATACATGATTGCATCTAAATGGGAATATAGGTCAGAGACAGACTTTTGTTATGTTTTGCTTATGAAAGACTTTAAAGAGTTATTGATTACATACTAAAGAAAATTTAACTAGAGGTGATTAATAAATGTTTGCTGACTTGAATATCAAAAAGGTTCACTATTGTTGAATCAGAAATCCTTCATTTTATTATTATTAAAATTTCCCTTTTCTTACCAATTCAAGAAAAATATAAGAACAAGATGAGAATGCAAATGACATCTTATATTTTCAGAGAAGATTAGTGTACCACATGTTAAAAAAATAACCTTCAAGGCCAGAAGTTTTTGCGAAAAAAAGGGTTTATTGAGCCATATGCTAGCCAGAAAAAGGACCAGGTCCTGGGCCACACAGTCTAAACCACCAGCAGCAGGGCGTGATGGGGAAGACAAACAGGTCCGACATCCTGGGAGTGACGGGGCCCTTTGTGAGTTCAGGATAATGTCAGCTATTTTGAAAGAATTTACATTGGCTATAGAAAAGGGGGGCAAAAAACGGTGAAGTGGGGCTAGTTCCAGGAGAGGTGCACAGTCTGAGGGGAAGAAATATTTGTTGCATTTGGATTGGTT
Organism: Rhinolophus hipposideros; assembly: GCF_964194185.1. Lineage (NCBI taxonomy): Eukaryota > Metazoa > Chordata > Mammalia > Chiroptera > Rhinolophidae > Rhinolophus > Rhinolophus hipposideros. The sequence goes on from NC_138052.1 coordinate 92,962,154, forward strand.
ATGGGCAACAGTCTAGAAAGTTCATTTGACTGGTCAATCTATCAATAATGACCTCAAGATAAATGTTTTTGAAAATGCCTCTTGCAAAAGATGCAAACAAATTAATTATGGCAGCAAAGGCAAAAGGATTGAAAAACAAAGTTTAACGTTCTTGGGTTCAACCACAACCACGGACACATTCAAACCCTAAAACATGAAGGGCTCAATATAGGAGAACAACTGGAATACTGCTTTGTAGAATACTGTAACATAAAAATAAAAATAATAACAATAGTGCTTCTGAAGTGACTAATAGATTAATAACCACACTGGAGAAATAATATGTAGTTTTAACTGTAAACTAATGAGCAAATGTATTTGAATTTATAATCCCACAAGAAAGGTAGAAATTTTTTTTTAAAAAAAAGCTATTTGGTAATGTTAACCAAAAGATGCAAAGAGAATAATTAAGATAGTGATATTTCTTGTTTAGAATATATTTCAGGTGGTACAAATACTGGAAAGAAAATACAATTGGTCCAGAGAGAAACTCAAACACATGGAAATAATGCCATCAGTCAAGAGATTAAAGGGGAAAAAAAACAACACAGAAAACCTCATTGCAATAAGGGGAAGTTTAGAAAAGGGTGAAAGATTAAAGGGTTAAAATGGAAACTAAAGCAGAACTACAAAAGAAATCTACTAAGGAATGAGGGGCTAATGCAAAGAACTATTACTTAGTTGACTGCTGCTTCAAAGTTTGTATTGAACCAATATTTATATGAATATACCTGCTGAACATTTATTCTGTAAATAAAAGTGAAATCAACACCCTTGAGATATATACGTTATGGAAATCAGATATTTAGGACCAAAAGGAAACATTTCTGGAAGATTTTAAATTGCAAGACAATGAAGTCACTCTATCTAGAATGCAATCAAGATGTCAGAAGATTCTTCAAGATCAATAAGGGTTAAATGCGGAATATAGTTATACCGGCATCTTTGCTGACTGTGTAGACTGTTTATATAGAGGAAATGATGTGTGTGGACACTTAAAACTTAGCTCGTGATTTCATTGTCTTGTAAAATGTTTCAAGTCAGAAACTTGGAAATCTGACTTGCTTCAGAGGAAGTACCTGATTGCTTCCTCTCCCTTACCCCCCAACATCCTCTAACCAATCAGTGAATTCTATCTCCAAACAGATTCTATCTCCAAGAACACTTTGTGAACTCGAACATTTTGTTTCATCTCCTTTGCCACCATTCTAGTCAAAGCCACAATTATTTCTCCCCTTATTACAATAATTTCCTCTGATGAGATTCCCTGTTCTACTTTATCTCTACAACCAACTTCCCAAACAGCAATGAGAACAGTTTTCTTAAAATATAAATATTATCATCACTTCTACTCACTCATGGAATAAAATTTGACCTCCCTTCCATGGGCCACAAGTCCCGGGGCCTTGGACTTGGCTGGTCTCTCTGACCTGTCTTTCGCTAGGAACTGGCCCCACTGGCCTCCAATCAGTTCCCAGAAATGACAAGCCATTCCCTGCTGGGAAGTTCCTGCTCCTACCTGCTCATGAGGTGGGCTGCTTCTTATGTTTTAGTTCTCTGCTTCAATGTTAGACAGATGGGCCTTCCCTGACCACCTCATTCTAGCGGTACATTCCTTGGTTAGTCCGTATCACGGTACCCTGCTTCATAGCACTTTCCTCAATCTGTAAGGGCATAGTTGTGCATTGGTTTACCTGTCTATAACTGTCTCCCCCTGCCCCTCAACAAGACGGTAGGCTTCCTGGAGGAGGAGCCATGTGGGTTCCCCTCACCCTGGAGCCTCGGCACCCAGCAGAGTGGCCAGTCCATAAATATTTGTGGAATAAGTGAAAAGGTATGAGTGGCAGGGGACATATTCTAAAAGATTTGTTACACAATAGGATAGTTAGTAAAAGTAGATTGACAAATATGCAAGAGGTTTTAGGAGTTCCGATGAGGGAATACGAAGAGGAAGACTATTAGTCACCAGCTGTTTTGATTCCAGATATATAAATGAGTAATCACTGAATCAGGACAACGGTAGAAAATTTAGTTCATCTAAGTGACTTGATGAGCAGAAAAGGGAAGCAAAGAGAAGGCAGACTCTTGATTCTCAAAGAGCTTATTCTTTAACAGAAGAGACCAGAAGGACATATCTGCAAGGACACGGGAACAACCTGAGGCCATTTTGGCTTTCTGCGAACACTTCTGGAAAGATTCCAGCATGGTGTGAGGTCGGAGGGCCTGGCCCAGGCTGTCAGCCTGGGATCAGTGTGTGTGTGGCACAGGCTAAGGGCAGCAATGATTCAAAGGAAGGAAGGATTGTTAGTGGGGTGGTGCAGGCCAGAAAGACCTCCTGGGACAGCTGAGTTTTGCACTGGGTCTCAAAGAAGCCCGAGCTTTCATTGGATAGACAAGGAAGAGAAATGACATTAGGATCAGAGGAGAGGTTTTGGCCGATGTTTATGGAAAACTTAATTGGGACCATATTTGTTCTGTTGTTAAGGAAGCAGACGGTTATGCAAGATAAAGAGGAGAAGGAGGACTATCCAGCAAATGCAATTATAAAACTATCAGATGTAAAAGACCCAAGACAATTACATTTCAAATGTGACTTTTAATTTTTTAAGGAAATCCATTTGAAAAACCACCTGAAGGGCTTTTTCTTTAGCAGAACAAAAAGACAAATTTAGATCTAAGACAAGAACATGAAAAATAACTAGGAAATAGTCAGAGGAATATTAAATCAACTTTTCCCCAGTTTAGACTAAAAAGATAAAAATCAGAAGAGATAAAACTTATTTAAAGTAGATGAATTATCTGAGCAAAAATAATTGGTTCCTAACAATGGAAATTTAGAGGTTTAGTCAGAAAGTTCTGTGTTTGCCTTTGGGCATTCATTTATCTAACCTATAGTAATAGAGACTAACCCTGTACCGGGCACTGCTTCAAGACCTTAGTGAGGACTTTAGTGAGGGAAACAGACAATAGAAAGATAAGTAAACAGCTATCATCAACTAGTGCTACATGCTACTGAAGCAGGTAACAGGAAGAGAACAGTAGAGACTGTCTTAAATAGTCATGACATGAGGGGGAGAGCCACATTCAAGTCTGGAGGAAGAAGGTTTCCAGCAAAAGGACCATCAGGTCCAAATGCCCCAAGTACACAGCACTGTTCTGAAGTGAGTGGCGCCCCCTGGAGGCCAATTCCCAAGTCTGTCTTATGTTTGAAGAGGCCAGTGGCTGGAAGGAAGGAAAAGCAGAGAATAGGAAGAGGTGAGGCTGCAGAGGTAACCAGGGATATGTTGGCCCTGGATTACACTTGGGTGGGAAATTACCCGAGGTTTGAAAGTCAGGGAATGAAAACATAGGGGTCTACATTTTATAAGGATCACTTTAGCTCCTAGGTGGGAAACAGACTGCCGGGGACAAGAGTGACTCAGAAAGGATGTCAGAAAGCTACCGTAGGAGTCCAGACACGACTGGGACCTGGGAGTCCAAGAGGCTGGAAATCTCGGGCAAACCACATAACTGGTCCCTTTGACACAAACAACAAAATAATGTGCCCTGTAAGAAGATCACTGGAGGATTGCCTTATACATATAAGAAAGAGCTGAATGTTTCAACTCATTGTGAAAATTCTGAGTCTGGAGAAAATATGAACTAAGAAATGGGAAATGGAAGGGTGACATAAGTACTGAGTACCTGAGATATATGAGCCTACAATTCCCTGAGACGGGCATTATCTTTGGCATATCATGAAACGGTTAAGTAACTTGACAAATGATAATTGACAGAAGTGAAATTCAACACAGATCTGTCCCTCCACAATGAGTGGAATTCTATGCCTCAGTTTCTTCAACTGCATTCAAAACAACAACCTCGTTTTCATGGATTTTGCTGATGTGTGGAAACGCAGAGCACAATGCAGTTTCCACTTCCACATGAATATTGAGACCTCCCAGGGAACAGGGCAATTTACCCCTTTCTTGTGGAGGTCAAAGCTTCTATTGGCAATAATAACGACTTCACAGAAACTTTCTTGGTCAGCTCTATGGAATCGATCCCTGAGAGAGCGCTCTGTTCTTCAAGCACAGTGGTTCTCAACCCTGGCTGCATGCTGAAACCACCTGGAAAGCTTTAAAAACTTTAATGCCTAGTTCCCACCTTGAGATGCTAACTTAATTGGCCTTGTGTGTGGCCTGCCATCAGGAATTTCTAAGGAGAATACACCTTTCCTTTACACAGTTTTGGTTTGTTTGGTGTTTTGTTTTTTTCTCTATTGATAGCCACAGGGTTTCTTTTATTTGGTACTGAGGAAGAAAATGCATAAACTATTATTAAAATTTCGTAACTGTCTTTAGTCTCCAACCAACACAGTATCTTTGTGCCCAGTATAATTACACTCCATGGCTACACTATTCATTTACTATTTTGGGCCCCCAAATTCCATTGTCCTTTCTTTTGACAACTCTGTACAACTAATTTTCCTCTGGAAACCAACATGCCTCTTTACTCAGACCTTATACTTTGGATGGAATCGACGCCATCTGTCAGCTCCAAGGCTGACCTTGTGTCTGAGGCCTCGCTAGTTAAAGCATTCCATACAATGGCCACAATGAGAGGTTCAGTGGTGGACAAATGTCTCAGTTCCGAATGATCCAAGTCAGCCTCATGGCTTTTGATTTGTTGGGAAAAGAAAAGCTCTGTCCCAGCCATCCTGAAAATGGAGCCAACACAGGAAGGTGGAGAGAAGGCTGCTGAGTGACATTTGAGCCCCTAGGTCAAGCCAAGCCTGCGTTCATCCTGTGTATTTGTTACAGGAGCCAGTACACCCCCTCCCCCCCTGTTTTTTGTTAACCTATTTGAGTTGGGTTGTCTGTTTCTTAAAAATCAAGATTTTTAATGGATACAGAGATGCCATAAAAGTCATCTTGAATGAAAAACAAAAGGCGGCCACATTAGCCTAGTCAAGCCTCCTGATACAAAGTAAATAGATAAATTAGAAAATAAATACATGGATGATAAGAGTAAGGGGGAAAAAATAGAAACTCTGAGGAAAGGGAAAGGACCAAAAGAAAGAACGTTTCACAAGTGTGTCCATCAACTAGATATAATTTACACCCTTTTGAAATTCTCAAAGACTTCAAGTAGAAGATGAGATGTTGGGTTTTTTCCTAATTGCTTGGGATTTCTTCAGCTGGGTCTTACCTCTGCAAATGTACCCCAACATATCCAGAATCATAAAAGTTACATACAACTTGTAAGTCCTTTAAACCAGTAGTTCTAGTTCTAGGAGTCTGTCCTGAGGAAATAGATGAACAAATGCATAAAAAATGTAATTACGAAATGTTCTCTGCAGCATGATTTAAAAAAAAAAAAATTGAAAAAAGAAAAAGAATGAAAAAAGACAAACCTAGATGTCCCCTTTATAGAAACCATTTCCTCAGCAATCCTTAAAACTTGTCATCCCTCATTTTGTCCTGGCCTCTCTTCTTTCCCACACTATGTTTTTTCCTAGGTTGGCCTCACACATGCCCATGGCTAAAATTAGCATCTGTATATGGGAGTTTCTCAAATCCACCTCTCCAGCCTAGTTCTCGCTCACACGCTTCCGGTTCATTTATTCCATTGTCTATTCAATGTCTCCTCTGAATATTCTATGGATTCATTCAATTCATGTCCCAAATGCAACTTCTCATTGTCCCCTCTCAGAGTTGCTCACCCCCAGACATGAGGTTGCCTAAAATTTTCTGAAGGATGGCTTGTCCTCCGTGGACCTTCTCCTCCTCTTACAGTCAGTCTGTCCACTTATCTCTATCTCCATCGTCACCACCTGGATTCATTCCCCTAGGAGAGCTCACCCAAAGTACTGTAACAAGAGACCTAACAGTTTCACTGACGCGTGTCCTCTTCCAACCCATTCTTCCCCCATTAGCCACAGTAATTTCTCCCAAACGCTAAAGTTCTGCCCTTCCCCTGCTCCAACTGTTCATTGTTGAAAGGCCTGTGGGAGTTGGCTTCTTCTTCTATCTGTAGCCTGTATGTTCCCTCCATCACAATCTGCGTTACGGCTCTGTTATCTTGTTCTCTCTCTTGCCTTCACACATGCTACTGATTCTCCCTTCCTGGGTGACTGCTCTCTGCCTGCCCATGGTCATAACGGACTCATCTTGGTGCTGCTTCTCCTTCCGGTCTCAGTTCAAGCATCACTTCCCTAGGAACGCTTGCTGACTTTCCTTCCAGCCCGCAGTGTGGGTGAGAGGTACCTCTTCTCAACGACCCGATCACCCCAGCAGAGCCCTGCCATATCACTGAGCATGGCGTCTCGCATGCCCACTATTCCTTAAGACCCATGAGGCCACAGCCACATCTGCCGTTCACTCTTAGATCCCTGTGACAAGCACAGTAACTGCCACAGGCAGGTGATGGTATGTGAATGATTCATCTTTTACTAAGTCATCATGCCTCATTCAGGTGATGGAATAGCATACAGCTATTAATAACAATTCTTCAGAAAAATAATTCACAATACAGGAGAATAATTGGAACACATTGTTCCGTTTGAGAAGCACATTACAAGAGAATGCCTAATTTTGTTTTTCTAAACAGTGCATTTAAAAAGACACTTCATTTAACACCTAACATTTAAGGTGATCTCTCTTGGAGGCGGAATTATGCGTATTTTTTTCCTTTGAGCTCATCTGAGCATAGATTTCTTTGATGACTAGGGGGAAATTATAAATATGTACCGAGGGTGCCAAAAAATGTATACATATCTTAAGAAAGGAAACAGCTGTATTAAAATTGTAATACTCAATATAAACCGACAGCAAAAGATGAATACAAGTCGCGTTTGACAAGAGGTGCTCAAAGTGGTTACCATCAGCGTCATTTTAATTAGAGTTTTTCCCTTTCTTAAAATGTGTATACACTTTTTTGGCACCCTCTGAATACATATGCTAGCGACTGAATACATACTATATAGTCAGAGAGCTATTTCAAGCCCAAGGCTGTAGCTGAAAAGCGGGTCACGGTCAAGTGCAGTGATAGTGGACGATGACTGCATGTGATGTCCTGCTTCACAGTGACCAGAGAACTGCTAAGTGCAGGCTCTTAGTTGAAAGTGAGGAAGGGACTCTAAAAATGACAAATTCTTTGTATAAATTGCAATCGCAATCGAATATAGTTGGGGCAATTGAAAAGAAGGGCCGTGAGCTGTATTAAGTAAGGAGCAGCCATAAGTATCTATCTTCAGCAGCCTTTTATGGATATGATATTAGGTCACATGAGATGAGAAATTGGTTGGAAAAACCAAGCCAAAGAACGGGTTATTTAACCAAAACTAAATATGCTTACAGTAATTAGCAAGCATTCTTTTACTTTCACAGATTTACGTTTGTTCAGTTTTTCCCAGGCCTGGGTCTCTCTGTGAGTCCTATTTTAAGACGCTAATAGGAGTCAGAGCCTAGATCTGAATAGCGAAGACTGGGACCCAGGCCTGTTATCTCCTGGCACTTTGGTCCAAATCAGACACAAATTTCACTCTAGCTTCCTCCAATTGTTGTGGTCTAAAGAGGGGTATGTATAAGGAGATAAATTCTGCTGCAGGGAAAACTAAAAATTATATTTACTTCTAGGATGTGCGTATTTCTCTTGTAAAGGATCTGTGTTGCTTTTAGAACAATTGTATGGACACTCTGCTACTGGTATAGAAAAATAAGCTTTTAACCAACAGATTGTTCCACAAATAACATCTGAAAATTCCAGACCAAAAACAAACCAAAAAAAAAAAAACAACAACCTCAAGTCTCTGGAAAGTGAACAAAAGCAGGCAGATTTGGGAAGAGAGTCAAAACATGGAGGCAGCAGCCAGCATGGGGTGAGTTTTGTGTTTAGGGAGCTCCACCCTTCAGCAGCCTCAGCTGTGATGATGGGGAGCCCAAGATGGTAGCATTAAACCTGCTCTTTCCGTCCCAAGCAACCCTGGGAAGGAGACTGGGATAGACACATCATGAGGAGTGAAGGAGGGTCCTGGGAAATAAGAGAGCTGGAGAAGAGGACCCCCAAATTCTGTGACTGATCTCTACCCACGGTCACCAGGTCGTATATGATCAAACACAGATTCAAGCTCAAGCAGCAATCTACCTGACCCCCAGCTATTAACTGCTAGGTTAGGCTGAATAGTAAATTCGCAGGCCACATACAGTGCTTAACTCGTGGTAGGTACTCGACAAGTGGCAGCTTTGATCACTGAAGTTACTGTTACTGCTGCAACTGCTGTGATTACTATGAGAGAAACAACTATTGAAGTGTTAGACATATACATGAATTTTTAAAGCGAAAAAGTTTTAAGGATGCTCTAAGGAATTTTCATGTGCAGATCTGGGCACATACTTTAAGAAGTCAGAATTTATGTTTACCCATTGGTTATATCCTACCTCTTTTTTAAAAAGAAAAACACCAAGACATCATTAGTTTGTCTTCAGTCATTAAGCTGTAACTTCTGACTGCCATCTGCCAGCACTAACCTGGGCATCAGACTGGTTCCCAAAGGGAAGAGACCTACTGAGGGTTAGGACCCACTCGGTCCCTGAAAGTGAGTGCACCTACTCTCCCTGCTAATGGGAGATGCAGGCAAACAAAATTCCTTGCAGGATTGTTATTTAAACAATTTCAGAGAAACTGGGCTATATGAAACTAAAAACAGAGAAAAGAACCAAAAGGAAATATGGACTCCGCTGTAAATCAGAAATTCATCAGCTTGTGCCAAACACATAGACAATGTTACTCACACTTAATAAGCCTTAATACCGTACTTTGTTTCCAAAAGGTGAAACCATACGGCACTTGGGACTCCAAGGATCTCAGCTGCTACAAGTCCCACATGAAGTGGTGATTTAAGGATAACGGCAAATTTTAAAAGAATAAGAACAGTATTATATTCAGGCCTGGTAATTTTATGAGGACGTTACATGTTTCTTATATAAACATATGCTGTTTTATATAGTCCTGAGAGGGCTTTCACCAAAATCAGGATACTGGGGGAATACAGTCAAACCCTAGGACTGTATAACTCCTAAATCCTTCTTGGGTAACATGCCCAGATTCTGAACAAAACACATGAATCTCAGAGATCATTTTTATGACACGTGTGACTATTGCCTGTAAATCCCTTTAAGATGAAAAGCATTACCACTGACACTTGAGTTGAACAAAAGGATTTATATGGCTAGATTACTCAAGACTATAAAATGTAGAAAAACAAAAATAGTTTGGATAAACCTTTGCAGCATGTTGCAACGGCATGTAACCTGCAGAGCCTTTGGCCCGACACTGAGTTTTAAACCCAGGCCTTCCTTAGAGTCGCACAGAGGTGTTGAAACTTTTCTCTATAAACATCACTTAAATAAACAAAGTGGATTTATTGACTCAGCAAGGGGTTCTTAAGCGGATATATTTGAATCAAAGACTTTTAGGAAAAGGGCCCCTTAAAGGTAATGGTCAACCCTCATCATTTCACAAGGAAACAATGGCTGAAAGATATAAAAATTGTATGTCTCACCCAAGGTGATAGGACTAATTCTTCTTCTTCATCAGTGTCATCATAGCTAACATTTATTCAGCACTTAACGATTTGCCAACTTAAAAAGGGTGTATCGTATCATCCCTGTTTGCCAAATAAGAAAAATGAGCCTTGGAGAAGCAAAGAGCTGTGGATGGATCCACACTTCAAAACCCAAGCAGTGTAGCCCTAAAAACCCACATTTGTCACCACACCACTCTCCTACCGTGTCATCAGAACCAGAATCAGGTCTACTGACCTCCAAGCCAGAGAAAGACACCAACTCTCCATACTTGGCAATGGAATTTCCAAGTTAGAAGATCTGCCAAGTCTGACAGTAAAACCCAACATAGCATTCCAACAGGTATAGGACTGAAAGAAATGAGTCCCCTACCTGCTTGCAATACTTGCCTCCAAAATTGTAGTCCAAGAGCAGTTAGTATGAATTCTATGTATCTATACTCCTATCAGAAGGTGTAGCACTGGAAAAGGTCTTTACATTAATGTTTTTAAAATACCCTGGAGAAATGTAGCATGAAGCCTCATATTCTCACGTCTGTCTCCGATGGCCATATGCCTTATATGGCAGGTAGATTCCAGGAAGGTGGTTAGATTACATGAGATGTGCCCTGTGTGGTGTAAGTGGTCACGAGCACAGAACTGACAAATGTGCTTTATTGCTGAATGTTTTAATCTCTATTGATTTATTTTTACTTCTTATTAATTTATGTGATATTCGACTTCAAATTCCCAGGGTGGGAAAGATAAAAGTTGAGATGCCAAAGCAAAGATGATGGCTAGACAGTAATACTCAGATTTTATTTCTATAGGTGTTTAAATATATCCATGTATCTATATATACATACCGAAATATAACAGGCAGTGATGGTGAGTACATATAACTAGACATCTTCAGAATTAAAATGCTTTTAGTTTAAAATTTTAAGAATCTCAAAGTTCTGAACCAACCACAAAGACAGTATCAATAGAAAGAGTAAATACCGAGGCAATCAAACAAAAGACTTTTGTCGTTATCATTCAATTAGGTCAATATAAGAAAACATTCATGATACTTTTACTTTTGTTCTTGTCACCTCCACTGTAACCAGAAGCCACAACTACGCTTTTCAAATATGGACCTAGTGAAAGTTAAGCAGAAATTCAAAGAAAAGACAGAAGCCAGTGATGAAGGATAAAGATGTAAGTGTAGAAGAATGGACAGCTTCCAGAAGGAGAGAGTAAATGATAATTACTGCACCCTCTGTCTCTCAGGCCTGCTCGACTTTGAACTTTTGAAGAGGTTAAAAAAGAAAAAAAAAAAAGAGTTAAAGAGACAGGTACTCAGGAAGGAATTCAACCTCTAAGGACTTGGCCCAGGTCAGATGGAAAAGAATCCTTGAAGGAAACAGGATGAACATGAAAAGGATGGAAAAAAGCAAGGAAATGAATGTGCACTGTCAAAAGCACGATCCAGAGGGAAAACCCAATTTTAAGAGCTTTCTGGACTGGGAAGAATTGTAAAAGGATTTCACTGTACTTACGGAAAAAATTTTTTTTTTCTAACTTTTTCCAGACTTAAAAATTTTTATCAGGGATATATAAAAGTTTGAGAACCCAACAAGCTTTGCATTTATTTTACTCATTACTATGGTTACAAATATAATCTTTAAATATAAACATAATAGAATTTATTTTGAAGAATATATTCAGAGGTGGGATCAGACAATGGTTAAAAATGCCAAGAGTACCCTGCGTTTAAATGTCTAGCTATGTGATCTCAGGCAAGTTATTTAATTCTCATGTGCCTCAGTTTCCCAGTGTGTTAAATGGAAATATTGACAGTATCTGCTTCATGGGATTTTGTGAGGATCAAAAGGATGAGCAGATATGGTGAATGATATGTAAGTGTTGACTTTTAAAATTAATTTATTTAAAAGATATTTACTAAGCTCCTACTAGTATAAAATATGGAGGTATATGCTCCATGGGTAGGGTACTGGGAGCAGGTGAGAGAGAAAAGATGAATAAAATACATTTCCTGTCCTCAAAGGATAACACAGCGAAGCAAGGCAGACAGCATCAACACAAACAAAGGAGTAAATAAAATGGGGGCATATGGTAAATAATATTAGGAAATAATTCATAATTTTCTTAGGTGTGATAATGGTATTGTAGCCAACAAAAAGAATGCCCTTATTCTCAGAAAACACAAACTGATTTATTTGGGGATGAAGTATTATGATGTCTATAACTTACTTTCAAATTACTTTCCCCCAAAAAAGAAATTATATATGTAAATACATACATATAAAGCAAACATGCTGAAATATTCATCACTAGGGGGAAAAAGAGAAATTACAGAAGAGTCGAGTGCTGCCTGAGAACTCCAAAACACTCTGTGAACTTGAGACACTTTTCAGATGTGTTTTCACAGTGTGGCTGACAGGAGAAGGGTCCTGGAGACACGGGCTCTTTTTAAAGTGCAAAGTGCTCTATAAATAGTTTCTACAACCACCATATTATAAACAGGCCAGTGGAAGGGGCTGTTTTGAAAAGACGGGTCACTGGTGATGTGCTCCTGCTAAGAGGCTTCCAAACATTGCCTCAAAACAAATGAGAAACAAAAACTCATAGACACAGACAATAGTTTAGTGGTTACCAGAGGGTAAGGGGGGTGGGAGGTGGGAGATGAGGGTAAGGGGGATCAAATATATGGTGATGGAAGGAGAACTGACTCTGGGTGGTGAACACACAATGGGATTTGTAGATGATGTAATACAGAATTGTACACCTGAAATCTATGTAATTTCATTAACAATTGTCACCCCAATAATTAAAAAAAAAAAAAAACAATAACGAAAGCCCCATTTCCCTGGTCAGTCTTCAATGAAGGTGAACCTGTGAATGAAAGTCTTCATACGAAGCCTGCTGGGAAATTGGTCTTCACCCTTTCAATTCTAGTTCACCATGTTTTCTCTAGGCTTTATCTAGACAGCGTGGAAGAGTTGAGAAGCCGTTCGGTACAGGAGAAGGGCCCTACACAATGCCCTAGATGCTTGGGTGTGAATTACAAGTTATAAACTAAGTCTCTGTTAAAACTTAGCGCAGATTTTTCCTCCCACCTCAAGCCTCATATAGCAACTGCCCAGCTGACATCTCCACTCGAATGTCACAAGGACTCCTCAGACTCAATGCGTCCAGAATAAAACACATCTCCTCCACATTGCTTTCTCTCCATGAATGGCGACAGAAGCCACCAACTTGCCTCCTCACTCTGCCTCACGCTCCATATCCCGTCTACCTCCCAACCCCCTCCATTTTACCTCCCAAGTTCTCTCAAAACCCTAAGCTTCCCTCCTTCTCAGATTCTACCCTTCTCCTCCTAGCAGTCAACATTTATTTCCCAGACTGCTACGACAGTCCCCAAACTTTTCTCCTCATTCCCACTCTTGTCTCTCTCCAATCTATACTGCTCCAGCATGAAAATTTTAAATTGTCATTAAAATTTATCAATGGTTTAATAGGAATAATTATTAGGCAAACCATAATGATAAAGCAGTTAATAATTATTGAGCTACTTCCTGATAGCAGGAAGCAATACTACTAAAGCACGCTGGAGTTTTACAAGTGCTTCCACAGAAATTCCATCTGATCCCACAATGGTCCTGTGAAGGTAGTAGTATCATCACCTCCCACATTTACCCAGAAAGGGAAAGAAGAATTGGGTGGGGAAGGGGATTGACGATTTGCCCTATGACCCTGAAGCCCACCGCCGTGTGTAGGTACAGCCGAGTTAGGTGGTAATGTCTAACCCAGGTGTGGCAAAGCTGTGGAAATCTGAGAAATGCTATAGGCAAGTGACAATGGGTACTGCTTGTGCAGTCATCCACCCTTCCAATGCTCTCAAGGTTTCCATCTGTTTAAGAGACTCAAGTGGAGGGTGAGGAGTGGGGTTCATCCAGCTGTTTAATTCCATCGTCATGGTAACCACTTTCATTGCAAGCACACACAGCTAGAAAGGACGATAACTAGGCTGGCCTCAGCCATTCCACCCCCACCACTACCGAGGTGAGCAGGACCCAGAGACAGGATTCACTTCATTAGCTGACGTTCAGGTCTCCAAAATATTAAAGAGGATGAGGCACTGCCCATAGCAGGCGCTGCTCCTGGCAATCCTGGGTTACCTGGGCATCAATGGCCTTTTATCAACAACCATGTGGTGCGACTGCCCTCCTCCGGCCTTACAGCCAGGAGCAGCTTAGGGTGGATTTGTGTACAGGGATGTGTTCTTCCACATTTAACCTCTGCAGAGGATGCCATTCTATTCTACGTAGTTGTCAAGGACACTTCTGTGGATCAGGACTTTACAAGCTGGCTTTAAGGAAGAAGAAAACTCTAATATCATGTTATTCTTACAACATCAAAGGTTTTAAATTACTCCCCCCATAACATCCCTCAAAGCAGACATGGGAACAAAACCTCTCCAAGTCCAAAATCAGTCCTTGAACACCAGCACGATAGCTGTGGCTGCCCACCGGCTCCTTCAGGTGAAACCACTCTAACATAAAACTATTTTTACACATAAAAGTGGCTCTAATGATGTGGCTTTCCAGGTGACTTGAAGTTTCTGAGTGTTACAAAGCTGATTTAAAAAAAAAAGCAGGTGAACTTTATGTGAAATTTTTTGTATGTGAACTGGTATCAAAAACCAAATAATTTAACAAAATAGGAATCTTAACAAGTGAAATTCACCATTAGAAAGAAAGCCCATTGAGTTATAGTTATTCATTTTCAATGTATAAATAAAAATCACAAAAATTCCTAGATTGTCTACTATTCAAACATAATTTTTAAGCCATTCTAGCATAGAACTATTAATAAAAAAGAAAGGAAACTATTTGATCCTTTGTTTTATAAATGGAACAAAATTGAAAATTCTCTTGTATAGTGTCTTTCAGTACTTAAAGTACTAAACTTACCAAATTAGCTTACGATTTAAACTGGAAAACAAAATGTATTCCTGTGGTAATAATACTTACCTTCTGGACACTGGCACGTGAATCCACTGAGATTAGAAATGCATGTTGCTCCATTTCTGCATGGGTCTAGGATACAATAATCAATCTTGGATTGACAAAGCTCTCCAGTATAACCTGAATAAAACAATAAAGACATTTTATAAAATATGCTATTCCAAAACTACCATGAACCATCCCATGAACTGATGGAGTCAACTGGTACCCACTAAACAAAGGCAGCAGCCCTGAGCTCGTATCTCCCACGCAATCCTTGATCTAAGTTGGTTTTGCAACTCAACACAATCATAGCAATTTAGAATAACAGCTCAAAAAACATTTACAGTGCAAAAATCTTTTTTTGCAAAAAACAGACTGTTCTTCAGTATTAGCTCTGCGTTTTATTTTGAAATTCTAGCCAGAACTTTCAGAAGCTGAGACTGAAGACCACTGTTCCTTCTGATAGCTTCCTTCTGACTTACGTCAAAACAGAATCTACAGCACTCTGCTTGACCTAACAAAGATGGCTGCCATTTCCCTGGGTCACCCCAATACCTACTTTAAAAAAGCACTAGAAAAATTTCTCGTTATTAAAATTTATTAATTGAGAATATTTTAGAGCTACACGAAACTTTCTGTGTTCATTTCATACCCTATCCTATCCCCTCATTTTAAACAGAAAGAAGTTGAGACACATATAATGTTAAGCACATTAATATGTTAATATTAATTCTTACTGGAATCACAACTCCAACCCAGTAAATTCTCTGTGAAGCAAGACTCCAGTGGTAGTTTTGTTGGATAGTTAGAAAACCACACATCTGTGATGAGGAAAATAAGGACTTAAAGATATCGGAATACCTGTGTAGCCAAAAAGCTTATGTAAATTCCAAATTTTTTATTAACTTTGAAAACAAAGCCATCCAGAGAGATGAGTTTGAAAAAACAACATGCCAGTATGTTTTTCATTTTAAAGTGGGAAATGCCGTGTTTCCCCAAAAATAAGACCTAGCTGGACCATCAGCTCTAATGCGTCTTTTGGAGCAAAAATTAACATAAGACCCGGTCTTATTTTAATATAAGACCTTAATATAAGGTCTTTAATATAATATAATATAATATAATATAATATAATATAATATAATATAGTATAATATAAGACCAAGTCTTACCTAATATAATAAATATAATAATTATAATATAATATAACATAATACCGGGTAGAATAGAATAGAATAGAATAGAATAGAATAGAATAGAATAGAATAGAATAGAATAGAATACCAGGTCTTATGTTAATTTTTACTCCAAAAGATACATTAGAGCTGATGGTCTGGCTAGGTCTTATTTTCGGGGAAACACGATGGTTATGAAAGAAATTTTGGAAAATACAAGACGTAAAATGTTGACAGAAAAGAGTTGCCCTTATTTCTGTTATTTGAGTAACAGAACTATTAATCCTTTGGAGATAATTTGTAACAGAAATTGTTATGCACAAGTATTTTCTACACAATTATAATCATATTGCAACACTTTACATCTTTCTAGGATATATATATAAAAACTTGTCTTTCTGAATTATTAGTTTGAAAGACTGTCATTAGCACTTGAATCTGAGATTTCCAAAAATAAATCAACGACATTACAAGAGAAATGATTTGCCTGAGCTTCAATTACATGCCATGCGAGTCTAAATTACAGACTGAATGTGGAGGTACTTATTTGCAGTCCTACTCTTTCTGACATGCCTCCAAACAGTCTAGGAGACGGCAGCTAATACGTGAGTATGAGAAAGTGAGTAAAATGATCGTGAACTAAAAATCCAAACACCAGGACGAAAAGCTATTTCAAAATTCCAGAATAAAATATTTTCATGTGATATTAGGCTTAAAACATACTTTAAAATGAAAGCTCTAAATTCGGAATGAGGGAGAGTAAATTATTTTTAAGAGGAGTGTTACAGATCACTTTTTGGCTAAAAATAATAGCTAATATTTATAATAGAGCACTTATTTTCTTTTCTCCCACATATTAATTGATCCTTGCTGCAACCCTGTGAGGTCAGTACTATCATTTACCCACTTTACAAATGAGCAAACTGAGGATTAGAAAGGTTAAGTAATTCACACAAAATCACACAGGGAGTCAAATTTCTGAGCCTAAATCCTTAATTATGACATTATACCTAAGGCAATATGCACAACATCATCAGGAATATATTTAACATGAAGGAAAAATAACATAAGAAAATACGTACATATAGATAAACAAAGATAGATATAAAGCAAACACCATAAACATTCACCTGTAACCTATAGCCTCTGTGTGGTTATGCTTGGGCTGGAGGGGCTAAGAATTTTTATTTTTTTAAATCCTGCCTTCAAACGTTCTACAATACGGCTAGAAAAGTACATTTATGAAAAAGATAACCAATTACAAATGATAACTTCTTAGAGGTAGTGCGGTTTAAAGGATACAGTTATGAATCCTGTAATGAGAAAGACCTTAGAACTGTGACCATAGAATCACACAAAACCATGAAAAAGAGCCAGGAGCCAATTAGATAGATATCTGTAAGAGATGTGTGTCCCTTACCAGACTTGGAAGAATATGAAAAGAATGCAGGATTCCGTGAACTTCAAAGTTCCTTGGAGAAAACTTTAACAAACACCTTCTTTTACGTTTTTATTTGGGAATTGTAAACATACTTAGCTGCAACAATTACTAACATTTTGACCATTTAATTTCATCAAGTCTCCTCATATTTTCTTATTTTTCTTGTGATATCTTAAAGCAAATTTCATTTCACCTATAAAGACTTCAATATGCCTCCCTAACTAAAGCAGATTGTTAAAAGATTACTTTTAATGGCTTCTTTAATTAATGTTTGATCCCATTTAGAAATTTAATTAAACACTTTAAACTGTATGTAATAATATAAAGAATTTCTTCTTAAGAACCACAATTGTCTGATAATACGCAAATCTTCCCATGCGTATTATCAGACAAATAATTTTTGTCTGATAAAAGAAATTTATCAGACAAAAAAATAATCAAATAAATTAATTAAATTAAATAATTAAATTAATGACTTAATTTGTTTTTATCCAATAAATCTAATAAATTAAACCTATAAGCAAAGATGAATCTCATCTGCTGTTAAATGCTCTACTATTGTGTGCACATTGAGCAGAATTTCGATCTAAGAAGCTAATCCACAGTTGCCCTGTGTGGGGTGTCTGGGATTGTCCTAATGGATTGGGGGTCCCGTTGGCATTCAGCAGTGAAGATGCTGAAGCCCTGCACGCCTGAGATGGCCCAAGATAACAGAGCTGTCAATACCCCCTTCCCCCCACCGGGGGACACTAGTCAAGGTTCAGTCACTAGATCATTGCTTTTGTTGTGGAGCTTTAAAGATTTTTTAAATATGGGAAACACAGAACTATAACTTTAAACCTATGTACTGACTAGACCTGTAGTATGCACATATTGGCATGTCTATGGGTCAGCATGACTGGAGGTGCGATTGAACAGTGGAGGAGTGTGGGAGGGGAAGGAGAGGAAGGCAGGGCTGGGTGAGGAGGTTACAGGACCACTGAGCAGCGTCCTTAGCTGCAGGCGGCCAGTGCACCAGCTACGGGGAAGCTGCTGAGCTTTAGTGCAGCTCCTGTGGTTGTGGTGTGGGCCAGGCCTGGTATTACTGTCGCCTTCAGGGCAGTTGCCAGTTGGACGTTTCAGGAGTGCCATCATTGACTGCCAACTGAGGCCAGCTGTGGGAGAAGAGAGGCAGAGGCAAGGCCCACAAACATCCTGTGCTGGTTTAAGGGGCTCTTACACACCAGTGAGTCATTTCCTGGGCCCTGACAGAGCAGTGTCTTACGCGCCGTTGTCAGATAAATCATTAATATCGATCTATATGTAATAGTCTGAACTGGATGCCTAAGGTTTACACAAATCACCCTCCCTGTGTCTTTTGTTCTTTTATTGATGTCATAACCAAGGGGTAAAACTAAATGAATGATTGGTAGGAATGGAAATGGAAAAAAAACGCCATTAAAACTTTGCCTGGGTCCTTTCTTCCATCCTGCCGAAAGTTAGTCTCTTCTCCAGGAAATAAAGTAACCACACTAATCATGAATAATATTTCCTTATCCTACAAAGCGGTGACAGATACCCAAAGGGCCTGGTAGAAGATATTCAAGCAAGACAGATATTCAAGTCAACACAGTAGATAGGAAAGGTAATGTGCGGTAATATGTGGTGGTCATTATGTATGTGTTATGGGAGACCCATTCTGGAAGAATCAGACTTATGATTCCAATTAAAATGTTTAGTAGTTGATTTTTGATTGATGAGTTTAAGTTCTCATGGCAGGGGGGACTACAGGCATTTGAGTGAAAGACAAGGCTAAACCAGTACATACTGGGATGTTTAACAAGATATAGTGATTTGAGAATCACTGTAATTTATAAGTTTAATTCTTGCAAGGGAACAAACACCGAAGATAATTTCAGATAGTCTTCCCTGTGCATAAAAGCCACTCTAAGACATCAAAAACTTCACCCCCTGGAATCGCTTCATCACTTTGCATGGGCTGTTTCCTCTGACTCAACACCCTTCCATGGATGACGTCCCCTCTCATTAGTCAGGTCTCTGCTCAGAAATCACCTTCTCAGACCTCAGGCCTCTTGCCCTCCTTAATTCTTCATGTTAGCGCTATTGCTACTCAACAAAACACACATATGCTTGTTACCTCCCCACCTAGAAGGTGGCCCCACCGGGGTGGTGCTTTGGCCCTTCCATGCTCCACTCTGTCATGCTTATCAATACCTGAAATGATTTTCTTTATTGTTTCCCTTTCAAGAACAGAAACTCCCTAAGTATCAGGACTTTGTCCTGTTAATAGCTGACATTTAGACTCCTCCTGGCACAAATATGTGTTGAAGAAATGAATCAACTTGCTTAACTTTTGCCCTAAGTTCAACTATACCTTTCAGTTTAGTTTTAGCCCCTCCCTAAGCACTAATACCCAGAACAGTATGGGTGAAATGTGCTAGTTACTCTTCTTCCTAATGCACATTAAAATAAATACGTAGCTAAGAGAATGAAAAGAAAAAAATGATACCTCTAAAATGTGCTATCTAACACCACCTACAATGTGCAATGGTCTGTACTTCCACTTTAGCTAACATAGCAGTGGAGCCGTGACCATGCCAAAGGGCCCTCCCTCCCCAGCCAGGCCAGGATGGGTGGGGAGTGGGGGGTGCTATGCTGACCCTCTTCTCAACTTCTTGCTTCTCCAACTAGCATTCGGCACCCTCAGCAGGTACCTGCAACGTGGCAAATCAATAGATCTGAAACAGAACTCTCCTCCTGCAACAGGCCCTCTCCAGGTTGAATTTCTTAGGTCTGTGGTTCTCCACTGGGGCGGTTCTCCCCTGAGAGAATTTGGCAATGTCTAGAGACATTTATTGTCACACCTGTGGGCGTGCTACCGACATCTAGTGGATAAAGGCCAGCGATGCTGCTAAACATCCTATAATTCTCAAGACAGCCCCACCACAACAAAATTATCCAGCCCAAAATGTCCCTCATGCCGCAGTTAGAACCTCAGCGTAAGTCCATGAGACCTTGGCTCTTTATCATAAAAACCCTCGTTTTTGTCCCAGCACCTCTCATCTTCCTGGAAACAGAAACTGGTCCTTCATAAAGAAGAAAAACAGTACCTTCAGAACACTTTCAAGATGAGAATCCTTAGGCATATTTCTAGCAAGTTAAAGACCATTTTCAAATAAATTATTTGACTGTAAAACATTAATTACCAAGGAATTTATAATTGTGATATTCAATGAATAAGTAAAATAATTAGTTCAAAAATACATGACCATTGGAAACACTGATTTCTCCTTGTAGGGAATCACAGAGGTCTTATCGAGAGTCTCTTTGCAGAACATTCAAGTAAACAAAAAAGATGTAAGAAAAGTTGTGCCTCGGAATACACAGTAAGGATACCTTTCAAGGACATATGGGACAAGTGGGGAAGCTCTAAACCGAAGCTTAGTGCTTTTAAGCAATCTGACCTTGAGAAATGATGTTAGATGAAATGAAGTGTATGTGCTGGTAAGTGTAGCCTGGCAGATGGTAGAAGATGACCAGACGCCATTAAGGAAATGCACTGAATCCATTCAGCGGGCTTGTTATCAGATTACACTGGGTCTAATGTAGACTTGGAGTATTTAATTTTATACCATTTTGTATTTAAGTATAAAAATATAATTTAAAAAGTGTCAGTGTATGGAAAAAGAAAAATAGCTATGTTTCCTGTGAATGTCAGAATAGCTTTGAGAAAACAACCTGGTGCTGTCTTTTGATTGCCAGCAATGTAACAAAAAGCCTGTGCCCCCCACCAGCACCCCCAAGTCAACATTTATACTGCCTGTACGCTTCAAATGAAGGAAAAGTTTGTGGGTTTTGATAGCAAATTACATGAGGCATAAGCAAAGTTGGCCAGATGAATCAGACTATTAAAAAAACAAGGTAATCAATCAGTTGTCTTTCCAAATATGTCTTTCCCTACACATTTTTTTTTCTGTATGATGATTCCACTACTGAAATAAAAATATTCCCCCGCTGTTGCTTTCACTCTGGGAGGCAGAATCTAATTGTTTCTTTGGAGAGCTGTCCTGGAAGCTTCCAAGGTGAGAATTGTGGTGAGAGCTATTTTTAACATTCCTGGTCTTTTAATAGCCTGGCCTGTGCAGTGAGGGGAAGCTGCTGGATTTGTTGAAAGCCTGATGCCAGCAGAGAGTCCACCAGCCCCAGCCCTGGGGGAGGTCTGAGCAACTCCAGCTGGGGCCTCGGCTACCATTGCTGAGATAGATGCCTAATATTAGCAACTGAAGGAGGAAAAAAATAACAGGAATCTGTACTCCATCAAGACGTTCAACTTCCGAGGCATTCAATTTCATCGTCGAAAGGCAGGAGTTGTGGTATTTAGCAGAAAACACTAGTAAGATTTGCTGGCAGGGGAAAAACGCATCTGAACAAATGCAAACATGATTTAAAAACCAAAGGCAAAGAAAAGAAGATATAAGATGCCCGTCTGTGAAAGGTAATTAATAAAATATAATTTAAACAGGAATATGCACTAGAAAGAAAAGCATGAGAGAATGCTGACATGCAGCAGAATTAGGAAAATCCATCTCAGGGTAGAAATCAAGTAACCACATCTGAGAAGCACACAGGCAAAGGACACAATGGAACACAGTGGTTTGGGGAGTGAAAGGTCCTGGTGGTGACACAATGGTCAGCTGAGTGAGGACAACAGAGCATTGACTTTGACCTTCATTTCCCTCATGGGTGAAACAGGAGTGATGATAATACCTGGCTCCCTCCCGAGATGGTTGTCATGATTGAATGAGATCAGCTCCGAGAAGGAGCAGGAGCCATTCCTATCAAGTGCAGCCTTGAGTCCATAATAGCTTGCATGATGCCTGGCACATGACCAATGAATAATTTATGGATTTTAACACTGCCAAGCAATATGCCAATATTGTTTGATCTCTCAGTTTTTAACAGGCAGCTTAGAGCAGTGTTCTCCAAGTGTGGTCCCCGGACCAGCAGCAGAAGAATCACCTGGGAACTCACGACAAATGCAGACTCACCAGCATCACCCCAGACCCAAAGGATCAGAGACTCTGGGGGTAGGGCCCAGAAATCTGTGTTTTAAGATGCCCTCCAGGTGATTTTTGAAACAAAGTTTAAGCTAAAAGTTGGAGCACCACTGACCTGGAAAACTAGCAGCAAACAGTATTTTAATAGCAAGTATTGATGTTATTCATTTAAGAATTATGCCTATAATGCAGATTACAAAGGAAGATTAAAGAGTGAAAGTATGTCGTATACCACAGGCTGACAGGACCTGAGGAGCTTGCCTTTACTGACTGGACTGTCAACACACACTTTCTTTTCATGAGTGGGAGCCTCGAGACTAAATTATTGTACCTGTCATTGCACGGTTTCCAGGTCTGTTTCCCTATTCTTTAAGAGCAGATGTCAGTGATTTCTGTCCCCAGCTCCTACAACAGAGCCAGAGACACTAGAGGAACCCATTATATAGTAACTAATGACAGCATAAGTACCACGCATCACTATTTTTTAAATAATCCCTTTCGTTCCATTTCCCTTAAACTTACATAAGAAATTGTGATACTGCTATAGTCCAGACTGTTTATAACACTGATATCTTCTAATCTGGTCATTACAAAGGGGGACAGATTTTTAAGAAAGTTCCTTTCACTGAGTAGTGTCTCCCTCTGAGAAACTGAAATCAAAAAGGAGAAAACATTAAGTTAACTAAGAATGTATGTCATGGGATAGACAAGAGATTAACAAAGGTGTTTATCCGTTGAATTCTAAGTTTGTGCAATAAATCAAACCGCAGAAAAGGCATCCATCCATTCTTTCAGAAAGA
This sequence comes from Rhinolophus hipposideros, assembly GCF_964194185.1. Classification (NCBI taxonomy): domain Eukaryota; kingdom Metazoa; phylum Chordata; class Mammalia; order Chiroptera; family Rhinolophidae; genus Rhinolophus; species Rhinolophus hipposideros. The sequence goes on from NC_138052.1 coordinate 92,985,225, forward strand.
AATGTTTTGTGAGTAAAAATTTACAACCAGGGAGTCTGAAAGAAGTTTAGAAACATTCCTGCCTGCAGGGAGCTTAGCCTCCAGGTGAGCAGAGAGGACCCTGCACAAGAAACAAACACAGCGTGTGAGCAAAAGCAGGAAAACGGTACCAAGTTGGGCCCATTTGGATGCCGGTGACGAGACCGTAGCGGAGAGAAGCTGGGCTGAGGTCAGGCTGGCAGGAGCTGAGGAGCTGGCCGTGCCTAGGACGGCAGACTCCAGACCCCACACTCTTGACTCCTCACGTGTTTTTTCTTTCCCTTTCCTGAGGCTTGTCTGTAAAGACTATGACAGCCGAGCAAGGCCAGCCCTGAGGCAGGGAAAGTGGGAGGGGAGTGGCCTGCTCAGGCCTGGCTCTCCTTGGTCTTCGCTGAGGGTCCCACATGGTCCCACATGGCTCACCAGACAGGGAGTCGCAGAAGGAGCCCAGGCCAAGTCTCTGGCTAGAGGAAGTAGTGGTAGAGGCTGGTATAGGGCATCCAACTATTGGCTTGTCAGAAATACCAATAGCAGCAGCTGGTGTTTAGTGAGTGCTCACTGTATGCCAGGCATCTTTCTAAGCCCACCACACGTGTCAGCTTATTTAATCTTCCCCACAACCACTAGACTGTGATGCTTGGAACCCTGTCGCCTTACCATAACTTACAGATGGAAAGATGAGACCCAGTGAGATGAGGCAATTTCCCCCAAAGTCACACAGAGAATGGGTCGTGAGTGCAGGCGTGGCACGGGTGCCATCTGACCTCACGGCCCAGCTTGCTCCCCACCCAGTCCTGGCTTCTGGGTGTTGTGCTGCGGTCATGAGCAAGGCAGCCGGAATCGTGGAGAGGGTACCCAGGCTTCTCACAATCCTTCAGGAAGCAGATGACAGGAGCTTGAACTAGGGCATTGGCGATGGAAGAGGAAGCGAAGCACAGGGCCAGATGGGACATCATCGTAAATAAAGCAAACCTGGCGACTATCCACAGATAAATAAGCTGAGGGAATTGATCGTGAGGACTGAGCTTCCAGCCTGAGTGATGAGGGCGGAGATGGCACGACTGATAGAAACTGGAGCCCGTCGGAAAAGGGCAGCTTGAAAGCATGTGTGGGAGGCAGAGGGAGGAGGACACAGCAGGTCTGGGGTTGAGTCTAACGAGGAGGGGTAAGGTGTTAGCAGATACATCAGTGCCAAGTCCCGTGAACGTGCTGGAGCTGAGGTGACAGGCCAGGCTGCAAGGAAGTGTCTGGAAGCCATCCACTTAGAGGCGACAGCTCAGGATGAGTGATTGCCGCCAAAGGCAGAGGAAAGCGGCTGAAGAAGGAGGGCTAAGAACTGAGCTCTGACGCCAGAAAGGGAAGAAGAAGGAAGGGAGGAGGGTTGGCAACCCCAGGAGAAAAGACACAGTGCAGTGTTCTGGAAGGCAGGTAAGAAATGCGTCCCCGTCGGCAGGATGAAGACTAAGCGAGAGCCATGGAAACCAGCGAGAAGAACATGGCCTGTGACCTTGGAGAAGCAGTGTCATGATGTAAAGAGAAAGGAAGCGTAAGGGCATGCATAGAAAAGTACGAATTGGAAATAGACCAATATGTGGCAGTGAGGAAGAAGATGAGCAAGAGGAGGAAGAGAAGGAGAACCTAAGAAAGCAGCAGCAGTGACTCACTGAATTCTGCTTGTGTGAGGGACTGGTATTCAGATGAGACCCGAGAATCCTTGCAGACAAGAGGCCAGGGGGAGGGAGATGGAAGGTGGCAGGGAGCGGAAGAGCAGAACAGAGTGGAAGAGAAGAAGGAAGAAAGAAGGGAGAGCATATCAAGGTGGGCTTCACAGAAGCACTATTCACAATCTCCAAAAGGTGGAAACAACCCAAATGTCCATCAGCGAATGAAAGGTTAACAAAATGTGGTGTATCCATTCAATGGAGTATTATTCAACCATAGAAAAGAATGAAGTGCTGAGACCTGCTACAGATGAATGGACCTTAACAAAATGATGCTAAGTAAAAGAAGCCAGCCCCACATATAATTCAACTTATTTAAATGTCAAAAATAGGCAAATCTACAGGGACAGAAAGTAGGCCAGTGGTTGCTTAGGGCTGGGGAGGGGGACGGCAGAGTGGCGGGATCAGCTGAGAGGAGGAGGGCTGCTGATTGTGGTGATGAAAACGGTCTAAAATTGATTGTCATGATGGTTACACAACTCTGTGAATGTACTAGAAACCACTGTATTGTACACTTGGGTGATATGTGAATTGTATCTCAATAAAGCTATTACACACAAAAAAAAAAGCTTTGGAGTCATCCACTTTCACTTACAGCTCACATTCAACCCACTAGCACGTGTTACCGGCGTACCTTCAAATATACTCCACATGGAAAACGTCTCACCATCACCAGTACCACAGTGCTCAAACTGTCTCGGTAGTAAATGGCGTCCTAACTGGTTTCCCAATTTTCCCTCCCTACGTTTGTTCTTCACCAGCTTCCAGAGCGATCCTTTCTACAGGGAAATTAGATAGCCCACCCCAGTTTACCCCTCCAATCACTTCCTGTCACCACAGGATAAAATCCCAGCCCTCCCTCCACGGCCTGGTCCAGCTTCCTTCCCAGAGCTGTCTCACTGCTGGTTCTCCTAGCACTGTGCTCGTCACACACTCCAGGCATATTCATGCCTCAGGACCTTTGCATGTGCCATTCCCGCTGCCTGGATTGCTACTGCCCCCATATTCACATTATCACAAGCTCGTTTTGCTCACGTCTCTCCACAAGTAGTTCCCCTTCAGAGAGGCCCTCCCTAATCACCCTATCTACAGTCATACTGCCACTTCTCTTCACCTCTTCACCCTGTTCTATTTGTGTTCATAGCACCTATCGCTACCTGACCCTCTCCCCTGACTACACACACACACAGAGTACACATATATGAAAGCACACACACACACACACACACACACACACACACACACACACACACACACACACCAAAGGACACCCAGGTGCACACTGTTGACTCATCTCCTCTTTTGTGAGTACATGACTGCCCTGAGCACAGGGCTTTGCTATTTAGCAGTTGTAGTCACCACCTAGGAAGTGCCTGGCACATAAGGGATATTCAATAAATAATTGGTAAATGAATGTTTGATCCTCACAACAATCCATTTTTTAAAGATGAGGAAACCCCAAGGGCAGAACTAGGTCAGGAGGGTCACACAAGGTCACTTAACTATTAAGTAGAAGAGGCTGCATTAAAAGCCCAGCTGGCCATGTCACACATTTTGTTTTGTCCCCCAACCCCAAATGCTGCTCTCTCTGGTTCCAAGAGGGGATGAATGGCATAACACCAGCATACTTACGTTCATAGCCTGTCAGAGGCGTCCATACCTTCCTCCCTGTTCATCGGGAATGGAAAATTCACTAACCATGAATATGCTGGACCCAAAGACGGACAGAGGGTGAAGTGACCAGAGTTTCTGCTTTTCTGCAGGCTCGGTGACCTCGGTCAAGTCCTCCAGCCTCCAAGAGTCACCAGGTTTCCCACACTTCACATACAGAGACTTTCCGTTCTGAACGCCTGACCTAACCCACTTTTGACAAACCGTATTCATGATCTGCTAATGTGCTCACTTCCAGAGCTTAAACTGGATGGGAGGACTCGGCAAATCTCCTCAGGCTTTGTCTCCAGGAGGAGATGACCCACTTCTAAGTCACAACTCCAAGGCCCCTAGAGGTCTTCTGAGCCACATTCAGTGTTTAAAAGAGTAAAGCTGGGATACTCACTATGGTCCCCCTGCCTGGGGAATGACGAGTTTTTGAAAACAGGCTGAAAACACCAACTAGTTGAACAATGAGGAGCTCTGAAGTTGAGAAATGCTGATAATATTTTGGCAGTGGTGGCTCTGAACAGGTACCACAGCTATTCTTTTCAGAAAAAGCTGCTTTGAGGAAAAATTAAACTCTCGAAATTAGAAGGTTTTTATAAAATAAACCCGGATTTAAAAAGCTAACTTTCAGCTTAATCATTCATTGTGTGTCGGCTACGTGCAAAGCACAGGGCTTGGCACTGACAGAGCGGGAAAAGTAAGACAATGTCACAGTTGCTGCCCGCAGGCCAGCCACAGTCTGACATGGGAGGCAAAAAACACCACATGTGCTGTGGGGAGAAGCCCAGGGAGACAGGGCAGAGAAAGGAGAGGCGAATTGAGCCATTACTGTATGTCTTGTGTAGAATTTCATTTCATTCATTTAGCAAATCTTTATTTAGCACCTTCTATATGCCAGGGTTAGGGAGTAGAGACACATGTCCACAGAACAGACCACAAACTTGCATTCTCATTTAATTCTCATAACCAGCCATGCGAGGGTTGTAATCTCCTTGCAGACTGGAAGATGCAGGCCCAAAAAGGTTGTATAACTTGCTCTGAGAAATGGTAGGGATGGAAGCAGGATTTAGGCTGTTGGCTCCAGAGGCTGTGGCCAAGTGACAGGGGTAGGGGTGGATGCCAGGGCAGATGGTACCAGGTCTCCTGCCTCCGGCACTTAGGGCTCATGTAACCTCGGGCAACAGGCAGGGAGGGGGTCTCTAGGAAGCTCATCTTGAATCAGAAAGTATGACATTGTGGCAATGCAGAGTAGCCCACATTTAAGGCCTAATTGGGTGGGATTTACGACTGTCATCTGGGCATTTTGAATCCAGAGCCTGTGCTCTTAACCAGCATGCCATAGTGTTTTAAAAAACTGAGTAAAAAAGACTTTCTGATTCTGCTCCTCACACTAATTTTGCCACTAAACTTGTCTTTGGAGCAGTCCACATTTGCTGTTCACTCGTTCTCACATCCTGCCCAGATCCTGTTCACCTCATCCCTGCCAACCAGTGTCACTTGAGGAAGCTTCTAGGCCACATGAAAACTAAGTGGCAATGACTTATGTCCAGATACGCTGCTCCTCTTCCGAGGGTTTGGTCACTTTTGGCTACGCTCCCTCACTTCTGTCCCTGTATGTAGTCTTTTAGAGATCCCTCAAAGCTAATGTAGCTCTTATCACATCAGTGCAAATAGGAAGCTGCCAATGGCTTGGACAAAGCCTGTTGACAAAGCCATAACCTCCTCCTAGATTCTAGGGCAACATTTGATGCTGTTGACAATCCCCCTCCTTTTGAAAGTATTACAAGGACGTTTCAAAAAAAATCAATCACACTTTATAAAAATGTCCTCCCCAAAATAAAAGTTTTACTGACCATAATCTATAATTCATTTTATTCTGTATACAAATGTATTTGACATGTATCAATGTTTTACAATTTTAAAAACTCATCTCATGCTTCCAAGAAATTGTATTTAAAATCAAAATGGAAACTATAACAGAGAGCTTGTTACTTAACCAACTCAACACCCCGTCTGCCATATCCATACACCTCTAGATTACCCATGACTCAAAAAATTCTATTTCTACGGGCACTGGACATTATAGAAATTATAGCAAATTATCACAACGTTATAAAATCTGGAGTTGAAGCTTCTTTGCTGAAAATATTTTCACTTTCCAAGAAATGTCGCCTCTCCCGAGAAATGAGCATTGCATCAAGACAATGTCTCCGAGAAAAGACATTGTTGGGAATTTTTGTTCTCTGGTGACAAGAACCTGGTTTGAATTCACTCATTCACCAAACAAGATAATTTCTCATGATCAAGCTTGCAATAATCAGAGCACAGCAGGATAAATTTTCAAAAGGAAAATACACTTCCCACTGTTTGCCAGTTCTTATGTATATATCTGGAGCTTCGCAGGGCAATTAGTTGCTGTTAATTAACCTGTAAATAGTTCTTCCCCAAAGGAAATGTAGATTTCCTATGGAAAATAAGTTTTTCAAGGACATTCAGAAGTCATTTTACTATAAAACTCCTCTTTTTGATCAACCAGTCCCCTTTTTTGGACAAAATTGCTTAATATTTCTTCTTTTAAAAAGAGAGCTGTTTGAGATGAGAGAGTTGAAAGACATGGTCTTGAGTCACATATTTGTACGAGGAAAGTACTCAGCACACAGTGTGGCTGCATACACAGAAAGAGTATAATAAGATGGTCAAGAACATGAGCTTTGGAGGCAGGCCAGAGGACCTGGTTCAAAGCCAGCCCCAGTAGTTGGCATGTGCAGCTGGCATGGTAGAGACCTTGAGAATGTTCACCTCTTCCTCAGCGAGCCTCTAGGGACTAAGTGACCGAATTCTAGGTAAAGGCATGTGGTGGAAGTGATATAAGACACCTCCAGGCACTGCTGTGGGAATATGACACAGGACCCTCCAGATCCCTAAGTGACCACCGGGAGGCCAAGTGTCTTCCTCAGACTATGACACAGCAGAAATTAACCGTTTTTTGGAATCCACTGGGATTTGGGGATTGATGCGTTCCTGCAGTACAGTCAGGTGTTGCTCAACCTAATATTCTTGGCCAACTTACAAAATTCTCTCAGTTTCTCACTTACAAAATCAGTACGATTAAGAGTGCTTAACTCAGAGATTGTTCTAAAAACAACTTTGGAAAGCACTTAGCACAGCCCTGGCACACTGTAAACACTCAGTAAACATTAGCTCTGTGTGTGTGAGTGTGTGTGTGTGTGTGTGTGTGTAGCTTATTGAGATGTAGAGCTATAAGGGGGAAAAAGGGTTGTTCTTACTACTGAAAATAGGAACTAATAAAGTAGAAACTTGATTAAGAGAACTGCAGGAACAAGTCAGAAAGTGATGAGAAAAGACAGAGTTCACGTCCTGGGGTAACAGTTCCCAAATCTTTTCTACCTCTGATTAGGATTTGTCCTAGAACATGAGGAAGAATGGAGGCAAAGGGGGAAATGCCAAGTAGGCATTTAGATCAATGGGTTTGAAGGATGCCTGACCTGGAGATACAAATTTAGGAGACACACTATGAAACTGTTAAAATGAATTAAGTACTTCCACATGTACTGACATGGAAGGAAACCTATGATCTACTGGAAAAAAGCAAGTTCTAGAACAATGTATATACTGTAATCACTTTTTAAAAACATATAGAAAAACACTTAATCATCTGATCAGCAAAAAAATATGCACATTCACACATAGATACACACACACACAGAGACACAGGATGGGGAGAGGGATAGAAGGAGACAAGAAGAGAGGGAGAGGGAGGAGGAGAGGCAGAGAGGAAGGGAAGGAGGGAAAGAGGGAGGGAAAAAGGAAGGGAGGGAAGAAGGGCGGGGGAGAGAGAGCGAGAAAAAGAAATCTGGAAAGAACATACCCAACTATTCAAACTACCCCTATGATTTGATGAAGTTTGGGTCGGGTTAGATGAGTCAAGAACTTTTTAATTTATAAACTTCTGCATTGTTGGGTCTTGTTTCTTATGATGAACATTTAATCCCCCCAACTCCCACCTCATTCTGTCCCTCTCCCTCTCTCCACCCCCAATCCCTACCTCATTCTGAATCCCCACTCAGTGGCAGAAATTGGCGACAGGATGAAATGGAAAAGGAAAGATGACATCATTTTTGAAAGACGATGTCACATTATTTGATAATAAAAAAGGAGTAATTTGGTGTTTGCTTTTAAGCTGTATAGGCATGTTCTCTGGTAAATGCCATTCCTGCTCCCCGAGGGTTAAGCATCGAGGCGGCTAAGCAGTGAGTCCACTAAGATGGCTGGCAGACCATAGTAGGGGGTGGGCACACTGTCTCCTGCAGTCTCCTGAGACTCACTCATTGTGCTCTGAGGCTTTGAAAGTCTCATGTAACATCCACGAATCCCCTGCACTCATCAAGGAATATTAAGGCTTTGCTTCATTGTAGAGAACAGTGTGCCAGGAACTCAGGCGAAGGAACATACACGAACAAAACAAAATTAACAGGAACAGGAAGATTAGGTGGCTTTATATAACCACCTGTGCAGTTGATTCTAGATTTTTCTTAAATGATTCGGCATAATCACCCAGCACAGGGCCAGCACACACATGGTACATATCTGCAGAGTTGTTTTTGAAACATCCAGGCCTCTATTTGGTCAAGAATGTCATTATCCCAGAACAAAAATGGTGGAACGCTCAGACGGAAATGTCAGAAAGCCAGCCGACGGACAGGGCGCTTATTCCCATGTGAACGTCCTTCTTCCTTTCCCTGATTATATGAAGCAGAGACTGACGGAATCAAAGGGGATTTTGAAGGTACCCTGTCCAACCCCTGGACAATTATTGTCTAGCCATCCTTAATTAATAAGCATATATTCTACAGAGTGATATATCATAATGATTAGCTTTGGAGACCATACCAGCAAGGCAGACGCAGGTGAAATTGCTTCCATCTTGCTTTTCCTTTGCATCAACACAGCTCACGGCGTTCTGGCAGGGTTTCCTCTGGCAGGCATCAAACTCTTCACAGAAAGTTCCAATATACTGATCATCGCAGTTACAGGAAAAAGTTGCCTAAAATATAAACGTACAGTGTATGTTACTTGAGTCCTCTCAACTGTATGCTGTGGCTGTGAAACTCCCAGTGCTCGAGCACCACTTCTTTTTAGAATTATACCAACACTATTTTTAATCGTATCACTTATATCGTGACCTGATTAAAATCATAGCTTTAAAAGAAATGTATTGCTTTACAGTGTAATTTCTACCATTTATTGGTATGGTTCTTCATTCATATTTATTCCAACCATTTTCAGTCTTCCTAAAATAGAAATAGAAAGGATAACTTTAAGCAAAAAAAAAAAGTTCTGCTGACATGGAAATGGCAATATTGCTAGAGCCGATATACTGTGCGACAGCCATTAAATTAGATGTCACTCCAACCAACTAAAATCCCTCGGCATACGCAGCACTGGTGACAAAAGCATCATCAAATGTCCTACTCGGCCCACCCTTCCAGAGCATTGCATTTACTGAATCCCCCTGTGAATTAGTCTCAACCTACCACTATGGAGATGACTTGAATCAAAAGAAAAGTAAAAGCACTGTAATTCAAGTAACCTGCTTTTTTTGTTGTTGTTTTATATTAAGATTATCTTAGTAAAAGAGCACAACTCAGACCCAGATGACTGAATTTGGAAGGTTCATTTCTGAGACAGTTGTAAAATCCAAATAAGACAGAGCCTTAACGCTGGCCGGAGGGTGGTGACACATCTAACAGAAACACAACTGTGGCTCCAAAGCCTGTGTGAAGCAATGTAGATGGTTACTGCAGATGTTCATGAAGAAAGAAAGGAAGGAGGCAAAAGAGAATGGCACAAGCAAACCTCACTACTTAAAAAAAAAAAAAATGGACAAAAGCACTTTTCCCAGCTCTCCGGAAGCCATCAGGCAGGTGTTCAAATCTCTCCAGTTCCGAAGCCCCGCCCACAGCATCTCCTGAACACACCGTCCCTCTCTCTCCTGCGCCCCAACTTCCTGCCCCTAACCTTAGAGAGACTCTCCCCTCTTCAGGTGTTGTTAACCAAGGATCCTTACGCTGTACCTCCACACCCAAGCACAACACAGGGTCTTCCTTCCTCCAGAAGGAAAAAACAGCGTCATCCATTCCTCTCTTTAATTTCCTTTTGTCTCTCAATCGAGTTTTAGTGTTCTTGTCCATTCCTTGATAAATTTATTCCCACCTATTTAGATTTCTTTGAGGCTATTGTTCATGAGATATCTTCCTCATCCCTTTCTTAAAATACCCATCACACTGGCTAGTGACTGTTACTGATATAGAAAATGTTAGTTATGTTACCAATCATCATGCTGAGCTCTCATTATAGGTCAGGGAGTTTTTAGTTGATTTTCTTGTTTTCTAGATAAAACACAACCTCCAACATCTGCCTATAAGTTGCAAACAATGATAACATAGCCTTCCCTTCTCCAGCCCTCCTGGTTACATTAGTGGCTCTTCCAGAATAATTTTGATTTCAAAAGGAGGTTTGTAGAATTTACCACTAAGTAGTAAGCTGAATGATGATTGAATTTTATCAAATGCCATTTTAGCTTCTATTTTTAAAAACAGATAATTTTTAAATAAAATTATAATTTTAAAAATTGTCTATTTTTTTTTTAATCTTTAACATATCACTGCGTGAATTGAATGTTTAAATTTCCTAGCACTGACTCAACTTTGCATTCCTGGAAAGAAACACTCACTGAGGTCATCATGCAAAATTGTTTCATGGCTGCATTCTATATGTAGTCATAGGTATGATGCCTCCCATCTAACTTGCCCCGCCCCAACACACTCCTTCTCTAAGAAAAACTGTCCTTTGCATGGTGAGATCATATTTTACCCCATAAGAGGACTCCCTTGCCACAGTGATTAAACCAAGAGTGGATGGACCCAGCCTCAGCAACCATCCAAGAGGCCAGACAGTCAAACATGACATTTAGCTGGACCAAAACTACCAGATTTTATATAGGTACATTTCTCTTGTTAATAGAAAATGTTTTCTTAAGGGAATATGACAAGTTCTTATAATCTGCAGAGTCAAGTCTTCTTTAAGAACATCGAAACGAGAACAATTGGAATTAAAGCAATGGTTTTTTTCTCAGAGCTAAATTTTCTGCCATCTCTTTCTATCATCTCTCACACCTCTTTGTGGCAAATGGAAATTCGCTCTTCCTTCTAGGAATAGTTGGCTTCCTATATGATTTTTCATGATATTGTGAGTTTTTTCCTTTTGTGTTTGTGTGCGAGGTCAGACAATTACATTCACAAACTCATCCTAGAAAAAGTGCTACATACCATGTTTCCCAGAAATAAGACCTAGACAGACAATCAGCTCTAAAGTATCTTTTGGAACAAAAATTAATATTAGACCTGCTATTATATATTATATTATATTTATTATATATTATATATTATTATATTATATTATTATATTAATTACATTATATTATATAAGACCTGGTCTTATATTATAGTAAAATTTTGCTCCAAAAGATGCATTAGAGCTGATTCTGTCTGGCTAGGTCTTATTTTCGGGGAAACATGGTAACCAGAAAATAAGCCCCAGCATGATTTTTCAGGATGACATCCCCTGAACATAAGCCCTAATGCGTCTTTTGGAGCAAACCTTAATACAAGACCTAGTCTTATTTTTGGGGTACCTCATCACTGAATATTACTACAGTCACCTTCGAAGTCCTCCCCTTGGGAAGCTATGCACCGATGCCAGTGCCTAGTCCATCTTTCAAAGCAGTTTTGGAACTCTTTTTCTGGAACAGCCATCAGAATTGTCATCATATTACCCTTGATGTCATGAATGTCATCCAAATGTCTTCCTTTCAATATTTCCTTTTTCTTAACCGTTCGGACTGTTAGAACGGTAGCCTTTTAAATAGGAAACTCCTTTTGTAGAACTGTCTTCTAGAGAAAATACTGTCCTTGCACAAATGTACAACAGAGCACATCTTTGGAGCCCATTTTTCTTCAGGTAAAGAAAGAAGTCATCGGGGGCCAGATCAGGTGAGTAGGGAGGGTGTTCCAATATAGTTATTTGTTTACTAGCTAAAAACTCCCTCACAGACAGTGCTAAACTCCCTCGCAGACAGTGCTGTGTGAGTAGGTGCATTGTCGTGATGCAAGAGCCATGAATGGTTGGTGAAAAGTTCAGGTCATCTTTTTCACGCAGCATTTTCAGCACTTCCAAATAGTAAACTTAGTTAACTGTTTGTCCAGTTGGTACAAATTCATAATGAATAATCCCTCTGATATCAAGAAAAGGTTAACAATATCGGTGCAACAAGTTCGCGAACTTAATTGTCAGACCTTGTAGACTTTGTAATTTCAAGCTGAGAGGAGCTGCATCAAGGACTGTTAGAACGGTAGCCTTTTAAATAGGAAACTCCTTTTGTAGAGCTGTCTTCTAGAGAAAATACTGTCCTTGCACAAATGTACAACAGAGCACACCTTTGGAACCCATTGTGCAGCTGGAGATTTGTGGCATGCCCAGTGCATACAATTCCAAGTGGGCCTCAGCGTCATAATAAGTTACATAATAAGTTACTATGTGTCATTATTTTTAGCAGCTGTCCTCTAAAATTTACTTGGTCTGTATCCAGACAGTCCATATTGCAGATAAATTTCTTTGATTATTTGGGCGATACATTTTGCATATCATCCATCTGGTCCATGGAAACTATGTTACTTATGAAAGTAAATTATTAAAAGCCCCAAATTAAGTATCTGCAGGTTCACTTTTTAAATTGAATTTAAAGCCAAAACAGAAGCCACACATTTGTTTTGATTTGTTTTAAGCAGGAACCTTGAAATAAACTTTAAGAAACCCCTGAAGCAATTGCTTTTGATCAAGCAAAATATTGAATTAATTCTTAAACTTTGATTGATGGAAGAGGAAGAAAATGAATAATATACCCATGGTCATAAAACAAAGTTAGATTTCTTCCCAAGTCTATTTTCTAAGAATGAAGAGCTTTCCTATAATATTAAAAGGTTTCTTTTAATAGATTCAAGACTGTTGACTTATAAGAAGCCATTAATCTTTACTAGAAGCTATGTTTTTAGCATATTTTTTGTGGAAAGCTGTGTTTGATCACTGAAAGTTGTAAACTGTTTACCAGCCAAGAAATGTATCCTGCTGACTATGAGAGCACTAATCTACGTCCAATTAACTTAACCACATAAGAGACAAAACAGACTTACTTAAAATTAGTAGCTTAGCTAAATTAAGGAACGATGCTTCCTGGCAAAATTATTGTATATTTATATGTAAAAGTCTTTCTTAAGTAAAATGAAAAGTGATTCACAGAGACTAATTTTAAAACCCAATGCAGAATCTCAATTTTCCTCAACAGCTTGGAGTCCAACATTCCATGTGTACATTAATGAAATGTTCTCAGATCATGGTAAAAAGCTTACTTTGAAAAGTTCTAGGTTAAACATTTTCAGTCATCCCTGCATTCATTTACTCACCATTCAACAAAGTGAGCAGTGACCATATGCCCAGGACTGCTCTAGGAGCTGGAGACTCAAAGGTGATCAAGACTCTCTCAGGGAGATGATATTCCAGTGGGGGTGACTGATGATAAATAGAATGAACAAGTAAATAAGGTCGTACATTCGGTGATAAATGCTGTGGGGGGAACTAAAGTAGGGAAGGGGGAGAGAAGTGGTGGGTGGTTATGTAGGGCACGCTGAGAAGGGGACAACTGGGCAAAGACTTGATGGAGGTGAAGGAGTGGGCCAGGGAGACGGCTGAGGGAAGATTTCTAGGCAAAGGGAATGGTCAGTGGAAAGACGCCAAGGTGGAGACTAGCCCTCCCAAGAATGTGTGGGAGGGTCAGTGTGGCAGGGAGAGTGGTAGGACGTGAAAGAGGAGGGTCAGATGATACAAGGTTATGGTTCTCATCTAGGGGCCATCTTACCCCTGGGGGCCTTGGCAATGTCCCATGACATTTTCCGTTGTCACAGCAGGGGGCTTGCTACACACATCTAGTGAATCGCAATGAGAGATACTGCTAAATATCCTACAATGCACAGGACAGGCGCCAGAACAAGGACTTTTCTGGCACAAATGTTGACAGTGCTCAGTTGAAAACCCTGATGTAGAGCTTTATAAGCCTCTGAAAGGATTCTGGCTTGAAAGAAAACTTTGCAAACCATAGTTCATGTGCCAAAAAAGACCCAAAATTATATTTCACATAGTAATGTTGCTTTACATTACATTACCTTGTTTCACTACTATAGCTTAGTTTATTCTGGTGGCACCCTAACGCTGACTAGAAGTAATTCCCACGCATCTCAAAGCAGAAGTTGATGGCCATTTATTCAGGCAAAGTTGAGTTAGCTCTTCAATTTTCATAGTAGGATGCCATCTGAGATGATCTTCCAAGCATAAGTGTATCTTTATTCAGCATTGTCAGACCTCATAGCATAACTGGCTCTTACCAGATGATTTAACTGAAGCTGGATATCGCCCAACTTTCATTCATCAATCCCCTTCATTCAACAAAGGTTTTGGACACTTCCATATGCCAAGCAACACTGTGAGTATTAGAGACAGATGAAGGACAGGAGACAGTCCCTGTTCTCGTGGAGCTTATATTCTAGTTTATACCCTAGAGTGACAATGAAGACATGCATAACATCCTGTCACATAATGGTAAGTGCTACCAAGAAATGTAAATTGAGATGAACGGACAGCGAGTAGTGGTGGGAGGCAAGCTGACTTTTACCTCAATCCAAGTCTGGTTGGAAGGACCAATGTTTCTGAAGACGTGTGCATACATAGAGTTCAACCTTCTCCACACAGTCAAGGTTTCACTTGACCCTTAAATTAAACCCAACCACCAGAAAACCGAATCCTGGACTATGTTCTCTTGCCCTCTCTTTCACTGAGCTGACAGTGAATTGTTTTCACTGAGTTGATGTTTTAGCGTATGCTCTCAACTAAATATTGAAGGGTCCGATCAGAAACCATCCCTAGTAAACCTACTATTGCATTTACTATAAGGACATTGTTAAGAACAATAAATACCTACATGTTTTTGGGCCGCATTTGTACAGCTCTAGCCAGGAAAATTCACTCATTTTAGTGCCAGTGAAAATTTTGCTAGTCGTGAGAACTGATGTTTTGTCCTCATGATCAGGGCAGATCATATGACTGCACTGTTTGTTTTTTCCTATTTGATTTGGCTGCAGTTAAGCGCAGAGTCTACTGGCGGTTCAACTTTAACAACCATCTAGGGCTCTGTGACCTAGATGACTATTTCCCCTTTCTAACTTGGATATTGCTTTCTAATTTATATCTTCTCGGAGTCTGACTTCTGTTTGATGTTTTTATATTTCAATACTGTATGAAATTTAAAAAATACTATATGAAATATACAGCCAAGTGTATGAATAACTAATCAAAACTCCCCTTCGTGGAACCTAGGTCCCTTGACAATCTGGCCCCAACTTTCTTTTTCTGTCTTATTCTCTATAATGTTCACCTCAGGAAAGCCTAATTGTCAAGAACAAAGCATGAGAAACTTGACTTCTGTCTTTAAGAATCAGAATTTATCCGTTCTATTTTATTTTCTCTCTTCAATCAAATATACAGAAAATACAGTTATCTCCTCTTGATGCCCCAGTGGTCTCAGTGCAAACATAAAATCCCCAGCTGACCCCATATTGAAACTCATTGTTTATAGAGCTTGCTTGGGGTGAATCATCTCATTAATCTTCACCACCTCTGTCAGGCGGGTATGACCAGATCTATTTTAGGAGTTGAGAACAGACTTGACAGAGACGTCAGAAAAATTGCTTAAGGTATCCCAACAGACAAGTATAAGGTCAGGGCTTAGGTCCCTGTCATCAGATTGCAAATCCTTTTCCACTCTCAGCTGCATTATCCTATCTTCACCGTGATGGGTACCACAGATGCCTGGGGGGCACTGCTCTAGGAAATGGAGACACAAACACGAACAAGACCCTCTCATGGAGATTATATTCTAGAGGAGATGCTGACTATAAACAAAATGAACAAGTAAATAAGGTAGTAAATTAGGTGATAAATGCTATGGGGGAAATGAAAGAGGGAGTGGAGAAAACATAACCCCTGACAACTGTAGTATTTTAGATCCTGCTCCACATTTCTTGTCTTTTTTCTACCTTCTCCTTGCTATCTGGCTCCCTTCCTTATCAACATCATTGACTGTCCTTTTGGTTCACTGACTCTAATTTCCTTTAGCCAAATTTATTCAAATGAGATGTCAAACTGGAGTAAAGAAAGCCTTCCTGAAGGTTGAAAGCATCTCTTGTACATAAAGTGCCTAACCACTCATGAAGACTTGGAAACTCTGACAGGCAGACAATTCACCAGAATTGGGGGTCCCTGACATCTGGGAATTCAGTTACTCATGCATAATAGACATCTGCATGTTCGTTCAATTAAGCTGACTTTCTAACAGGCTGCTTAAAAGTAGACTTGCACGCAGACCATCCTCCTCTCCTATTTCCTTTCTATCTCTGATGACCTTCTGTTTTGTTAAGATAGCATCATAGCAACTTATACATTCCTCAAAAGCACGTTCGGACTAAAACTTAAACAAGGATTAGGACAATCCCAGGCAAAAAAAAGGTGACGAACGGGCCCCTGAACCTCTGAAAATGGAAAGGAGATTACTTAAAAGACTCCTGGTTAAAGGACATGCCCGGCCAATTTCAGTTTCCATCATGGGCCAGCCTGGTTCCAAACAACATCAAGGCCATTCATAATTAAAAGTCTGAACACCTGCAAGGTCAAAACTCTGGCTAATGAGTTGATAATTGTTGAAGCTAAGTGATGCAGATGGGGTGATTTGCCAAATTACTCTTACCTATGTTTGAAACTTTCCATAATAAGACAATTTGTTGTTTTTATGGTAAGAGTCTGGCTAAGTCCCAAGAAAGAAAAGATAAAACTGAAACATTCGAGTCACATGTCAACGTCCCGTGCCCCACTGCACCCTGGGGAATCCGCAGCTGCATTTACTGCAGGGATGTTATGGAGACCACTGACTGCACATCACCAAACCCTCGTACAGGAAGGCCCTCTCGGACATCTAGTCCAAATGCCACGAAAAGCTCTGCTCATCCAAGTTTTCCCCTGTGGACAACATGAATCATGAACATAAAACAGCATATTTCCCTCTGAACAACCGAATCTTCTTAAAGAGAAGGCTCAACCATTCCTACGCCACGGGGAGGCTTGGCGGCCTCTCAGCTTCCCTTGCACACCACCCCGAGGTCACAAGCAGGGCACACCCAGCCCCGGCCTTGTCTGGGAGCCAGCAGTTCTTGCTCACGGAGCCCGTGGGTAACAACGCAGAAGACCTCTCTCTGCCCTAGCTCTTCACACACTTGCAGGGTCAAGAAGCAGAGTCTGTTTCCCAGTGCTGGAAAGCTCTGGAATCTCTTCGCTCCTAGTTAATGAAGGAGCTGGAGGTGCAATTGTCCGGGAAGAGACTCCCCGACAGAAGGGCTTTCTGTGGCACCTCAACCGAGAGCTTACCTTGCTCTCAGCGGACTTTGGGGAAGGAAGGCAGGGAGGCCCAGATACCCCATGTACCAACACAGCACCAGTCAGATTCTAGCCCCCACTGTCCCATCACCCCAAATACACTGACCCTGAATCAGTGGAGACAGAGACCAGGGATGTCTGGTCCAGTAATCCTCAGCCAGGGACCTATTATCTGAGCTCATAGGTCACGGGAACCAGACCAGGTCTGAACTTACATAGTGGACAGACACTAAAACCAGGTAAAAAGCAGTCACCACAGCACACGTGTTCATCTGAATACACAGAGGTGCTACAACTAAAGGGTCAGATCAGTCTAGCGTGTTCTTAGATGCAGGTAGAATTTAGCCTTTTGCTAAACCCAGATGTAGTATATCAAGAAACAGAACGGATTGCTTGTATGTAAAATTTAAGAGACTATCTGAGACTTCTATTTATGATGTAAAAGTGCTTACAAATACTTTTCCCTGAGCCCAGGCCACACAAGAACACCTGGAATCCAGCCATACAGAAAAATTGTTCCCTCTTGTTGGGACACGGGGATCTGTCTCAAAGGAAAACTCACTGTGAATTACTTAAATTCCTTTTTAAATTATTTTTTAAATTCCTTGTCTATTAGCTGGATCTTATTGTTCTATCCATTGTACATGTAATTTAAACAACATACTTGCATTGCTTATAACTCATAATCTTATTTTCCCATTAGACATTCGACATTCTATTGCTCGTCTCTTTGGGTTCATTAACCATAAACGTAGCAGCTTACTTTAAAAAAAATAAGCTTAGAAATATGCAGGTCATCTAAACATTAAATTCAAGACCTGACATTCATGAATTCATAGGATTCATTTCTTTGGCTTAAATGTTAAATTCGAAATAATAGAAAATAATGAATGAGAGTCCTGCTCTCTCCTTCCAAAGGACATTGAAGTTTATTACTGAAGGGAGAAGAAGGTAAATGTGTTTCAGGAAATTTTGTAAAAGGCTTTCTTCCTAAAATTGGATGTATGGATTGGCAGAATGGAGATGTTCAAAAGCAGTTTCTAACCGTATCCTGCCAATTTACATGTTCTCAGCACTCTGAGTGTAGCCATAATTAGGCATAAGATTTCCTAATTATGAAGTCTTAACCTTCAGTTCACTAACATCTGTGTACTTATTTGCTTCAATTTTCCAATCCATTAACAAAGTTTGGCTTTAAAAAAAAATGAGTATCACTAAAAATTCATCTTTTATTGAATCCCCCCCTCCCAAAAAAAAAGCCTTACCCCACAAGTAAATGACATACAATGCTTTCTTATTTAAAAATTCCATTAGGTCCTCTAGTTATTTCCTTTATTATATCAAAAGAAAATGATAAGGAAAAAAGCTTTAACAAAGTGGACATTTTGATGTACAAATTATTGATGAGAACTCATTAAAGAACAAAGATCCTTCCCAATATCTTCAGGTTACCTCGATGGAAAACTCACCATGAATTACATTTTTAAATATAAAGCAAAGACGATAAACTAGTGGCAACTTTTTCTAAAGATGGAAAGCCGATGGGCACAGGGCAGAGTACCAAACTACCAGTTAAGAAGAAAGCCCCATGCCTAACACCATGCAAGGATTCACTTAATCCTCCCAACAGTCTTGAAAGATCAGTATCCCTTTTCTCTTTCACCAACGACAGATCAGAGAATTTAAGTAGCTTGCTCAAGGTCACACAGCGAGGCAGAGGCAGAGGGAGGTAGATCCGGTCTGGTAAAGACATTCTTACAGTTTAAGATACTCAGAAATGCAAGGAATTAAGTTACAAAGTATGAGGGGCAGGGTTCAAATGACATTCTGAGAAAGGGGATAAAGGGAGTATTTATGCACTGAGTGGGAATTTGAAGGGGATGATTTCCAAAGGCTTCTTAGATCTGATGGCCCTGGGTTTCTGTGGGGACAAAGCCCCAGAGAGCAGTTTCCAGGCCTTCGGCCTCACATAGAAAGGTGCTGGCTCAGGTGGTAAATGGCCATCAACTGTGATTGGATGGCCATCAGCTGTGGCTAGTTGGCCGTCAGCTGTAACCAGCGAGCCATTGGCCACTAATATAACTCCCGTGGCTACGCTAGAAAGAAGAAAAAAGAATGGGGGCTAGCAGGAAGATGGTGGCTGGCAAGCGCGGACTGCTGTTAGGATGGCAGGATTCCAACCAAGTAGGAAAGGAGTCTGACTCTGGGCAGGAGGACGTGTGGCCCCCACACAGTGTGTGGTGTCCGGTGGCCACTGTTCTTAGGAGTTGGATTCCCAAGGAGGGGTGGGAGGACATAGACAGCTCTCCAGCCAGCGTGGAGGGAGCCCTGCAGGCTCTGGCTGAGCAGTTGCGGAGGAGAGTGAAGGAGGAGACTGAAGGAGAGTCAAGGAGAGTCAAGGAGAGTCAGTCGGTTGGCAGCAAAGCAGACAGCAGGTCACACGTCGTGTGAACCCAGCCTCCAGTGAGATCATAGTGGTAGGACTCCCCTACCTATGGCTCCGTGGGTGTTCCTTTTTGGCCTCACCATGTCCTGCGTTCTTATGTGGGGAGCGGGAGCTGAGACCCCGCAGGACGCCCCGCATGACAAATGGCGCAGCGAGCAGGGTCCCCTGCGTGACAGTTTCGGTCCCATATAGGCCACAAATCCCCACTGTCACAATCCTATGCCAAGTGATTTCATGCCACCTCACGTGTTTCTTTCCTATTCTCACTGTTTTCATCTGTTAATGCTGCCATAACAAAGTACCACAGACTGGGTGGCTTAAACAACAAAAATGTATTTTCTCACAATTCTAGATGCTGGGAACTCCAGAATTAAGGCGTCGGCAGGGTGGGTTTCTTTGAAGGCCTCTGTCCTTGACTTACAGATTACTGCTCCCTCTGTCTTCACATGGCCTTCCCTCTGTGTATGTCCATATCGTGATCTCTGCTTTTTCCAAGGACATCAGTCACAGAGGATTAGAGCCCATCCATACGACCTCATTTCACCGTCATCACCTCTTTAAAGGCCCAATCTCCAAATACAGTCACATTCTGAGGCACTGGGGGTTAGGATTTCAACATATGAATTTTGCGGGGATACAATTCAGCCCATAACTCCCACCCACCCCATCTCTGGCTTATTCCTCCAACTAGTTTCAGAGCAATCTTCTCCAAATGCTGCTTTCAGTCCTTCACAAATATTTGGTGCTTACAATATTCAACCTATTATCCTAGAAGACACACAATTTTCACTGAACAATAGCTGTGTGAAAAGGTCTGCACTGCACATACAGAGACATGTAAGATACAGTTCATGTGCTCTAGAACTTGACCATCTGGTTAGAGACACAAGTCTGCCTCACTATCATCACTATCATCTTCATCATGAACATTTAGTAAGCGCTGAATAAATGCCGGGCACTGTTCTAAGGGTTTTGCAAAAATACTGTTACCCTCATTGTTACTGTTAGTCCAAGTTTACATTTGAGGAAACTTAGGCATAGAGAGAGTGAGCACATTGGCCAAGTGGCACCAGTGAATTAATTGAAGAGTTGTATGTTGAACCCAGATAATCTGATTCCAGGACTTGCCTTCTACATGGAAAAAACCGACATTAAACGTGAACCACAGACAACTATGTAGCATGGTAAGAGAAAACACTGCATTGCTTGCTGAGATCCGACTCCTGGTTCTTCTATCTCCTTGACCTTGGGTAAGTAATTTGTATTATTTATTATTTTGCTTTTTGTTGGACCTCACTTCTACAATAGAAGAAAATAAAAGGAAATGTGCTGCCACCAAAATGTTCTATTATTTATGTTGTAATTTGTAGAATTTAACTGTTGAAAGATCTAAAATGGTACAATAGATATTCAACAACATTTCTCCAATAGGATGTGTGTCCCCAATTCCCATCGTTAGCCAGTAGGCAACTCTTCCTCTGAATATTTATAACTTGAACCTAGCTTTACTTTCCTATTGGACCTATAATTCTCCTTTGCTTTGGTCTTCACATCTATTTTCTTCTTAATAGATTACTTTATAGTTTATATGCCTTTGTGAATAGTCTCAAATGCAATTCAAAGACACCAAAAATAAACAAAAAAGTAAAACGCAACATAGAGTTGATATAAAGGATCAGTTCAGCCTTCCTTAGGGAAAGTGAATGCAATTTTTCAGGCCCCGTGTTTTCCTATTGGATAAGAATATACACAAGTAAATCATAGCCTTAATTCTAAGAGGTTTGTCCCTGATACTGTGGAGTTTGACTAAAAATATTTCTTCAGCATTAGAAGGGAGAAAAAAACTCTTTTTATTTTACTGTGAATGATTTTTATTTATATGGAGTCCCTGATCTGATAAATGCATTTCTTACTTTATTGACTTTACCTCACAGAAATTGAAATTACACCAGAAAAGGTGGGAAGGTACTATCATTCATTTTAATTAAATCTTGTCTCAATAAATGTTTGTTGCTTTCATCATTTTAATACTGAACAAATGGCAAGTTATTATCTAATAAAAGTGTTTCTCTGGGAGAATTAGAAAAGAATCATTCTAATAATTTCCAGAAGAAACTCATCCAAATATGTAACTCGGGTAGCAAAAGGTAAGTTTACAGGCAAGGGGAATCTTGCTTTTTTTCAAACTGTTTTTGTTTATCTACAATATTCATATGAAGTGATTTCTTTTGGGTGATTAATTTAGTCCTCTAATTCTGAATAAGAGAAAATCTGTGTATAAATTTTCAATGTAAGAACATTAATGCTGTCAAATCTTCCTTTCAAAAATTTCTTGGTTAATCTAACATATTTTACCCATTTTGATGCTTGTAGTTTCTCTTCTCATTCACATATGACTTTTGGAATAGGATACTGGATTGAACATCCCTTGGCATTTCCTGGGTGATAGGAGTGTCTTCTGTTCTAATGAGGTGACTCTGTGTGGGCTCCTGGATGGTGGCTGGTCAACAGAAAGACCAAGCCATGCTTAGAAGCTTGGGATTTTCAGCTCCACCTCCATCCTCCAGAGAGGGGAGAAGGGCTGGAGATGGAGTTAATAACTGATCATGCCTACCTGAGGAGGCCTCCATGAAACCCCAATAATACAGGGTCCGGTGAGCTTCCAGGCTGGCAAAGCCCACAGCAGGCGGGTGACACACCCCAATTCCACTGGAACAGAAACTCCTGCATGCAGGACACTCCCAGACCTCACCCTACGTATCTTATCATCGGTCTGTTCACCTGTATCCTTTATTATATTCTTTAATAAACGGGTAAATGTAAGTAAGTGTTTCCCTGAGTCCTGTGAGCCACTCAAGCAAATTAATTAAACCCAAAAAAGAGGGCCACTGAAACCTCCACTGTGGCAGGTTAGTCAGAAGCACAGGTGACAACTTGGACTTGCGACTGGCATCTGAAGTGAGGAGAGGGCAGTCTTGTGGGACTAAGCCCTTAACCTGTGGGGTCTGATGCTCTCTCCAGGTAGATGGTGTCAGAACCGAGCTGACTTCTTAGACACTCTACTGTTCTGAGAACTGCTTGTTGGTGTGGGGACAACCTCCACACCTTTCGGGACCAGAAGTGTCACAAGTGAAGAGTTATCTGAGAAGGTAAAGGAGACATACGGGATAAAGAAACACACAGTAGGGAAGAACTGGGTTTTTCCCTACACAAGAAGATGGAAAACTGAGTTTTACCTTTACAGGTTCTTTATTTGGGGGAAAAAAGTCATGCTTTCATAAGAAAAGATGAAATGCGGCTATTTGCGACAACATGGATAGATCCTGAGCTTATCAAGCTAAGAGAAGTCAGTCAGACGGAAAAGGATAAGAATCATATGATTATGCTCAAAGGTGGGATATAAAACAGAAAGCAACAAATGAACAAGCAAAACAAATAAAACAACTCCCTGAGACAGACAACATGATGGTGACCAGAGGGGAAGGGGTGGGGGAGGAGATTGAAGAGGGTAACGGGCATCAAATATGTGGTGACAGAAGGAGACTAAACTTTGAGTGACGAGCACATAATGCGATATACAGATGATGTATTATATCTAGTATTATACACTTGCAACTTAGATAATCTTATTAACCAATGTCACCCCAATAAATTTAATTTCAAAAAAAAGGCATGCTTAATTTCCTAGAGCCCCAGTATTCCCATTATTAGATGGGATAATGAAATATCCATGTCACAGGACTGCGGGGTGTGGAAGACCTTGAGCTGGAAGATCCATGTACGTGCTGGAAAAAAACATTAAGCTCACTTCCGCTTTCATGAGCACCAGCCCCGGCAAAGGACGATATACCTAGTTTGTGGCTGCCATACACGACAGTCCTCAGTGTAGAGGCCAATCGCAAATCGTTTTTCCTAATTACAATTTTTAGATGCACATGTTGGAAAGAAAAAAAAGAAGATCCTATGAGCTGGCCCAAATTCCTGTTTTCTCTGAGGGCTGCATGAATGGGTTTCTGCTATGGAACGGGTTCAAAGTCATTTATGTCAGCAGATGAGTGCATCTCCTAGAGCTTCACAGGCTCTTCTAAAAGAAAAGTAGTTTTGCTCATTTGGCATTAACACCTGTCTCAGAATGGCTCAAACGCCACCAGTCCCCACCCCGATTTCTAAACTAGGGGGAAATGGAAACCAAACATGAGGCTCAGATTTGCTGACAAATTTAACACATCTCACCTCCCCAACGCCAGGTCCCTGTTCTCATACCCAACACCCCCAGGAGGCACCTGCCTTCCAGAATGATCTACTATTCTCTTTCCTACTAAAAATCAACCCCTGACTGAATTAAGTTATTCCAGTCTTAATGATAGATAATATCTTAATGGGATCCCATTTAGGGATATTTGCATTTAAATAGGAAATCATGCTTTAATTACATAGGAATGAAGCTCAAGTAGCAGGATTGCAGGCATCCTGCCAGGCTGGTGCGTGAAGGAAACCTGGGATGAAGGGACCTCCCTAAGTATCCTTGAATCGTACACCAACTGGACACCACTAGC
Organism: Rhinolophus hipposideros; assembly: GCF_964194185.1. Lineage (NCBI taxonomy): Eukaryota > Metazoa > Chordata > Mammalia > Chiroptera > Rhinolophidae > Rhinolophus > Rhinolophus hipposideros. Next base: position 93,009,236 of record NC_138052.1, read on the forward strand.
CGCTCTGCCTTCTGTCCATAAGTAAGGGCAACTCAATTGTACCAATATCAAGTTACTTTTACTTTTTAGAAGCATTTTTTAAAAAAGAATTTTCAGTTCAGAAATAATAAAACCCTACATAATAAAATTTTTTGTAAAAAATTATTTCCTACGAATACTGTTGGCCGGTAACTACGGTTTTACCATTTTTTAAGAGACCCTTTTATCAGGGTCCTTCTTGGGGACCAACTGTATATTCGTGAGTATTACTGGCTACAATTGATATTTGTCAACAATTTTATTTTTTAAAAAGACATTTAGCTGAGCAACGCTTCAAAACAATGGGTAAGAAGTACAGAAAAAAGCCGACTGCCCTCTTCTGTGGCCAACTGCCCTCTTCTTGTCACAGCACAGGTATTAAAAACAAAATAAAATTTTAAAAAATGCTAGTATACAGAGCATATGCTAATGACTTGGATTCCAAAATTCAAGTATCAACTTTCTTCCCAACAATTATCCTTTAAAATTAGAACTCTAAGAAGGAACTTAAATGTGAGTCTAGCCCCAAATGATTTCCACTCAAGTCAATTAAAATCAGTTGTGCAGGCCAGAAGCATTCCTGGTAGTTCAAAAGAGGATGAGTGGAAGCACTTCCATTTGGGAATGCCAAGTGGTTGGAATACCAAATGCAGCAAGGGTCACAGGAAGGGGGCTTTTGACAGAGGCAACAGATGCCATTTCTACTGGTTTGCGTATCTCTCATAAGTGCCACCTTTTATTGGTAAAGCTCTTTACAAAATGCTTCCACATATATGATCTCATTTCAAATTCCTTTAGTATTTTTTCCAGCGCCTACAGGGATCTGTGCTAACTCTAAGGCCTTGCTCGTGCTACAGCCCTGCGACATGGACACTTTCATCATTCCCATCATTGGGTGGGGAGACAGGTCCCAGGGAATTATGTGACGTGATTTCAGAGAGTACCAGAGTCAGGTCTTGATCCTTGATCTGCCCCCATGTCCACTCGCCTTCTTTGGGCCACAGAGCTTCATACTTCACCCGAGTGGTCTGTCCGAATGTGCAAGCCACACTGAGAGCATCTGGACCAAGCACAGGAACAGCTCTCTTTCAACACACAGATACTAGCTTTAGCCCTGAATTCTCTCTCCAACTAGATGACAAAGATAATAAGGCCTTCATATGCTTCTGACTGATCTAAACAAAACTAAAAATGTTAGAAACCTTGCAAGCACTATCAAATTTAGAAATTTCAGCCCTCACTGATATCGTGTCACTTAATTACCGAAAGCCTCAATACCCCCTTCCAATAACTCGAGTGAAAAAAATGTCCATGTCACAGGATCCTGGTGAGTGGCTACAGCAATGAAACTGATGTCTCATTAGCATCCTGTCAATTTAAGCCAAGCTGAAATTAATGGGGCATATTTTCGTAAATTGTGAAATGAATTGTTCTTATGATAGAAAATGGAAGTACAATACGATTCTAATCTAAATATGGAAGCCCAATTATCAATAAATCAACAAACAACAAATGCTGGCGCGGATGTGGAGAAAAGGGAACGCTAGTGCACTGTTGGTGGGACTGCAGATTAGTGCAGCCACTATGGAAAACAGTATGGAGGTATCTCAGGAATCTGAAAATGGAACTACCCTATGATCCAGTAATTCCACTCCTAGGCATCTACCCGGAGAAATCCAAAACTCCAATTCAAAAATCTGTATGCACTCCTATGTTTATTGCAGCACTTTACACAATAGCCAAGATATGGAAACAACCGAAATGCCCATCGGTAGATGACTGGATTAAGAAGCTGTGGTACATTTATACAATGGAGTATTACGCAGCCATAAAGAAGAAAGAAATCTTATCATTTGCAGCAACATGGATGGATCTAGAGAACATTATGTTAAGTGAAATAAGTCAGAAAGAGAAAGACAAGTACCATATGATCTCACTTATATATGGAATCTAAAGAAAAGACTATGTGAATGAACTAATCAGAGTCAGTTTTGGGGACGCAGAGAAAAAACCGAGAGTGGTTAGATGGGTGTGTGGGAGGGGGTTGGGGATAAGGGAAAAGGTGAAGGGATTTGGAAGCAGCTGGTAACCACAAGATGGCCTCAGGGTTTTTCTTTTGAAAATTAATTTGGGGAAGGTATTCTATAATGTTGTAAAGATTTTGTTGGGTATCCGATGGACATGCGTCCTATTTGGGAGACCACCTCAGGGATACTGTGGATACCTGATCATGGCATTGTACATCAGAAGCTAAATATTAATGAATGCCAACTATAATTTTATATATATAATGTGATGGTTCAGTGTGAGGTCGGAGGGATAGTGGATGGGGGGAGGGGGGTTCACAGTATGAGGGATATAAATGATGAACGTCTAAGTATTACCTTGTTTTGTACACCTGAAACTAATAAATAAATTAATTAATTAAAAATAAATAAATAAATAAATAAATATGGAAGCCCATACTTCCTACATTTTTATTTATTTTAGCAACCTGAAAAAGCCTTGCAGACAAAAGTCAAATTTAGCTGCTTCTTCTAATTTTAGATATCACAACATAATATCTTTTTTTTTTATCCCCCAAATCTTCTGCATGTGGAGAAACCTTAAAAATAGAGAAGCAAGCTTTAGTTGAAAAAAGAATCAATGAACATAACTCAGGCTAGAAGAAAAATGGCTAGATTTCAGCACAGTTTCCCAGTCTGTGACGTTGGGGTGTGGGCAGCCCCACACTTAGCCTAAACCAAGTTCAAACTAACGATGACCTTCACCACTCACCTTGCTGACGGCTCTTTTCCCATTCCAGACCCCTACAAAACTTCCTCAGCAGACTGTTTCATCCCTTTAGCTGGTACTTAGATAATATATAAGTCATCCTTTTAATATTTTAATTTCCACTGACCATTAATTCCTTTTGCATCAATGTTTAACTTGCTTGATGTATATGATTTTGTTCAACTCTGCTACTGACACCATTTGATGGTGACTACCTATTATACTTTGCTTACCAGCAGTTAAATATATGCTAAATCAAACCAAGACCAGAGAATTACAAAGAAAAAAGGATGAAGGTAAAACAATTAGTGAAGAAAGCCTGTAAAGAAATGAGAAAAGTTAGTAGAAAAGAAAAATTAAAAGCATACTAGTGAAGTTAGGAAAGCACTCATTGAATTGTAATGTGGAAATAAAATGAAGAGAGAAAAAGCAAACGTTCTAAGTTTTTCTACAGATACAGACCTAAGCACACGTGCACAGTTATTTATAGCACACATAAATGGTATTGTATTTCCTACTGGTATTTCTTCTATTCATGGGCTCCGTTTTACCCTAGTCTCCTGCCAGAATATTGTGCCTGTGCTAAATCAAGATGTGTAAATGACAGTTCTAATGTCCTACATAATTAATGACCTTTGAAATCTGGACAGCTCTGGAACATTCCACTTTGACTGGGGCCTCTGCTGAATCCTGGAAAACGGTTACACCAGTGTCCTCTGTGCCTTTCTTTCCGCACTCGAGTGTTAAGTGATACCCCACTGCACATATCACATGGTCTTCTCTGTCTGCGGTTCAGACACAGCTCGAATTTTCTACCCAGAAACTGTGGAAACCAACTACAGTCGGATGGAGAGGGACGACTGTGTTCATGGCAGTGGCCCGGGGGCCTGTGGTAACCTCCCTCCATCTGCCCATTACTGAGCAGCTGCTGTGTTCCAGGGAGAGCCTCCTCATTGCCTTCTGGAGCCAGATTCTTTACCCTTGTTGACTTGGAAACATTTTCTCCAACCGCAGAATTATCATTAAACTAGAAATTTTCCTCCAATGTGAACTTGGAAAAGATTAATGTTTGCAGCTCAATTAAACGTTGATCAATGCCTCTAAACTGCCCATTATGTGAAAGGAAGTTGAGCACAGAATGAGTTCCTTTTGCTGATGAGTAAGACATGCAAGTTTGGGCCAAGTTTCTTGGGATTATTCTTAGGACTACAAGGAAAAGGCAATCCGAAGGAAGAAACCCATGCAGTGACTCACGACAGTCAGACAGGTATTGGGGTGACCCCTGTCCTGCCCCTTCTGCACTGAGGTGGTAGGTTCCCAGCCAGTTTCTGGTCACGGCAATATTAAGGTAGCATCTCCTCTTGAATCTGCCTTATCCCACATTCCCTAGGCATAAACCACACCTCTAAATGGCTTTCAGGCTAAAGATAACCTAGGATTGAGCAGGTATCCCAGGGCTGACCTCGCCTGGACCAGTACCCAAGTGGCTCAGGCAAATAGGATCACCTGCCTCCATGAGGAGGCAGAGGAATCTCGAGTCTCCAGGAGCTGCAACTCGACCACATGATGTCTGCAGTTATTCCTTTCCCTGTAACCAAGATTGTGCCTATCAGCTCCTTCATAAAGGTGATAGGAAAGTTTTGATGGGAAACAATTCAGATGGCCATCAACCATAAATGGATAAACAAATGCTACAATATCCATGTACTGGAATATTACTCAACCATAAAGAGGAATGAAGCATTGACATACGCTACAACATGGATGAATCTTGAAAACACTATGCTGAGTGAAAAAAAGATGAATGCAGAAGGTCACCTGTTGTATGATTCCATTTATATGAAATTTCAAGGATAGGGAAATCCACGGAGACAGAATGCAGACTGGTGGTGGCCAGGGCCTGGGGAAGGAATGGGGAGTGAGTGTGTAAAGGGTGCAGCGTTTCATTTTGGGGGGATGAAAATGTTCTGGAATTAGATAAAGAATAATGTGAATGTACTAAACGCCACTGAATTTTCACCTTAAAAGGGTTAATTTTGTACTGTATGAATTTTACTTCAATTAAAAAACATTGTTTTAAACACCCTGTCAAGCCATGTGCCTGGCATAACTTGTTCCAAAGAAGGAAGCTTTGTCCCCTTTTCTGAAGTCCTCCACACTTCTCTCGATTCCACCTCCTGCAGGACCTTCACCCATTAATTACACACCCCACACACCCACTCTGTCACATCTGCCACTTTCTTTCTTATTGCAATGTGATGTATCCTCTGCTCTAGAAGCAAAAATTGTTCTTTCAACCCAATTTCCCACTCTCTCCCTGCATTCAATGCCAAACTTAGCAAAAGGACAAGGCATACTGGTTACCCAAGCCCTTCTCCAGCTCCCTACATCCCGGCTTCCTACCAATCACCGTCGCCCTCCTCCCAACAAGAGCCAGGGCTGAACATTGCCACCTCTGTTCTCCAGGGAAGCAGGCCAATTTTCTGAAAGGCAATAACTCCATTTCCTTGCTCCTCTTTACTATCTAAAGAGCTTGTAACAATGTTTAACAGAAAGGTTGGTAGAAGATTTCTATAAAGGTAATTGCCCAGCTTTCATTTTATCTTTTTAGCATGTTTTAGGGAATGTTCTGTTTGTTTTTACTTTGGCTTTTTGCAGCCTGCTGGCAGAGGAGGAAGAACAGAGAAGGAAGCAAAGGAAGATGGCCCTCTGCCTTAGGGAAAACAGGGGAGAGAGTGAGCCGCTGATCCTAAGGTGGGAATGGGGGTTGGGATGGAAACTGAGGTGCTGGGAGGGATGGTCAAGGAGCAGACAAATGGAGAACCTGTCAAGTTGGCTTTTAGCAAACTGACCCAGAGCTGTTACAAAGAAGCCCTTCAGAGAATCACCACAGAGGAGAGACAAAAGGTCCAAAGTGGGTAGAGCTCCAAGATAGCGGATTGGGGGAAAAAATTTTATTTTAAGTTGCAAAGTGGTTTTCAAGGTCAGAGAGGAAAAAAGAAGAATTATCCAAAACCAAATTGGAGGTGTTTAGAAAAACAGAGGTGCAGAAAGTAAAAAAAGAGGTCCAGAGATAAAGGTTAGAGGAAGGCCTGGACCAGGGCAGGGGAGACAGGGGCTGAGGTCCTACTGGGGCCCCATGAGGTCAAAACTATCTTATAATAATACTCAAACACAGTGTGCCTTTTTTTCCTTGACACGGGCACTAAAGATGCAAAAACAATGGTTAGAAAAACTGCTGATGCCTTCACAGAAATCAAAGCAGGGTGTCTGTAGCAGGACTCTTTGGTCTTCACCATCACCAAGCATTTGCAGGAAGAAAAAAAAAATGCCAGTGTCACTTAGAACACCCTTAATGAAGCAGTAAAAATGAAAATTTTACGACAGGTCAACCCTTGAGTGCACACCTTTTTAACATTCTGGGTGACAAAATAGGAGGTATGCCTCAAGCACTCCTAGTGCTCCCCAAAGTCCAGTGATCTTCTCAGGAAACACATTGGTGCAGTTGTTTGAGTCACGACCTAACTAGCCCGTTTTTCATGAAACACCTTTTTTCCTTGAAAGAATGACTTACAGACTAACGATGGTCATTCAGACGTGGCTGTTCCACAGATATGTTCTCTCACGTGAACCAAGGGAGCCTGTCACTTCAAGGGAAACAACCAATAGTTTCTGTTGTCAGAGTTAAAATTTGAGCTTTAAAAGCCTTAAGGGAAAACTGAGAATTTTGGAAAACGTTTATCTTTCATTATGAGCTTGACAGACTTTAACACTTAAAGAAGACTTTTCTGATGAGATTGGTGGTGATATTCACCACAGATGTGATTTTTCTGTTATTGTATAGTGAGATGTGTCAACATTTGGAAGCTCTGTACAACTCCAATACTTTCCAAGTGACCAACATATGATGTTATAAAAACTATTCATAGGTAGAAGATCCAAAATGCAAAACAGACCAATGGATTTTAATGTAACAGTGAGCATGAGGGCATTTACACAGTTTCAGATTCCACATTTATGAATCTGCCGCTTATTGAGTTTTGGAGTATTTTCAAGAAAAATATCCACAATTATCTGAAAAGGCTATTAAAACACTTCTATTTCCAACTGAATATCTCTGTGAGGCTGACTTTTCTTCCTGTACTTCAACCAAACAACACATTGCTCTTGGTTGAATGTAAAAGCAAATCTAAAAATCCAGTTGTCTTCTTTTAAGCCAGACATTAAAGAGATTTGTAAAAATGAAAACCATGCCTCTCTTCTCATTAAGTTCTTTTTGTTTTGGAAAATATAGTTGCTTTTCATTTGAAAAGGTGTCATTTTTGTTAACATGCGATGGGTTTATTCAATGAAATAATAAATACTTTTAATCCCTCCGTTTAAGATCAATAGATGGAGCTCAGTCAACAAAAACTTTTCAGGGTCTTCGATAATTTCTAAGAGTACAAAGGAGTCCTGAGACCACAAAGTCAGAAGATCACCGGGCTCGGTGAAGTCAAACAATTCTGTATGTAAAACGACAAACACTACATGCAGTGGACAAATCTTCAACTGAGTCTGTAGCTCGGCGGACAGAAAATGGGACCAATCTCTACAGACCAAAACAGGCAGACAGCCAGCAAGGAGCCATTTTAGACAGGAAGGTAGATGTCAACCAATACCATGATGAAACCCGACTCTGCCCGCCATTAAGACACGTTAGTAACATGCCCAGAGCCCGCTGGTGTTCTCTCCAGATTGCGGAAAGTTAAGCTGGCCTATCTCCCTAATGCACGAAAGGTCATCACGAATCTGCCTAACATTCCACAACTCGGGAGAATAATCTGCAAAGCCAGATTATTAGAAGCTAAGAGGATGTCACAGTAGCAATGGGCAAATATCACAATCAAACTACAGCTCTATTTCTCATCAGACTCCTAGGAAAAAGATGAGCCATTTGTCCTTTAAAGACGGGTTTGGAGCAGCTGCCAAGAACACAAGACCATGGTAGGGAATATTCAAAGGGGTTTTTTTTTTCCCTCCCCTCAAAATCTGAAAGAAGTCCCAACCTGCCCAACATGGGCACTGACTAGATATTTAATTAGAAGCTGAGGAGGTTGATAATGTTTCAGAGGAGATTTGAACATCAGGTGAGGGTCACAACATTAGGAGAGCAGGGACCGAGGTGGTTTTCCTCAGTGTGTTTTGTTGGGGTGAAGCTCCCTGCCTGGCACATAGAGGTGCTCACAGAAAACTGGAAGAGGGCATGAAAATGTGCAGCAATAAATGAATATCGAAAGTGATAAGAGGAACAAACCCCTTTTGTGTGTGTGAGCCAGCACTGCGGATAGTTTTCGGATCCCTGAAAAGGACACCCTCGGCAGGCAAAGCCATTGAGCTACATTATTCCCACCGCTCACACCCAGCTTTCGGACTGAGAAATAGAACCAAAGGATAAGTGTTTTCTGGAGAGGAAAGACAAGGAAAGCAAGCCCTCCAAGTTCCAAAGTGATTGTTTTCTTCTCTCAGGCATCAGAGTCTAGTTTCACTGAGAATGTCCTTGATGAAGGAGTAAAAATTAAAATTTTATGAAATCCCCATCTTTGAGTGTACATCTTTAGAACACAGCCTTATTTCTGTGTTCTAAAAATTATTAATTGAAATCACAGAATGATAGTTATCTGTCTCCAAAACAGACTTGTAAAATGAGGAGCTCTCCTTTTTGTGAAGTCTAAGAATTGTAACAAATTGGAGTGCAAAACCAGGGGCTGCAACAAACAGTTTCTGGAACTTATTTACTTACACCTGGAAGTGTGTAAGTCCTTGGATGTGATGTACAGCATGGCGGCAATAGTTAACAACACTCCACCGTGTATTTGAAAGATGCTATGAGAGTAGATCTTAAAAGTTCTCATCACAAGAAAAAACAATTGTAACTATGTGAAGTGATAGACAGTAACTAAACTTCTTGTGGTGATCATTTCACAATCCATACATATATCAAATCATTATGTTCCATACCTTAAACTCATGCAATGCTGTATGTCAATTATATCTCAATAAAACTAGGGGGAAATTAATCCAAAAAAAAAGTTCCTGGGCTATGTGTAAAAAGCTGCATGCCACCAACACAGATTTTCTCTTTCCCTGAATTACTTATTTAACCTATTCTTCAAAGTTTGTTCTGGAATAAGAGTTTCAGAGGTCTTAATCCCCTAGTACAATTTATGCCAAAGAAAACCATGGAATGGAGGCTGCTGAATCTTCTAAGTTTCTTTGAAAGGTCTTGAGAATGTGACTTCTCATGTCTTGGTCTGATGTTCACAGCATTTCACAGTCTTACTGGCATCTGGCCTCAGGCCCCACCCACACCTGCAGGGTCAGGATCTGTATTTTAACTAGATTCCCAAGTGAGTTGTGTGCACATTGGCGTTTGGAGATGCACTGCGTCAAAACACCATCAGGTCGGACATGTGTCCCATTTGGGAGACCACCTCAGGGATGCTGTAGATGCCTGATCACGGCACTGTACACCGGAAGCTAAACAATAATGAATGCCAACTATAATTTTATATATATAATGTGATGGCTCCGTGCGATGTCGGAGGGATAGTGGATGGGGGTTGGGGAGAGGGGGGTCCACAGTGTGAGGGATATAAATGATGAACGTCTAAGTATTACCTTCTCTTGTGCACCTGAAACTAATAAAAAATAATAATAATAAAATAAAAATAATAAAATTAAAAAAAAAACCCACCATCAGGTCGAATCATTTATAAAGTTTTCTACCTGCTGCCTGGTTTTCCTCGTAGTAAACAGTGAAACTACCTGAAGACACTAAACAAGAAATAAAGCTGGCCGTAGTTCTGACCATCTTACTGGAGGATGAGGAGGGAGGGGCGGAGCGGGACCAGGGACAGTGCCACCCAGTAGGAGGCGCCATGGAACAAAAGTGCAGAAATCTCCCTTCATTCTTGTCCTTCCCCATCACAAATTAGCTCTTGGGCTTTGGGCAAATCGCTTAAATCTCTCATAGACCTCAGTTTCCTGGTCTTGGAAATAAATTAGGTCTCTAAAATCACTTTCCTCTCAAAATTCTATGACCCTGGAAATGTCACCAGTCAGATAATCCTCACCCTAATACATCAGGAGGGCCACCAAGCCACAACGCCTCTGCAACTATCTATGAGCATGTGGAGATACATTTCAACCTTCTGGAAAATTCCAGTGCCTAACGCAAACATGAAGAAACATCTATCCTTCAGGACATAATTTTGCAATATTTCTTTAAATCATTTATAATGAATGACTCAAATATGTTGTCATATTTTTGTGCAGGCAATGATATGATCATCCTTCCATTCTATCACACAAGAAACAGCAATGGCTTTTTAAGTATATTAGTATCAAAAATTATAATTCAAACACAAGTCAACAAAATTCTAGATGGGCTTATACTTTATGCATTGAAAAGGTGACGGCTGGTCTGCACTTACTTTTAGGATCTCTGTGGTTATATGCTTCTAATAATTATTATTCTTTTTTATTATTCATAAAAGTACTTTCTCAAAGGTCCACAAAGCAGATTCTGCAAGAAAAATATCTATGGGAGAGATCGCCCATCTTTTTTACTAACCAAGACATGCATCACATCCACCTGCTTTTTGGCAATACCTCCAAAGCACCTGCTCCCAGGCTCAAAAGTTTGTACTGAGCATTGTCAATAAGCTATGGATTTAGTCAAGAGAAAGTTTCCCACCTCCACACCTAAAAGAACAATTTCTTTAAGTAAATTAGTCTCTGTAATGCTGCTAACAGTGGTTCATCACGTATTTTCCCATCCATGAGTCCACAGTGCCCCTCCCTTGCTGTGTCTCATATTCCTACTCCCAGGAGAAGTCGTCCACAGTGCTGGCAGAAGCGTGGGGGCCTCACCCCACCATGCACTGAGCAGAACTACAAAAAGCGACCCCACATCCTGAGTGCCGGCTGCTGTCTTGATGCTGGAAGGATGCAGTGAAAGCCTTTCTTCTGACTCTTTGATGGGCTTCTTCAGCGACCCTCCCGCCCCGTTTCTCTCTCATAACCCCATCGAATCACAGTCCCTTTTCAAGGTCTCATGAGGGCCTTTATGTTCGCACTAACGACAGTCGAGAAATTAGCTCTCAGAGAAGTGATGGATGAAAGAAGGTGACACTCATTCCTGCTTTCTGGCACGTTGCTACTTCCTGACCTGAAGAGGTACCGCCCGACAGTTTCAAAACAACAGGAGGATAGCATCAAAGATTCCATTGGCTCAAATTATTCTGACCTGTTTCCTCTTGAAATGAGAGGGAAAGGATTGGCAGCATTGCTTAAAATGCTCTGAGGGGTTACTACAGCATTCTGGGTCACACCATCTGCGAGACAGCCTTACACCAGAGGCTGTTTTCCAATTCATTACTTTATAAAATTAAATTCACCATGTCCTTCCCATATTTACCAAACATATAACTCAAATTACATACCTAACCCCAAACTCAGAGAACTGGTTCCCCATCATATTTTTGTTCTTTTCTTTATTTTGTTCATTCGGTTCATAGACAGTTTGTGAGCATCTCCCACACTTTGGAAAGCATCCTGCTAGTTGTTACAGTAGATGCAGGAAGAACTAGGCACAGGTTCTAACATGAAGGAACTCACCCTCCGAGACTCCCCTGGGAAGCGCCCAGTGATCCCACGTCTCAGTTGGACGTGTCTCTGGGCTCTCAGAACACACCTGCAAGCCTCACCCACGGGCTGCATCACGCTGCACTCATCCATGATTTTACGGGTCTAGCACCCTGCCCCGCAAGCTTCCAGCTCCCTCTCTGACCAAATGTGCATCCCCAGAGCCTCAGGCAGGACCAACCACATCGCAGGCAATAACTCTGCAGCGAAGTGAATGCAAATAAACAATGGATGTAAAGAAACATAAGCACACATCAATAGTCAGGTGTCTCATAAGAACAATAAAGTGCAATAGGGCTTGAGCGGAAAAAGTTTGCACTGAGGGATTAAGGACAGCTTCCGGAAGTAAGAAGATTATTTTGAGCTGAACCTGAAATATAGCTGGGAAGGCAGGCGGGCAGGGGCAGAGGGTTGTGGAAGGGTGGTGTGGCAGCGAAGGATTCCAGGTAGAGGGGACCGCAGGAGCAAGACCACGGAGACCTGCGGGAGGAATTGGCGCTGCAGGGTTGTGGGAGGAGCTGAGGTTGGAAGCGGGAAAGCACCCAGCTTACGGCATGCTCGTCTCCGAGCGCTGGGACTGAGATGAGAAATAAACAAACCTCAGAAACGGGGAGTTACTACGAGCCCTAACACAGAGGCACGTGCTTTTGAAACAGGAAAATAAGATAGGTAGAGATGCTCACATAGGCAGACAGGCTTTTGGAAGGATGGAGTCTCCTACAGAGGACACGTGGGCTGGAGAACAAGGGCAGCAGGTGATCTGGGTGTTAATGAGCGATGGACAAAGCAACTTGTTCAAGTCAGTGGTTTCTTGCCAACAATCCAAACCCACCCAGAAGACCCCGGCTGGAGGAAGACTAGGACTTTCTGGAGCTTGAGCCTCTGACTTCCAAGAGCAGGGAAGGAGGTGACAAAAGGTCAGAAATTTTCAGGAGCCTAACATGCTAGTGCTTTTCTCAGGTACAGGCCCATGCACACAGGCAGAAATAAAACACAGGCTCCAGATGGGATTGAGAATGGCTCCCAGCCATGATGCCCGCTCAGTTCTCTCTCGGAACAAAGTCTGAGTAGTCAGCTCTATATGCAGCCCAAATAGCCTAAGGGTGATAAAGTCCCAAGGCAAGAGCTAGAGAGATTTCTAAGGAACCTTCTCATACCCAAGAATGGAGACCTGACCCATTTACCTGTCAATATAGATCAGGGCTAACAAATTAGAAAGCTTTGGGATATGTATCAAACCATTATACCACTTATCAGCATTTACCTTTTCTCCATTCATTCCAAATGACCTTGAAATCATTAACAATGGAATCTCTGAATAAAAAGATGTACATTTGCTTTAGGGAATCAGCAAAAACAGGAAGATGATAGGCACAGCCCCTAATTCCAGAACGATGGTCCTCAATCTACCTTTGCATCAGAACCACCTGGTTGCCCAGTGAAAGGCATCATAATCTGATTGAGGAGCCTGGAATATGACTTTTTGTCAAGGGCCTCAGGCACATCTTAGGCAAACTAAATTTTAAAATTGTTCCTTTAATTTTGTGGGCAAGGTATGCAAATGAGTAGAAAAAAAGCAATAATGAATTGAAGAGAAAAATAGAGAAAATTTATCTTTTTAGATTAATTTTTATATGTCAATTTGGCTGGGCCATGGTGCCTTTGATATCCGGTCAAACACTATTCTGGATGTTTCTGTGAGGGTGTTTTTTGGCTGAGGTTTACATTTAAACCAGTGGACTTTGAGAAAAGCAGATTGCCGTCCACAGTGAGGGTGGGCCTTACCTAATCCGTTACAGGCCTGAATAGATGAAAAGGTTGACCTCCCCTGAGCAAGAAGGCATTCTCCCAGCAGATGGCCTTTGGACTTTATCTGAAACATCAGCAATTCCTGGTTCACCAGCAGACCACCTTTGTACTCGAATTGTAGCACTCTGAGTATTCAGCCTGCCAGCCTCTCCTCCATCAAATTTTGGACGCATGGAAACTCCACAATGAGTTGGTCCACAAAGAGTCAATTCCTTAAAAATAAATCTCCTTAATCTAATAAATAGATATATTTATTAGATATAATAAATAGATATATATATATATATATATATATATATATATATATCTCCCACTGGTTCTTTTTTCCTGAAGAACCATGACTAATACGTATCTCTTGCTCTTGCTCTTGCGAGACAGGGTCCATGGAACTTAACTGGATCTAAAGAAGGCTTAAAGCCCACACCAGCAGAGATCCCTGTGCGACTCCCTGACATTCACCTTTAAGGTAATTAAGGAATCGTCAAATAGGCAGCAGCCAACCTTTGTGACAAAGTTCTAAGAGAAGCAGTAGCCCACAGTCAAATTTTTATAAGGAAAAAAAAAAACACATCAGAATCAAGCCTCGTAACAAAATCAGTTTTTAAAAATAGAGAGCTCCTTGCAGTGCTATAGTAAACATTAGAAAAGACCTTCCCAGGATCGTGCGATAACAAAGAACAGCAAGCTTAAGCTTTATCGCAAACGGCCCATCAGCTTGGACTGTGAAATATCCTCTAGCCAAAGTACATCTGACAGAAAAGAAATGAGTTCCATTACCCAATGAGAGTAGTGGGGAAGTAACAGAATTGCTTTTATTTTGATGGATGATCTAATAAAACGATATAAAAATGATTAGAAACCATAAAATTAAACCACCATGCAGTTCTTTTTGTTTTCTACTACAGAGTGGATTCTTAAATTGAGTGGAAGTTTGGATAGATAACTTCTAATTTTAGGAAAGAGTGAAAAAAAGAAACAAACTAATAAAAGTATTTTATTGTTGGCAAACTACTCGTAAATCATGACAACAATCAAGAAAAGCCACGGAACGCAAGTAGACACAAAAACGATGAACCATCTTTCCATTCGCACTCCCACCGTCTTTTTGAGAATTGTAGAACTAGCTTCCAGATGTTTCTCTCCAAGATAACAATGTGGTGAGTCTACAAATGGACAAGGTAATGTCAGCCTAATCATTTGCTCAGAGTCACCAAGGGTAATTATAAAGGCTTAGATAAGATGACTGGACACAATTTTCTTAAATTCACTGAAGGTAAATGCAGGCTTTACAGAATCAACAGCAGAGGCTCAATATTCTAGAAGCAACTTGCTTGGAGCTGGGAGGTAGTGGCAGAGGGAAGAGGTGTCATCTTGGGGAGCAGTGCTCAGATCTCTTCAGAGGAGCTGGTGCCCATAAGAAGCTGCGCTTCCTCTGCAGCGATCTGCTAAAACGAGCATGGGTTCCTCACTAAGGCCCGTGAGTCATTTTTTCATGGAACACAAAGCACGTTGGCAAGGTTTGCCAAGTTACCTGCCAGGTGCTAAGTACTTCTACGGCCTTTTCAATGAGTCAATTCCAAACTAGCAGGCAGAGCCTCTTAGCTAGAGCTGTCAAGCAGATGAAACCCGTGTGAGTGCTGCTGACCACAGCAACATGGGTGATTGAAGATAGTATGGTGACCACTTTATGGATGACATTTCCCCAGGAGGGTCGTCCCTTACAACAGAAAGCTCACAAGGATTCTTCACCCCTTCGTCAGTCCAAAATTCTGAGACGAGCCCCCTGTTCCTTGTTTAAGGTACTTCTCTTTCGACAACATGATCTTTCTGAGGGCTGATCAGGCCTCAGAATTATTCACTGGGAATAGGAAGAATGAATCTGGGGAAGACCACGGTCTCTACTTTGCAGTGCCACTTGGGAAGATCTGACACTCTTCCTCATCTTTCCTCAAGTACGGCCTCCTCGTCTTGACTGTCACAGAAGAACACAGTATCCTTTTCTTCCATTAAATACGTTGATAAATGAACCTTCTCTCAAGAGAGGAGAAACAGGTCCAATTGGCTGAGATACAAGGAAATGGGGTCCACGGGGCAAGCTCTACTCAGGACCTCATGCGTCACCTCCTGGCTTTACACTAGACACTCTCCTCTCTCCCAGGGATTTCATTTTGGCCTTGGTTTACATTTATGTTCTTTTTCAAAGATTTAGTGGAAATTATTATCCCCACTGCTTTCTCATGTTCTGACCATATTCTGCCCCTACAAGGGATATCTTGCAGAAAAGTGGCATGTTTAGGCTACTGCAGTATTCCACCTACAACATCAAAATCACGGGCTTTCCAAGGTGACCCGAGCAGCGTCTTCCTACTTCCCTTTTGTCAGTTAGCCCCATTCCTTCTACCTGGCCAAGTGCACCATGACTGAATGTGCTGTCATTACCATAAGGAAGTGTCACCAAAGAAAACTTAGCAGTGCTACTCTTAAAATTGGTCTAAAACAAATCAGGCTCTTTTCCTATTCAGAGACCCGCTTTCATTTATAACATGAACTCTCTCCAACAGAAAGATGTGTAGAACTGGGGAGAAGAAAATGGATGAAAGGATGCCGGAGACAGAAATAACAAGTGGTAAGAGGAACAGACATGCCCTAGTGGAACGGGCCCCGTTACAAGGTGCACAGTGTCCCTCTCTGAGCATGCTCAGATGGAGTCCATCTGCCATCATTTTAAGGGACCCCTATACTAACAGTGATCGGCCTCAGAGGCTGCTACAGTTCTTTGCTGGTGGGATCCTGGACCCCGTCACTAACCAGAAGAAGGAGGAGGAACTGTAGGTGGCCTCTGCTCCAAGCCTCATGACCCTGTGACCTGAGCTACTGAAGAAAAGGGGGAACAGGCTCAGGTCTTCCATAGCGCTGATGACGCTGGTCCACAAAAGTCAAAAAATAATGTCAGGGGCCAGCCTGGTGGCTCAGGCGGTTAGAGCTCCATGCTCCTAACTCCGAAGGCTGCTGGTTCAATTCCCACATGGGCCAGTGGGCTCTCAACTACAAGGTTGTCAGTTCAACTCCTAAAGTCCCACAAGGGATGGTGGGCTCCGCCCCCTGCAACTAAAATTGAACATGGTACCTTCAGCTGAGCTGCCACTGAGCTCCCAGATGGCTCAGTTGGTTGGAGCGTGGGCTCTCAACCACAAGGTTGCCAGTTCGATTCCTCGAGTCCCGCAAGGGATGATAGGCAGCGCCCCCTGCAACTAAGATTGAACAAGATACCTTGAGCTGAGCTGCCGCTGAGCTGCCGATGGCTCAGTTGATTGGAGCGCGTCCTCTCAACCACAAGGTTGCTGGTTCGACTCCCGCAAGGGATGGTGGGCTGTGCCCCCTGCAACTAGCAATAGCAACTGGACCTGGAGCTGAGCTGCGCCCTCCACAACTAAGACTGAAAGGACAACTTGAAGCTGAACGGCACCCTCCACAACTGAGATTGAAAGGACAACAACTTGACTTGGAAAAAAGGCCTGGAAGTACACACTGTTCCCCAATAAAGTCCTGTTCCCCTTCCCCAATAAAAAATAAAAAATAAATTAAAAATAATGTCATAATATAATAATAATGTCAGCTTTCTTATCCCTGCCTCTTCTCCGTTCCTTCTCTTACTTATACTTCTGCAACTGTTAACAACACTGGGGAAATGCAATGTCTACGGACGGATAAATTATGTAATAACGGGGCAGTAAATGACACCGTGCTTACCTTCTCGTTCTTCCATTTTTCTTGATTCTGTTACCAGATATGATGGCTGTTACTTCTCACAAAATCTCTACCTCATACCAAAGCAAGAAGGTCTAGCACTGCACAGATTTATTATAATTACTTTAAAAATTATATGGAGATGTATGTGTCTATATGTTGCATATATGATTGAATATATGATTGAAACCAGAAATTCAGGGGGCTTTTTAATACATTTATGTAAACTATATACATATATATAAATACATATACGTTTATATTTTTTTAAGCTGCCCAGTGTCCCCTTACCTCTGATGGCTTCGTGACGCATTTCCCTTTTCCTGAACACTCCACGTCGTTTGCATGGCTCTCCCCCGGTGTGCAGGTGCTGGCCTTCACTACCAGAGTCAAGCGCAAAGCCACGATCGATTTAGTAACTGAATCATTCACAAAACCTAAAAGAAAATAGGACACACAGGAAATGTAGAGTCGACTGTTACCAACGTTCTTTTCCCGAGACCTATGGAGTTAGCTCACACAGCATTCAAGTCTAGCCAACACAACAAGAAGCAGTAAGTTAGGCAAAGGGATGAAGCACACACAGTGGCCATTCGGACCTCAGGCGTTTACGACATCATGAGAAACACCTAAGGCCAAAGAAAAGGAGCTCCAGGCAATTCCATCATCACCTCAGATCCCTTTGCTTTGTTCCTGCCCTTGTCCTCTGGGAGCCACTTTGTCGCTCAACTCCATCCCTTCTCTAACATCTTAGAATTAACTTCTCCGATTTGAACCCATCTTCTCCCAGGACGCCAACTGACTGCATCGACCCGCTCTTCTTCCTCCTGGCTCCTTGGGGCAGTCACGAGCACTAAATATCCCCCAAGACTGCACTGCATCACCAGCCTGCCTGAGCAGCAATCAGGGCTTTCACAGGCTGGAATGCAATGCGGGCCCACATTCTGTGTTGGGTTTATCAGTGAACATCTTACTCGATCACCGATCTGACTGCATAGTGTTAAGTTATATGGCTTTAACCATCAAATAAAACAGGACCAATCAGAGTTGAACACTGATCACCATATCCGTGATGTGTCATATTTATTGTTGGATGACCTTTATGTCTAGTGCAGCCATTTGTACATAGTAGACAGCAATAAATATGGAGTAAAGAGCCTCCAACTGGAATAAAGAAATAAATACGGTGAATATTTTGCATCAATGATATAATTATTTCACTAAGAATGTGTCTCTTTTTCTAATAAGAAAGTTCATTTATTTATGTGTAGTTTTTCATTCTAAAAAGAATATCTTATAATTAACACTTCCATCATATAAAGCCTGATATAATATTGGGATACTACCAGAGTTCTTATTACAAAAAAGGTATGTTTACACCTAAAGTAATAGAGGGAAATCAGACATCAGTCATTATAAAGGTGTTTTTCATACCCTCGCTTTGTTCTCTTTCACAGCAAATTACTGAAAATCTATATCATCTGTCTACTTACTAAGCATTTAGACCGCATAACACTTCATAATTGTGTAGAAGAGGCCTCCCTCCAAAGGTTATTTTAAAAATTCTGTTGAATTATTAAATTTACTTAGTTGGTAGAAATTCAAATGAATGAGCAGTTCAAATATTCACGGTATAGTTTTCTAGATAATTTGCTTCCATTTCCTCAATGACAATTTACTGCGTTCACATCTACAAACCAGGCACTGTATTAGACACTAAGGTTACAAAGATGAGCCACCCTTGGTTTCTGCCATACCAAACTCACAGTTGAGAGGAGGGGTCCTTAGCTCATTCTGAAACCAGAAGCCTCATAATTTTGCAGAGGCTTTTTCCAAGTACATATGTCCAGGCTCCAACACAAGTTTTTCAGAATCAACAGTCTGAGGTGGGCCCCTGGCAAGGCATGTTTTTGAAAAAGACTCCCGAAATAATTCTGAAATGTGCTTCCAGGTAAGAACCACTAATCTGGTAGAAAAACTAATCTAAGTTATATAAGTAATTTTACTATTAAGGTAACAGTCACATAGAATTAGAGGCATCTATGTGAGCCTCTGAAAGCACGTTTCATGTACCTATTTTTGAATAGTGACTGTGCTATTGGAACAATATTTAGATTCCCTCCACATCATAGGTCTCAGAAGTTCCTGGACGCAACTTTGATACAGGTTTCTATATTAGCTTTATTTACTTAATAAGACTGTAAGTATTTTGGCCCTACAATCCTTTCGTAAACTATTGAAGAAATCAATCTTTGCAACAGTTACACACATTACTGCATACTTCCTAATTACCGTGTTTCCCCGAAAATAAGACCTAGCTGGACAATCAGCTCTAAAGCGTCTTTTGGAGCAAAAATTAATGTAAGACCTGGTCTTATTTTACTATAATATAAGAATGGGTCTTATATTAATTTTTGCTCCAAAAGACACATTAGAGCTGACTGTCCAGCTAGGTCTTATTTTCGGAGAAACACGGTATGTCATCTAATTCCCCAAAGTGAGTCAACAGGATAAGCATGTTATTTTCAGCAAAATATGGTTACACAATGAGAACAGTGCCTGGCGGCTCCTTCCAGGTCAGAGTCTACTTTCAGTAAGTTGTTTGCACCTCCCTTTGATCATGCCTAAGGGAAAATGCTTCTGAGTTCCTCATAATGAAACGCAATACCATCCAATTTGACTCTCCTCAACCTGCAGCTGGGTGAGAGCCAAGTAGCCCTCAGGAAATCCCACATGCCAAGAGTAGGAACCCTACCCTTTACCAAGGGGCAGGAGGAAGGCTCTGAAATGAAATAGAATTCCTCTCTCAACAAAGAAGTTCTTTGGGGCTTTATAAGTGGTCATTTGAGAGTTGTTGAAAAGCCAGTGTGATTTCCCTGACACAGTACTCACTCACATCAATGGATATTTCTAACACACTTACAGGAAACGCGGAGCAAAAGGTCATGATTTTTCTCTTCCTCAATGGTATGAAACCAATAAATACATCATTCCTAATACTCATCTGGATAGAAAAGCTTGCCCTCATATTTAAGGGCAAGCTTCACTGGCCAACTGATCAACTGGAGACAAAAACTAGCCAAGCAGGAGTGAGGATGACACTCTGGTTCTGTTTACAGCGACGTTTCAGAGTGGGCTTTCGTCAACACCTGTATTTTCTATGATCTTTTCAAAACCCAAAGAAATTTTGTCACATCAGAGGCTATGAAATTGCTCCAATTTAAGGCTTATTGAAATGAAAAGCAAGAAAGGGAACTAGAAAGAGGAGATTTATAAAAGAAAGGAGAGACACAAGGGAGGGAGGGAAGAAGACTAAGAGGGAAAAGAAAAACCAAATCATAGGATAGACTGCATAAGACAGAAGAAAAGGAAACACTACTACAGAAAAACACGTAAAGCAGAAATGGGGAAAAGAAAATGAAGGTCCACCAAAAGTTTCAGGGGTTCTCACACCTTTTGTGACAAAAGGATATTTTATCATTCTCATTTTTAGGACATTTTATTCCCCATTCCAACCACAACAAATGTAAAATTAGAGTTCTTGGAAATTTTTCCTGAATAAGCATTTGTTTAAATCATAATTGTGTACAGTCCAAGTCTAGGATTCTGATTATGAGGCTGAAATATTGAATCACCCTAAATGGACAGTTCATGCATTTCCAGTGAGTAAACTAGTGCTGTAAAGTGGGATGGGGAGCAGTACAGGGATGGAAGCAGTATAGGAAGCGTTGAGCTCATTCATTCAACTTTCAGCTGGTGTTTACTGAGCTCCAAGTAGGTGGCAGCTTAGGTTGAGACCTGACGGCTAAGAAAGAGCCAGTGAAATAACTAAGAATGTCAGCGTGTCAGGTAGAGGAGGCCAGTGTGTCAGGTGGATGAGAAGGTCAATGTGTCAGGTAGATGAGAAGGTCAGTGTGTCAGGTGGAGGAGGCCAGTGTGTCAGGTGGAGGAGGCCAGTGTGTCAGGTGGAGGAGGTCAGTGTGTCAGGTGGAGGAGGTCAGCGTGTCAGGTGGAGGAGGTCAGTGTGTCAGGTGGAGGAGGCCAGTGTGTCAGGTGGAGGAGGCCAGCGTGTCAGGTGGATGATAAGGTCAGTGTGTCAATGGCCAGCACCTTGATGAGGACAGAGGGACAGGAAGAGCCCGATCCCAGGGGGGTCTAATGAACCTTGGATTCCATGCCAAGTGCAATGGTAACCCACTGAAGAGTTTTAAGCAGGAGAGTAACACATGATTTATGCTTTTTGAAAGATCATATTTGGCAGGAAGAACCAAGAAAACTTTTGTGTAGGGTATGAGAAAAAGGAAGAAATCATACATAAGTAGTGTAAGCAACCTTGTGGGGGTGAGGGGTGGTAGGCAAGTGAATCATGATTTCCACTGTGAACGTATTACATGTGAGGCACTGATGAGACCCCAAATGAAGCACGCAAGTTGGTGGTTGGACATGGGACATGGATAGTTATGAACATCAGGGATGAAGATTGAAACTTGGGCCTCATCTAAATATGGACCATATTAAATCATTGGGACAAGGGAGAGCACACTTAGGGAGAGAAGAGAGACAGAACAGGGCCCAGAACCAAGCTCCAAGCTTTACAGGCCAATATTCACAATGTAAACTTAGTTTTGCTTAGTTACCAGACAATAACAGAATCATACTAGAAAAAAACTAAAAGACAGAAAGTAGAATGGTGCTTGTCAGGTGCTGGGTGTAGGGAGGAATGGGAGTTGTTGTTTAATGGGGACAGAGTTTCAGTTTTGCAGGATGAAAAGAGTTCTGGAGATGGAGAGTAGTGATGGTAGCACAACAGCACGAATGTACTGAACTGTACACTTAAACGTGGTTAACATGGTAAATTTTGTTATGTGTCTTTTACCACAATAAAGAAAAACTAAAGGAAAATAAACTGAAACAGAAATAGCTCTATGATTTTTCCATTGTGGGACTGATAGAAAAGAGAAGATTCCTGAGTTCCACGACAAAGAAAAAAGTCTCAAAGACTCTACACAGTTCCACACAAAATTCAGAAAGGAAGGAAGAGAAGTGGGAGGGAAGGAGGGAGAGAGGAGGGAAAAGACACCATGGCAATTGAAAGCCCCCTTCTACTTGCAATGCAACTGGGTGATTTCCCTAATGAGTTTTACAACTGTAATAAAGGAAAACTTTCTCCCAAGATTATCCAGGGATCTCTTAACACCCTCGAATAACTAGTGATGATGACAAATAAAAATTGGGTTTCCTTCTCCCTCCCCTCAATCCTTGCCCCCTATGTCCCCACTCCCCCAACTCTCTCACAAACACACACAAACACTCCCCAGCCCTCAGCCCCACACTGTGCTCATTACCACTGTAATAAAATGTTCTACCATGTTATAGTCCTTTTAAAACAGTGACTGCCAAACTCACCTCCCTTGGGGCCAATGAGAAGTTGAGAGCAACTGAAAGGGGTCCAGTCATTATCTCTGGGACGCAGTGGTCCAGCCTCAGTGAGACACAGACACGGCTGGCTCCAGGCCATTAACTGTTGCTTTTACCACTTGTCTTCTTTAATATTAACACTAAAGAGTCTTAAATGGACTTTGTAGTTAATACCTCATTGGGATTAATAGCGAATGAGATTTGCATTTCTTACTTCAGTGGATCGGCTAAAGACCATTTTCCTTCCTGTGAGAGGGAAAGCATACGTGCAAAAGAAAAGTTCTAGCTGTAAATACTTGAGCAGTAAGTGTTGGAAACAAACTGTGAATTTTCCTATTAAGACTGGCAAGTTATTTGGCACAAACCTAGAACCTATAAAAACTGTTCACAGACCAGGAAGTCCCATGGCTGGCACCAGAGAGACAGGAAAGGTCTGAAACATCACAGATGGCAGTTCCAGCGAGAGACGCAGGGTTTTTGCATTGATTTGGGCATGGGGAAGGCAAACACCCCCATGCCTACATCTCGTGCCACAGAAGCACGAGTGAGATGGCATATCTCTGCGGACTCTTTAGAAAGTGGGATGATGAAGGTTAGTGCAAAGCTTTGTAAGCCAGTCAGATCCCCATGGATTTGGGACTCAATACTTGTGGTTTGGGAAGCAAAACCTGAGAAACAAATTGTCTTTTGACAACGTCAGGCCAGAGGCAATAAACAGAGCTTGATTCAGGGAGCAAAACTGAACCTAAATGAAGTCCAGGTCAGCATGACACTAAAACAGGACTTACGGACGTACCTCCTCTTTGTATTGAACACGGCTGTCCTTCCATTGCATGTATAAAGAATGCCAGCAGCCAGCAGTTCAGTGGGAGATGGAGCACTAACCAAGGTTATTACTACACCCATGTACTAACACTATGGTGCCTCATTCGCTGGAGAGCCTGCCTGGCTACACCAACCTTCCCAGGACCTCATCCAAGGTCTTTCTACCTTCTCGAAACAAAACTTTCTTTAGATTTCCTAGTAAAGACTGGGTCTTGTTGTTGCTAGTTTGCTTGCTTGCTTGCTTTTAAGTTCTGATGCTTACGGCATCAGAAGTAAATTTTTTTTTGGAAAATTTACCCATTTGGAATATCGCATTTCCTGGGGTATCCTGAATAAAGGTATGGCCAAAAATGCTTTCTGATTTAGCAGGCACAGTAGCACATAACAGCAATTGCCCAGATACTTTAATCATTGTCACTTGTCTAAGTCATCGGGTAGGTCACACATGGCCAAATGACTATGGAAAGTATATGTTAAGTTCAGTTGACTCTGAATAACATGGGTTTGAACTGCATGGGTCCACTTACACACAGATTTTTTTTCAATAAATATACAGTCGGCCTTCCATATCCCTGGGTTTCACAACCATGGTTGGGAATGTAAGGATTCAAAGCGTCAATTGTATGCATTGTTCTCCGCCGTTTTCTGTAGGGGACGTGAGCATCCATGGATTTTGGTATCTGTGGGGGGTCATCGAACTAATGCCCCATGGATACCAAAAGACAAATGAAGTTTTGGGGAACTCAAAATTTATACATAGATTTTCAATTGCATGGGGGGTCAGTGCCCCTAACCCCCACATTGTTCAAGGGTCAACTGTAATGTTTTTCTATCAAATTATAAAGATAGTGGGAAGATATTATAGAAAAAATACAATGTACTTGCTAGCACCTGAATGTAGATTGGTTTTTTTTCCTCAACAAATCTGTCAGATATAGCAGCCCTTAAAAACTACTTCCCACCTTTATCAGCATCTCAGCAGCACCCTCTACTCATCCTACAGAGAAAACTGAAAATTCAGTATCAAAACAGAGGCTTAAAAAATGAACCAAAATGTTTAGATTGAGAGTTGCTAGGTTGACATTCCACATTTTTCCCAAAGAAGTACCTATTCCCACAACAAAGTAACCATCATAAGGGTTACTAGTCCAGGGTGCAATATTTTTAATTTTTTTCAAGAAGGTGTTCATCCTACCACACTCCTTTCTCCTTGAATATTAGACTAACTTATTTGTCCTAAGTAAAACTTGAGCATTGGAACCATGTCAGTAACTGCTAGATGCCCACTGGAGTCTAATCTCCCCACATCCCTTTAGTAGAATTTGGAGTTTTTGCTGGGAACTAGGCCACCAGCTAAAGAGCACACCTCTTCTCAGGGACTGAGTCACAGGATGTGTGGTACCCGGTGTTGTACATTTAAGAAGATTAAGCTTGTGTTCCCTTTGTTCTTTCCTCCTTCCCACTGGCTCACATTGCCAAAGTAATGGTGACAGCTAGGCAGTCATTTTGAATCCAGAGGTGGAATCTGTATGCCCTAGAACAGCTACGTCCAGACTGCAACATGATAGAGAAACTAACCTGGAACTGTATTTGAGGTCTGTCTATGGCAACAGCTTAGACTGTATCCTAACCAACACAGGCCTGCAAAAGGATCATATAAAATTCCTTCTCCTGTGCCACACCCCACCATCTCTACCAGTTGGTGCCAAAGGAATCTCCATTTAGCTACTACTTAGGGTCGCAAATTCACAAAATATTAACTCCATCACTTCCCCCTCTGCTTTCTGTTCCTTATTATTTATAAAGCCAGGTTAGCCATCAAGGTGGCTCACCTTATATCAGACAGTGAAGGAGTGATAAGGAATTGAGCACCAGCTTAGGAAAATATATTGAATGTCATTCCTCTTATTATATAGGGATATACTAAATATACACATTAACAGCAACTATATTCTATAATTTGATTTTAACTTTTTATGTATTCTGTATATAGTTTGTGTTTCAAATTACAGAAATGGGTACTTGTCCACAAATCCATTTATTAATTCCAAAGAAATGTCTCCTGCTTAGTGGCTTTACGGTAAACACTGAGTAATCAGGCCCATGTGCTAACATGAGGGTAAGAGGAGATTATACTAGGCTCTACCACCAAATGGCCTGAGTTCTCACCAGCTCCGTGACTTTGGAAGAGTTATTTACACGCTTAATGCCTTGGATTCCTTCTCTCTGAAATGCAGATAATAATATTACCATTTCCCATGGTAGTTGTTATGATTGAAAGTCTTAACATGAGCAAAGCATTTAGTACAGTGGAGCATATAGTAAGGACTCTATGAATCATCATCATTATCACCACCATCACCATCATCATCACCATCACCATCGTTACCACCATCATCATCATCACCATCACCGTCATCACCATCACCGTCATCACCATCACCGTCATCACCACCATCACCACCACTACCATCATCCCCACCATCATCACCACCATTGTCTCAGTCAGTTCAGGTTGCTATAACAGAATATCATAGTCTGGGTGGCTTAAACAACAAACATTTATTTGTTATAGTTCTGGAAGCTGCAAGTCAGAGATCACCGTGCCAGCATGGTCAGGTTCATGGTGAGGACCCACTTCCTAGGTTACAGACAGCTGTTTTTTGGCTGTACCCTCACCTGGTAGACAAAGCTCTGGTCCCTTAATCCTCCTTATAAGAGCATTAATCCCATAATGGGGGGGTCCACCCTCATGATCTAATCTAACCCTAAATACCTCCCAAAGGCTTCACCTCCAAGTACCATTACATTGGGTGTTACAGTTTCAACATTGTGGGGGACACAGAGTTCAGTTCATAGCAACGATCATCACCACCACCACCATCATCACCACCACCACCATCATCACCATCGTCATCATCACCATCATCACCACCAACACCACCACCATCACCACCATCGTCATTATCATCACCACCGCCATCATCTCCACAGTCATCACCACCATCATCATCACCATCATCAACAGCAATATCAAAAACCAACATCTATTTGAACTGGGACATAACTGGAACTTAAAACTTGTGTAGGTCTGAGGAAAAGGCTCTGGGAAAGTATGTCCCCTTGGAAAAGAGCAGTGCCGGAATGTAAACAAGGAGGTCATTTAGAGAATCAAACCTTTGAAACGGATTTTTTTTTAGTTACTGCTACTTGTAAAAATTCTTCCTAGAATTTAAAAATAATGTCCAAATAAAAGTACACTACCCATTCATAGCAATGTGACTTTTATTACCTGCCATTTTGAATAATTAATGTCTAGGTTCTACTGTTAAAAGCTAAGCTCTAGGCTTTACTTAAAGTTATAATGTATATATCATGTATGCCTACAATTCACACAATTAGAAGACAATTTTTAAATGTATAACCAGCAATTAACACAGGAGACACTGGCCAATATAATGGACATAGTGATATAAAAATATTCAAATTATAAAATCCTTTTTTGAAGCAAAATTTACAAATAGGGCTGCCAAATCTCTCCTTGTGCCTATTTCTGACATTAACTAATCTCCATTTTGCAAGAGCAAAACAAACAAAAAAAACCTCATTTCATATGAAAACCACATTCTAATTGGACACAGTTTTTAATGCCAGTTTCTGAATACCCAAGGGTAGAACATGAAAATTAATTTGCACTTTCCTTTGAAATTTTGTTGGCTCACACAGAATATACAATTGAAATTCTTTATTTAATCTCTTTTTCAATGTCGATTTGATGGCCTTTTCATCATCAGTTGGAATTGTATCACTTAATCTTCTGTTAGTACAGTTTCGACTCATCAAATACTAGTAAATCAATTGCTAAGCTAATGTAAAACTCATATACAATTGCCCACCACATCCAGTCATTAATACTCAGTGAATGTATCCTGATTAATGGCATTACTATGAATGCCAAAATAACTCATCACTTCTCTGTGTTGATGGGAGGGTAGCGGGAGACTATAAATGCACAATAATTGGGCAGTGGATAACTATAAACATCAGGGAGTCGGGGAATCGGGCCTTCGAGATGAGCTAACATGAAAAGCTGTTGATTAACGTGTTTACTTTCCTGGCTGTTGCAAACATTGTGAACATGGTCTTTCAACTGCCTTTCTTCTATGACATGTTTTTGCTCTGCTTTGATTCAAAACCCCACATTCAAATGGCCACTGACAAGACTGTCTGGTAACTCAAGGTCATATGAAAGAAGTTATCTGAACTTACAAGTGTTTGGTGAGATTTCTAATTTGAGATGCATTTGCTCTTGAATTATGCATGACACCTTTATTTTTCAGGGCAAGTATTTACTGCACTAAAAATAGAACCAGCCAATGTGTTGCAATGAAGCCCCGGTAGCGCACGACAGTTTGAGAGAGGAAAATTGGAAGGTATGGAGACGACAACTGAGCTTCAGCCTGTTTGGTCGAGCTATCTCTAGCTCATGTTAGCATTCCCATCACAAGAACAGTCACGTCCTTGACCTCCGTCCTCAGGATGCTCAGAGGCAGCCTTACCTATCTGCCCCACTTTCTGGAGCTTCAGAAATGTCTCCACCCTCAGCCCCTCTACTACCTGACTCAAAAATGCGAAGAATCTGCAGGGAGTCAGAATTCCCTACAGAGTTCATGTCATAAACTGTTGTATAGGCTCCACCCTGACCCAGTGAATCAGAATCTCTGGGGGCACACCAAAGACTGAAGGGTTCACCACCTACCCCAGGTGTCTGACAGCCGGGCAGAGAAGCTGCTATAAGGACGATTTCTTTTCTGCCAAATTAAGACGAATATATTTCAGTAGGAACCTCACACAGGAGAATAGTGTTGATCAGATCCTTCTCTTCAACAGCTCCCCTTGCTAGGCTCTAATGTGGTCTCCCCAGCCGAGCAGGGCTGGCACAACCTACTTCTCACCACATCCCCACCTCTCTAAACCCTGCCTTCTAAGCTCCAGCCTCGTGGCCTTGCTGCAGTTCCTCCAGTACCATGACGTCCAGCGACCGGGCCTTTGCACATGCAGTTCCAACCGTCCGCCCGGAAGGATTAATCGCCTCCATTGCCTAATCAATATCTCCACCCACTCATCTTCATTCAAGGTAGTGGTCTTCACTCCGCAAGGTGCTGTCAATTAGATTTTTCTTATCAACTACAATCATAGCACATTGTGCATATCACAATTGTAATTTTCTACTTATTTGCAGAATTGTTTATTACCTGTCACCCCACTCAAACATAAGATTCATGAGAGCAAAGATTTTGCTTGTTTTGCTCACTGCCCTATCACCAGCACCAAACAGGTGCTTAGCTCTCAACAACTATTTCTGGGAGGGAGGACAAGTGACCTTAGATGTGGTGCCAGCAAGTACAAGGATATAAAAAGGACCAAATAGCAAAGATCAACAAGGAACCCAGAAAAGAAAGCTGGTGGTGACAAGGACACACGTCCCTGACCTCCTGCTCCAGCTAACAGCCTCGGTGGTCGCAGTAATCAAAACAGCTCCAAGCACACAGCAAAGCAGCTTCCCCTTCAGCCAGGGGCTCTGCTGAACACAGAGACCCAGACCAATTTAGGTGGCAAGCCTCATAAACCATATCCTGCTCCAACCCATGAACAATACTACCAATCCTGTTTTGGAGGCTTATCAAGAAAGAATGAATTACAGATTGTCCCTAGTCCCAATCAGCTGTCTCCCAAAATTAAATTCTTTAATTCAGTGTGACCATCACCTCAGTGGACTGAAAAGCGTTTCCTTTATCTGTCCAGAACAGATTTCATTTAGGCTTCAGACTTTACGAAAGTCCTCAGACCGCTCGCTATCTGATAATCGATTGTTTCTGTAATAGTCAATGTAGCAAATTAAAAATTCTATCCATCTCCTTACAACCTTTACAGTCCAAAATCCCAATCTGACATTGTTTGGACAGACTGCCTTCACTATTGGAAAATCCAACAGGAATCAGAGTGTGTAAGGCAGAGGTCCAAAAACAAAACAAAACAAAACAAAATGAACCTTTGTTCACATCGGAAACAAAGAGAACAATATCAAACACATCAAGTGGGTCTCAGTCTTTCGAATTTCCCTTTCTAGTGCTCATTGGGGGCTCCAGCCTTGGTAAAAAGGCTGCCTGTTCTCCGTGGGGGTGGACCTGGCTCCCCAGTGTGAAACGCAAGCTTTGGAATCAGGCTAATTTGTAGAAGCCGATCACAGTTTAATATTTTAAAGGAATGCTTCTTGAAATAAAGCTATCACGTTAATAGAAAATTAATTTGTGAATTTGCTGATCATTTTTTATTCATAAATGTTAGCTACGTCCTAGACCCTCCACATAAGTACTACCATTATTTCCAACTCTAAAAGCTCTGTTTCTTTCCAAACTAATTGCCAAATCTTACGCATCTCTATATGCTCATTCTCACATGCCCCAAGCTGCGTCCTTTAACCTTAGCTACCTGTCAGGCCCTTTAAGCCATATGTGTGTGTAGACGTGTCTGTGCACCTGTGCACATACAAATCTATGTACAGACATACATCTGTGTGTGTATACACAAATGAGGATCGTGTGTGTGCACATAACACACATATGTGCACCTATGAGTGTATGACCGATGGATAAAGGCACATGCATCTATGTAACTCAACAATGTATTCTATAAAATAAGATCAAACGCACAAAATCGAAAACAAGCCAAAACCACATGTTTCGGGGGCTGTCATTTTCTTGCAGACGTGTCTGATTAAATTTCCTGAGGCACTTACTGAAGTCACATCCATACCTGCACTTTCAGTCACATGAGACTCTCACGCAGCACCTCTGCCGGCTGTTTTTTCAGCTTTTTTGCATCCACAAGTTTGAGCAAGGTTTCTACACTTCTTACTTCCCAGTAATTCAGTAACGATTGTGTGCCGACTATGAAGCAGCCATTGCAGTAAGTACTTCTCATACAATAGTGAACCATCTGTACAGTTTCTGGCTTTCGTGGTGGTCACAGGCTCACAGGAGAGACAGGTGAAAAGGTGTACATTATGTTCTCTGGTAGAAAGTGGTAAGTTCTATGGGGAAAAGAAGAGCAGAGAAGGGGCTATGGAGCCCTAGAGGCCCAAACGAGGAGAAGAGAGGTTGCAGTGTACACAAGGGTGGTCACTACAGGTGAAAGGTAAGCGAGGACATGGAGCAGGTAAGGGAGGAGGCAGCCAGTAGAAAGGCCCCTGTGAAGGGACGAAGCCTGGGGAGTTCTAGAAATGGTCCAAGTGGAAGGAATGCGAGTATGAGTGGTGAGAGACGAGCTAGAGAATTTAGGCCTCGGAGGACTTTTAGTCTTGGCTCCCATTCTCAATGAAATGGGAGCCGCTGCAGGGTTGTAAGCCGGGGCAGGACATGACGTGGTCCTCCTGAATATGGCTCGATGGTAGGAGTCAGGGGTAAAAGCAGGGAGAGAGTCCGGGGGCTGCGCCAGGGTACAGCAGTGGAGGTGAAGAGATGCGTGCGGGCATGTTGAAGTCAGAGCAGAAGGGACTTCTTGATACATGCATTTGAGAAGTAAAAGAAACAGTTCAAGGGTGATGTCAAGGCTGGGGCCTGACTGCAGGAGGAAACTGTGTCATCAGACATGGGAAGGACACCCGCAGAGTTTATGGCCGCTCAGAGCAACTCTGCCTCTAAGAGCTGGAACCTTCAGGTCCTTTCTCCGATTCACTTTCCCCTCCATCTCCCTCTCTGCCACCTTCTTTCGTGTCTTCCCTGTGCTGCCACTTTGGCTGGCTCCCTTTCTCTTCCCACGTGCAAAACGCAGCTACACGATGGCATTATCCCCAACCCTCTTCTCTACACGATATGTTCCTTCTTCCCAGCAGCTTCAAGTCTAACCTTGACCCCAAAGACCCCCACATTTCAATCTCCAGCCATAGCCTCCCTCTGGAATAGGGTTCTGCCCTTCCAACTGCCTGCTGAATGTCACCTACACGTCTGAACTAAGCGCCACCACCCTTTGCAAGAGGAGCCTTTCTTCCCAATGTGGAATATTCCTATTAATAACCCCTCCTAACTTGAAACCGATATTGCTCCTTTGGCTTCTGTCTTCTATGTCACACCCTTGTTGCCCTGACATACAATCATGTCTACTGAAGCTACCTTCTCAACGTCTCTGCGATCCACTGTCCTGCTTTCTGCTGCCACTCCCACTTGATTTTGACCCTGCATTTTCCCCACCAAAAGCTACTCCACAGCTCTCACCATATTATACCACCACCTCTGTCACAATCTGCACTTCCTCCCCTGCTTAAAGCCTTGGCTCACCACCACCTTCTAGCTAAATGCAAGACCCTTAACACACTGTGCAACCCCCTGCACAGCCCAGCTCCTGCATCCTACCCTTTCCCTTACGCTCCATGCCTTATTTATTGACATCTGCTGCTCCAGCCAAATTGATCTACTGTTTTCAAACGTGCATTCTCCCTCCCACATCACTGCTCGCACCATTCCTTTCACCCTGAATGTCTTTCCTTCTCACACCTACTCTTCAGTTCAAGGCCAAGCTCAAGTCTAAAGTGATTTCCTTGGTGATTATTCTTCTTTTCTGAATCCATGTCGCCCTTAAATTGATTGTATAATTCATCTGATACTTAATATTCGCCCTTTTATCTTCTCATTTACCACTTTACGTGCAACATCATCTCCAAGCCATTTATATCTAACAAGAGCAACAATTACTTATTATATGAATATTTATAACCTTCCTCTGACTTCAGCTTCTAAGGGGGAAGGACTTTTGCTTGCTGGGTCAGTTCCCAGTCAAGTTCTTGGTTGTAGAGAACACAGGTAATGGGCATGACAGAGAGAAGAACTAAAAACAGACCGACAACAGAGAGGCTACCCTGATGTACCAAATAAAGAACTGAAAGAACAGAAAGAGAAAGGAGGAAAGCGCCTCAAAGCCTGGGTGTTGGGCTGAGATTTGAGGGAGCAGATGTGGAGAGTGGGAGAGAGAATTTCACAAAGCAAGTGCCAACACACGAAGACTATTAAGAGAGGAATGAGGAGGAGATAAGATGGATACGACTTTTGTTGCCCAACAGGAATGTATTTTCTATTCCTATTCCATTCCCTCAAAAAAATGAATAAAAATTTCAAGTGTGTTAATTCATTTTTTGACTAAGGGTCTGTGTTTATTTGAATACGATTTCATGAACAAGACTGAGTCCTGGGACAAGACTTATAGGGGTTACTTATCTATAATGAGCATGTCCTGTCTGCCTGAAGGCTAAACTCTCAAAGTCAGCCCTTGGGACCTTATATTTCTTTGTATCCCTAGTACTGAGCATGGGGTCCTGCACATAGCAATTCATCAATAAATGTTTATTGATGATAAACAGGGATGTGGAGAGATGTGCTGATGATGCAGAGCCTGTTTTTTCACAGGGTAGCGTTCCAGAGGCTGTCATCTGTTATCGGTGAGGTAGCCAAACAGTATTTGTCGGTGTTATTTATTTAAGGAGATTTTCCAGTTGTCTACCAAGCAAATATAACTTTTGTAGGTCAAACTCACGATCACGGCATTAAAACAGGACAGCCATGAGAGCACTGCTTGTTAAGGATGCATGTGAATACCAAAAATACCATGGCATTCAAAACCCAAATGTCAGAGAGAAAGCAAGAGAGTCTTTTTGAGATGCAATCCTAATTATTTATATTCTTCACCAAAAATGATAATTTCTTCCTGCTGGCATGTCCTACTTTGCTTCAGTTACTTGCTGCTCTGAGTTTTAAACTCAAGATCTTCATGAAACACAATTACAACTAACACGATTTTGTGTCAAAAGCAAGTGACCATCTCTAAAGCCTCCCTAACAGGTTTTCAAAATATTTGTCCATTCTGGAAATCCTCTGCCCCATCCTCATGGAATAACTCTGACCTCATAAAAAGCCTATGATAAATGGAATTTAAATATCTACCTTCAGGATATTAAAGTGGGGAAGCAAAAGATTGCAAGAGAAGGAGGTGGAAATGGAATCAGCGGCTGTAGTCTTCTAGAATATGAATGTTCTTCACAGAACATTAAGTGGGAGAAATGTCACTGGAGCTTGACAATGTGACAGGGACCATGAGAGGCAGCCACTTGGTCATTCCTCACCCCTCTCTCACCATTTTACAATTGTGCTGATGTGTAAATGAATGATACAATGAAACCATTACATCTACCATTATTCTGATAGCTAAGTGCCATATCATGAGAAAACCACTTTAAATACCTTTCTGCTTAAAGAGACTTGAACTGTTGTTTTTCTGGAAACTGTTAAGGACCACTTTTTTCCTTCAGGAGTTCCCTAAAAGTTTCAGATTGTTAAGGAAATTTCTAAGAGGTGTATGTCAATTTCCAGTTGAATCCAGCCAAAAGTTGATGGAAGAAAAATAATGCATTATTTCTAAGAAAAACTGGTTGTCATGAGTGAAAATTAAAAGGAAGTTAAGGACAATTTGATAATGTGTATCAAATTTGCCATTAAAACATACAAACCAGAAGGGGATGGTAGATGACAGTAAAAGGCATCAAATATATGGTGATGGAAGGAGAACTGACTCTGGGTGGTGAACACACAATGGGATTTATAGATGATGTATTGCAGAATTGTACACCTGAAACCTATGTAACTTTACTAACAACTGTCACCCCAATAAACTTTAATTAAAAAAAAAAACACATACAAACCCTTTGGTCCAGCAAATTCCCTATCTGGGAATTTAACCCAAATAAATCATCAGACAAAATAGGTTATAATGTTTGAAATTCTATCTCAAGAGGCAAAAGAAAGAAGGGAGCTGTTTAACAATAGCATATTGATTAAATAAATTATAGTGCATTGCTTCAATGGAACACTATACAACCATTAAGAAAAATATTATAGGTTTATGTTTATTAACACAAAAGAATATCAGTGATACATTAAGTGAAAAGACCAGATAACCAGACAGCAAATGAATGTATTCTTCTTTCCAAAAAAATGTGACTATTATCTATATTATCTATTGTCATAGAGCCTTTTTTATTTTTCAAAACAGAGTAAATTGGAAAACTACATTCTGGTGAGAGAAAACCAAAATCTCAGGGGTTTAAACATTTAGCCCTGAAAATCAATCTATCTCTCTCTCTCTCTCTCTCTCTCTCTCTCTCTCTCTCTCTCTCTCTTTCTCTCTCTCTCTCTCTCTCTCTCTTTCCGCCCCCACCCCTCCCCACCCGGTCTTCCTCTCTCTCCTTCTCCTTCCTTCTCTGCCCTCTCTCTCCTTTCTTCTCTTTCCCTCTTCCGTTTTTCCCATCCCTCCACCTTAGAAAGAAGAAAAAACAAGACATGCTACACAGGAGCAGAACTTTGATGTAAAAACAGCAATTCAAAAAATCACTTTCTTAGTTGAAATTTGCACTGACAGAAGCTAAGAAAAGTGTTTGACAGTAAACTGGCACAGCCCTGAGAGGCTGTCTCTAAGTTAAAAGAAGCAAGGAAAGTTTTAAAGAAATGTTTCAATCAAATTCTATGAATAAGATTTGGCTTAAAATGCACCAATACTGGATGAGTAATGAGGTATTTCTCTCCAGAGTTAACAATAAATTCTTTACAATATAGTTTTTCTTATTATTTAATTTTTCCACATTAATCTGCAAGCAAAATATGCTATCTTTATTTTTTAAATAAAGGGCTGAGGGAGAGGGAGAAAGAATTTATGATTATAAAGACATACCTTGAGTTAACTTCTCAAAACCAAGCAAACCCCTCCACCTAATACATGAGACACGAATTATAAAAGAATTACCTGCTACCTTTGTTCTCTTAAATTCTGAAACTGGTGCTGGAAATCTCCAGAAGCACCTTAGTAACTTACAGTTGGCTTGCACGCAGGCACTTAGGGTGGCTTTATCATCCAGGTGTCCTCTACTTCTAACACTATTGATTAGTTCCTACAATTTGCACAAATTATGGTGTGTGAAAGAATGACCCGAGGAGCTTGTAAAAGATTCTGTGTGGAGCAATCAGGTCTGTGGTAGACCAGCAACCTGTCTTTCTACAAAGCCTGATCCCAGGCACTGTCTTGAAGGGTAGGAGAAAGGCCTCATTCATCTTTGCTCACCTGCAGCCTGGACAACCAACACTCAGTGGGACCCAGTGAATCTTAGACTGTCAACTATAGGGACCGTGCATGTCCATAATGGAATGTGTCTTTCTCATCACGGCTTAGTTTATCACTGCCATCAATGGGTACCAATAAATGGTGCTCACCATGACAAAATTTAGGAAGATAGGAGCAAGGCATTGAGGTTCAAGGCCAACTAATTTTTTAAAAGATCCTAATATACAATACCAATAATAAAAACAATCAAAAAGAAAAATCCTGTTTGCTAATAATATAGAAATGTAGTTTCAGTTTAAGCAAAATTTAATAGAAGTCCTCCAAGTAGGCCAATGTGAGCTATAAGAACATTATGTAAATTATGCTGTTCAGGACGGTCTTATACTTCTGCTTTTGTTCTCGTCCAACTATTTTTTTTTTTAACATTTCCAAGGTTTCCTTCCCTCTGTTGCAGGGAGTTCAATAGACCATATTCAACTGTGGTTTTAAGTTGGCCATGAAAAGGTGAAATAATTTGCATTTTCCTTGTTAAATTTTAAGATTTCACCAAAAGATATTACTGTTACTATAGTTGGTAGCCCTTCCAAACTTTCTTTGACTATTTTACCCCTGGCCCCAGAGTAAGATATCTTAAAGGACAAAATGCAAAATGTAGCATTCCCAAAAGAATGATGAAAAGTTTCTTTCTTTTTCTTTGTTTTCTTTTTTCTTTTTGCATTTGATCCCCTAAAATAATTTTAATGTAACAGAAGGGGGGAAAGAAGTTTAAATGTCACAGAGGTGGGATGTGAAAATCTACAAAGAATTCTAAAGATTGACATTTGCAGCTGGCAATTTTTTTCACATGGCATTTACTGAGCAAAATAACTGTATATGAACAAAATTTAATCACTCAGGTGGCCATCACGGTACAAGGAGTTATGACACAGTACCTTCTCTAGAATTTAAAGTCTAATTAAAGATATAAAATCATCAAACCAAAAAAAGGAGAGGGAACATTCAGATGCTAAGTGGTGTGATACTGGCTATAGATACAATTATCAGAGGAAAAAGTGTGATTTAAACAGCTGGCAAAGCAAAGATTTTATAAAGGAGTTGGAAGAGGGGAAAGAAGACAGAGTTGGGAAAAAATGATGCCAGCTGTACAGAAAGAAGAACAAATAGGAAACCTGCAGGTTTGGGATTAGATGAAGGTCTGGAAAGGGTGACCAGCCATCCAAACCACAGGGTTCAGAGGTGGGGAAAACACAGCCCACTCCAGGATGCTATCTGTACGTACGAGGTGGGCCTGGGCTCAGGCAGGAGGCTGGGAGTGTCAGGATGACAGGTTCCAGACCACGGAGAAAGGAGCACAGCAGCCAGACAGGGTAACAGTTTGGAAGAGGGGACCTTATGTTTGCAAGAAATTAGATTTCCCTTCAGGAAGCTGGCAGAAGCTCCGTTCCTGTGGGTTTGGAGGGGAAGAAGATTCCAGATCAATGTATAGCCAGCCAAGGGGCCGGAGACTTCCCAAGCCCAGATTTAAAGTGGTTGGTAAAATGTTTACTCAATCCACCTCCACCAACAGGTGCTAATAAAATAGTGCAGGTTTGTTTGAGAATGATCTGGAGATTGAAACCTTCACTGCAACTCAGCAGGGTCTGACACTGAGAATGAATGGCGTGATTTCACGAACACAGTCTGGCAGCAACCTGCATATGGGAAAGATGAGTTAAAATATTTCAAAGAACCAACCCTGCTCTACTGAGTCAGAGCTCAGATGCAAATACGCATCCTTATACTAATGGCCCTAAATATATGACAATCAATGAAGACATTCTCAAGGTATAGCAAAGAATATTCTGAAATTTTAAGTGCCCCAATCAATATCTTATTTCTTTATATCCTAAATCGTTCCGTAAGAGCTGAGGGGCTCACAAAACACATATACCATTAAAAAGTGAAACACAAATGAAAATGGCTATCAGAGCCAGGTAAAACATAACTGAAAGAATGTGTAAGAGAGAGATAAGAGGCCATCAGATCTTCACAGCTGCAACAGTTGAATTACTGATTTGGATCTGCATCTCCTGGTGGCCTCTTCCAACAAGTCAGAGGAAAACAGACACTGAGCGTCTTTTACTCCACATGGGATCCTTTCTTCTGACGTGTCAGTGGTCTGTACCTGGCCCTTTGCTCTCCACACCCCTTTCCTGCCACCCTCAGTCTTCCCCAAGGAGCCAGATCCCAGCTGCTCCACATGGAAGAGGGGCAGTGTCTGGCCTATTTATCTCCTAGTTCTTTTAACTCTCAAGCAAGCAACAAAAGAAGTCATTGAGAAAGGGCTGAGATACAGTCAGACCCATCTTGAGACCTGATGCCTAAATTGCTAAAATAGCCACATGCAACAAAATTAATATTGGCCACTATGTATTGTTTCAGGGAGCTCTCCAGCCAAACTGATGTTTTTAAAAAAAAAAATCTCCTATCCCTCCTCTTCTATTGGAACTTTTCCCCTTTGAATACTGCCCACCACCCTACCCCAGTTAGCATAGTCCTTCAGGGAGCACCTTCCCCCAACTCGCTCTCTCCATCAAATTTAGAGGATGAGACACCCCAACTCCAGCCAAATTACTTTTGAAACTTACATTTAATGGACAAGTCTTTTATAGGAAGTTTATCCAGAAGGCAGGAGAGAGATACAATTCACAATTAAGAAATTAGAGCTTTATTAAGGGATTCCAGAGGACTACCTGAAAATTCACATCAAAGTCCAGAAGGTTCCCTCTTTGCTTGTTGAGGATAAACAGAGAACTCAGGAAATAAAATTCACACCTTGAGCACCTAACTTGTATAAACTTATTCACACCCAAGATGTGAGGCAGTTAGAGGAATGGATGGGATTTTCAAAGGTTCTGCTGTGTGCTTGTTGAAGTTAAATTCTATTTCCAGTTGTGATGGCCATTAGTCAATTCCTAGCACTAACATGAAATTATGTTAATGACAGACTCCTGTGCCATGAAAATGTCATTCACTGCCCTTTGTCCATCCCAGGAGAATAGTTTACCTGCCTACCTTCCCCCGCAGTGGTGGCAGCTCCTTCTCCTGAATCCTACAGCCACTTTTGCACATGCCTTGTCCATAGCACTCGGCTCTCCCTGTGGCCCCACTGACTCAGAGGCCACAGCTAAATCCTCTGTGCGTGTCCAGGCTGGCACAGTGCCTGGGAACTAAGAGGCATGCAACATGTATGTTCTACATGAACACAGAACTACGTATTTCCCATAGCCCTGCTGCCTAAAAATGTAAGTAAATAAAAGTAGGTTAAGTTCCTTGATGTGGGGACTTGGGACACAGGTAAATCTGTTAAAGAAAACATCCTTGGAGAAGTAGAAAATGTTGAAAAACATATCTCTTCTCACATGATCACATACATAGCTTACCATGGTGGGTTCTAACATTTTTAGGGACTCAGATGTCTTTGAGAGTCCAATGAACTTTTGACTCTCTTCTAAGAAGGATGTACAAACACGTAAGAGTTTGCAGTGCATTTTCAGGACATCCGTAGGATCTGTGAGGTGACCTTTGACACCCCCATAACTGCCACAAAACCAGGGGCCAATTGAACCCAGATTAAGAGCTTGTGCCTCAGAGTAACAGCATCAGTTGGTTGCATATTGACAATTCTGGTTTTTGTTGTTTTTAAAACAAGTCAGTATAATCTGTTTGACTACAAAAGACTGCATATCCAAGAAAGCATCATGATGCCAGTGAGGATAAATGCGTCAAGTGAGTCCATAAAGATCTAAACCTCTGGGGCCAGGACATTCCATTGCACAGGCTCGGTCTTACTACCCTGTTTCCCCGAAAGTAAGCCCTAGCCGGGTCATCAGCTCTAATGCACCTTTTGGAGCAAAAATTAATATGAGATCCAGTCTTATTATATGTTATATTATATAAGACCCAGTCTTATATTATAGTAAAATAAGACCGGGTATTATATTATAGTATAGTATAGTATAGTATATTACATTACATTATATAAGACCTGGTCTTGTATTACAGTAAAATAAGACCACATCTTATATTAATTTTTGCTCCAAAAGACGCATTAGAGCTGATGGTCCGGCTAGGTCTTATTTTCAGGGAAAAGAAGTCATCACCTCCACTGCACCTGCTAAAGTACCACGTTGCTCCACCTTATTTCTCCAGAAAAGAAAACAAAGAGAATGCACTGCTTTACAAATCCTTTTGCATGACAAGTATCTTTTTCAATTGAAAACTTATACTCAAGGAAACTTAAGGTATTCTACAGTTCCCAGGAGACACCAACGGGTTAGGCACAGACTAGGGACATTTCTAATCCAGTTAAGACATCAGATACCAAGACCTGGAAGTCACTGATTCCCAGAGTTCTGTGGCTGATTCCCCAACTATGATCCAGAAGACAACACCCAGCTCCTAGAGGGCATTCCCGTGGGCTGCAGGTTGCAAATTCACTCTTTGTCAAGCTAAAGTGGATCTAAGCTATTAAGAGCGGCTTTTCAGTAGGTCATAAATGAAACACCCCTGGTCCGGAGTCAACGTACAACTGCACTTATTTTTATGACTATGTTAACATTAAAAAAAATGTACTACAAACTGTAAGAAAGAATGGTGCCAGTGTCATGAAAGTGATAGAAAAAAATAGTGGGTCGTGGGCAGGAGACTAGAATGAAGAAAGAGAAACAAGGCAAATTATGAGCTGCCAGACGACGGGAAAGAAAGAATGGAGAGAGAAACAAGCTGGATCACACCGAAAATAATTTCAAAGAAGAGGAAAGAAATGCAATACCAGAGTGGGGTAGCAACAAATACGGACCCTAAACGAGAAAAGTGGGAAGGGAAAGGTGGGTTTTCTCTGAGCAAGTTGGTCGACAGGACGTAAGGGTGAAGAAGACACGCCCCGCCCGACCAAAAGGAGAGCTCACCGTGCGAAGAGTCCAGGGTCGTCTGTGTGTTAGTAAGAATCGACAAGGGTTTAAGGAGATTTGAGAATCCATGCAGAGAAGAGTCTCTGATTGGCCATTTTTCTCCTAAACCATTCCCAATGAGAAGAGTTTAAATGAGGAATAGATTTGGGGGTCGGAGGCATGGGAAGGATGGGGTGGGAGTCCAGGTAGTGATGGCAAACGTAGTGGGTAGGTAGCAGAGGTCCACCCAGTAGAAGCGAGGACAGGTGACAAGAGGAAATAAAACCTAGAGAAGGGGTCTAGCGGGGCTTTCCCCCTAAGGAAATGGTGACCTCCAACAGCTTTGGACACAGAGGCCACACACTGGAGGGCTGGGCTGTCCCTCACCCCTGATAGCAATGTCTCCAAGCAACCCCACGTGAACAAAATACAAAACAAAATTACCTTATGTAAGACAGGCAGGCCGCAACTCTGTTTCATGAGAAGGCAACAGGAGTTATGAATCTTTCCTATTTGAAACCGGGAACTATTGGCCAATGAGTCACTGTGGAGCTAATGAGCACCTACAATGCCTCCCATGGAGCAGACGATGCTAAACGAAGGTTAACTTCATTATTTACCCCAAAACACTGCATAAAGCAAATAACATATTTGGAAGAGACATATTTGGGGAAAACAGAAGCGATAATTAAGCGGAGAGCAGAAGAATTGAAACTCGGTGACAACCCAGAGGGAAAGTGGTTGACGCACTGAGGCACAGCAAAAAAAAGAGCTACGTACTGCATAAAATGTTCTTTCATCTCTGTCTTTCTATGAAATCATATCAATATTCATAAGGCAATAGTAATGAAAGAAAATGACAAAAAGTAAAAGCAGTGGCACTGAAATGGGTTAAATTCAAGTACATTATCACCACCTGGAATAAATCAAACATTAACGTTGGGCTCTCAGCAATAAACTTTAAAAAAGGAATAAGTGTGTAAAGCTGGGTGACAGCAACCACGTTTGTCCGTCAGAGACAGAGAAGGGACTCCTCTGCTCTGTTGCATAGAAATATTAAAATACTTTGCTCCTTAGTTATGCACCTGAAATCTATTGACAGAAAGGCGGAGAGAGGAAACAGCCAGTTCCTGGAAGTGAATTCACATTTCTTTCTAAAAAGGAGCAGTAGTAACTACACACAGCAGCACAATTCCGGAACTTCACTATCCCTTTAGCATGGAAGTTTTCTCCCACCTACACTTGCTTCAATTTGTTCATCGGTAAAATGAATGCCATTGTCCTCTTCAAAATAGTCTTTTGGTTCTTCACTGAAATGTATTCATGGCTACAGAGCCCACTATTGCAATAAATGAATTTTTTTAAGAAAGCTGCTTTTTTAAAAGAACAAACAAAAAAGGAGCATTAAACGTGTCAATGCAGTAAGCATAAAGCTTCCACAATAACCACAAAAGATCAATCTTGTTTCTTTAAGATAAAAAGAATGTGTAAAAAAGAGTCGGTGCCAGTGTGTAGGGGGAGCCAATTTGTCCTTGTGACAAACCTGGCCATTCTTTCCCAGAAGGCTCTTGTGCAAGATTATCTTTAAAGAGAATAACACTAAAACATCATGAGCTCCACTACAAAGGCATATAAAACACTTAGAA
Source organism: Rhinolophus hipposideros (assembly GCF_964194185.1). Taxonomy (NCBI): domain Eukaryota; kingdom Metazoa; phylum Chordata; class Mammalia; order Chiroptera; family Rhinolophidae; genus Rhinolophus; species Rhinolophus hipposideros. The sequence goes on from NC_138052.1 coordinate 93,051,252, forward strand.
AGCTCTGGTTAGGAAATGTTAAAAGATACCAGATCACAAATTTTCAAAATGGAAAACAATGGCTTAGAGAAATAAAGGGTGTCACTCAACATCATTGTCTCCTCCTCATAATTTTAAAGGATAATTTTTTGAGAAAGAATTCCTTAATTTAGCTAATATAGCCATCTAAATTTTGGAAATCATTCCTCCAAGAAATAATAATTTCAAACAAAGATAAATTTTTCCGTGAAATTTTTTGTTAGCAAATGAGCTCAAATTCTGTTGGCGTTCATAAAATTCCTTGTATCTCAAAAAAATACATGTATGTTAATGCTGGAAAATCCTTCTCTATTAATTTGCACCCCTACTCCCAATATCAGTCTATAGTTATAATTATCTTACAAGCAAAAGTTGTATAAAATTTAAGCTAGCATTTCAAATGACTATCTTCTGGTAAAAATGACATTTTAAAGAGTAGTAATAGTTCATACATTTTCTTGAAATGTTAGTTCCATGTTAGAAGGGAAGGCTAATTGACTAAAAAGAAAAACTTTAAAGATCAATATAAAATAAAATTGAAACTTTATCAAAATATGCAAACAATTTCCTCTTAGATAAAATTGTTACAACAGATAGGGATGTAAATAATAGTTAATTGGAATGCACTGGGGAGTAAAATTTAGATCTGTCTCTTGACAATGCTTCATCACACAATTTCTAACTAGTAATCTAGTACTATCTCAATAGTCAAAAACTGGTTTGGAGTTAAATACCATCCCCTCCTTTTCCAGCACATCCATTCCGCAAGATGATTTCTCCTTACCTTCTCTCCACCCAATAAAATCTCTGCTTCCCCCAGTTGGATTTTCCAAAGATCAGGAAATGACCTTCTCATCAGAGAAGGTTTAGTCAAGTATAAAATGCTACGTAAATTATACAGAGCTGAGTATTTCATTCTATCACCTTATCTTCATTATGATATTTGCATCAAACACGTTTTAGAGAATATCTTAATGTATATTTTCCATTTAATTTAAAATATTTAGTGTACATCAGAAAAAAATAAAGTAACCGAGTATCATCCCTAACGCTTGTAATTTATACTTTCATATCTATTTTCATTAAACCCTCCCAACACCCTGAGAGACAGGTGCTGTCACTCACCTCCCCACCCCCTATCTTCCAGGTGAGGACTGTTGGAATATATGACTGGACAGGAGAAGGTGTTAACAGCAGGATGCAGGAGCTGCTTGGGTGCCTGGACTGGGATGGGCAGAGTTTAAACTTGACTTTATGTCTTTGAGTTGAGGCTGCACGAAGAAACAAGCTCTAATACCATAGCTTTGATATCGGCAGGCTAAGGGCTAGAGTTACAACTCGCAGCCCCAAAGGCACTCTAAGCTGGTGTAGACAACTGGCAGGATGCGGGTTGGAATGCTAAACTAAGGGACAGTCTTCTGGTGTAGCCCTTGTGAGTAGCAGGAGTAGGGGTGAAAGGTCATGCTTTCTGAAGGGCATTTCTCCTCCAGGGCAGAGGAATCTGAAAACAGCTAATTGGACATGGGGTAGTTTAGGGAAGGTTAAATTACAGATTTAACCAAGTTTGTTCGAGAAAGAGTAAGAATCAGAAGTGACCCACAGAGGAGGGGTGAGTGTGGGGAAGAGGGGTCGCAAAGACAGTTGTGATTTCTGAGTCACTTCTGAGGTACAGAAGTGGTAAATCGCTTGCTGAGCTGCTGTGTCCAGGTTGGTCCAGGTTGGGAATATAGGTTTTTCTAAGAGACCAATGCTCAGTGCCTTGAGTTGCCCACAAGTCTTGGAGAAAGCGGCAGACCAAAGAGTTGGAAATTAACGTGAGATGGAAAGCATGACGTGACACGGATCACACACCTATGATGCTTTGGCCAGGGCTGGGGTATAGTCTCGGGGAATGAGAGCCCACGTTTTTTCCACTTTGAGCCACACTGCAAATACTACCTTAGAAACCAATTTTGATTATGAGCAAAACCTCACTAAAAACAGAGGAAATAGTGTTGATGGCCAGAATTCAGATTATCCTGGCAAAACTCTTATACATTGTCTGTAAACACCAAACCAAGGTCAGGTAGAACCGGATGCGGTGTTGGGTAGATGATTTCCATAACTCACCGATGAAGTGATTGTGCCCCAAGGCGAGCATTTCCTCCAGGAGGACAAGACCCCCAGGAGCCTGCAGGAGGGTCACACTCCGTCCATCTATGAGGGAGCACTGCTGAAATCCTGTGGCCGTGACCTTCCACAGCAAAATCAGCAAAGCAGTGGCGTCTTGCCGAATTCTGAAAACAGAAACGGTGTAAAGGGAAAGCCCCATTCAGAAAAATTCATTTTAGAACCAGTCCATCAAATTAAAACTAAACATAAAGACAGTGTGTACATCCACAAAGGTACAAGGGCACTGACGCAACAACGGTCATACAAACAAGCACCCGCTTGGTGCACACTCATGGCTGCCATTTACCACATGTATTAGAAACGTCTGGCTCTCACTCAATCAAACATAGACCTTCAGATCACTAATAGATCATTCATCTTTGGGTGACAATTCAAATCAATAATAAAAATTTATTTATAATAAAAAGGTATACTGAATTCCTTTAGAGACAACTCTTTACATCCCCATATAACATAGAGTCCTGCTTGAATTTATTATAATTGTGTAATCCATCCCGAAATAGCCACTTAAGCGAAAGTGTGCCACTTCCCATGCTTCAAGCCTCCCCTGACTTATTCTTGTTTTCGGAATAAAATCCAAGAAATGAGAGCCCTATAGGAGACTAATCACCCTCAGCCTCAGTTCCCCTCTGGGACTCAAATCTGGCACCTCCAACCTTGAGCCCCAGGGAGCTACCTATTGGGGAAGTCCCAATAGGTCCTGGCCCCGCTCCCAGCCTTTGCCTCCTCCTGCCCATGAGAAACGGGCATTCTTCAATGACATGTTTGCACTGGTGCCCGGAGCTGCCCCCAGCACAGAGCTCCTGGCTTGCAGCAGGGTGCGGAGTAAAGGGCTGATACATGATTGACTTCATGAATAAATCCAAGTCTAAGGGGCTAGGAACCCTCACAAGTAAGTTCAGGGCGACCGGAGATCATTCCACACTCCCACACTCCCACCTTACTCTGCCTGTGTCAGACTCTGCTATTTCTGCCCAGCTTTGCAGCTTAAGAGGGTCTTGGAGAATTTCAGGTTTGTTGAGAGTGGGGTCGGGTGGGGTGGGGGGGGACAAGACAAAAAGCATTGAAGCATTCAAAGGGAGAGAAGATCAGAACTATTCGGAAAGGCTTATGAAAGTAAGATAATAAGACCTAGACAAGAAAGGGCTGGGAGATGGTATCATAGACGTAAAGGAAACTAATGAACCTCATTTCCCTAAACCCCGCTCCCTACAGAGGCGGTTTCGTCCGTATTGTGAACAACGAAACACTTAGGAGCGGGGTCCCCCTACTGGTAGAACTCGAAGCTGCCACACACACAACACCTTTCTGGCTCCGGGGACTCCTTCCCAGAGCCCAGAGTTCATTGTTCACCCTGGCTCTTCGCCATTCCTTCCCCCACCAGAGGGAGTCAAGGCTGGGGCGAGGGGATGCAGGGGCAGTGTAACAAAGTCCCTCTTCCAAACATTTTTAGGGACTCCGTAGCTTAGAAGGCAAGGTGGGCAAAAATGACCCAGGATGGATGGAAGAGGTCTGTAACACCCACTGTCCCCTTAAAAGGGAGCCCATGCAGCTCACTGCTTAACCAGGGCCACGGGTCCTTCGGTCTTCCAAAGTCCCTGAAGACCAGACAACAAATGTCCATTTGATTGCACAGGGCATAGAGGTGGGGGACAGCAGTTAATAGGGACAGAGAACGGCAGGCAATGGGAGTGCTCAGACAGGACCGAGAGGATGGCCAAATGCTGACTCCCCCTTCTCCCCAGCAAGCACAGTGCCTGGTGTACAGCGAGTGTTCAGCCAGCAGGGCTTCGCCTGCCCGGTCCCCAACCCCACCAGTGACAATGGACAGTACGTGATGCAAAAGAGCTTAACTTTAAAACCAAACACTCTCTTCTCAGCTGCTTGTTTTCAAAGAGAAAATTGTTATGTTTCCATTTTAACTTTGGGGTAAATTAATGCATAAGAATTTAACTAGTGGGCCATTAAAATCATAAGAGGCCAGAGAATTTTGGAAGCAAAAGTCATTTGGGAAGTGAAAGGTCTGGATCTCAGCTAAGGCCCCAGGGTTTCTTACGCCACACCTGACGGTGCCCATCCAATTCCACAATTCCACATCTCCAGCCTGACTGGATCCCATTATAATGTTCTCCTCTGAAATAGCGTCCTCACGGTTTTGAGTGACATTGGCCACGTCTACACATGAACCCCATTCATGTTTCTCACTGGAGGGACCCGTTACAGACCAGTTACGTGGACAGACATGGCCCTGCACCCAGTCACAGTATAAATCTTCACAGTTTTTAACGGAGAATTTTCTTACTTGACTGCGGTGTTTTGTGGCACCTCAAAGGATACCAGGCGGCCACCCGCAGAGCTGTTAGAACTGGCGTTCCCACAGGCGATATCTGGAATCACCTGGAAAAAGAAAATTTTTAAAACACAAGTAACTGGGGCTGATCACACTATAAGATAACATTATAAAGCAAAATTCCCTGGGCTGCATGCCGTTGGTCCCTTTCGATGCTGCCAGGGTGGGGACAGAAAGCGGACAAGTGAAATCTTACCGAAGCCAAAGAAAAAAATGAAAGCTTCACCGTTCAAGTTTCTAAAATACAAAAGCTTTCCTGGGAGCAGGAAAAAAGTGATAGGATTGCAAAAACCTGATAATAGGATCTCGTAGGGCCGGGAGCAGGGGACCCTCTTTCATGTAACAGGCACCTCTACTCTCTGCTCAGTCTGGGGGAATAAGGGACTGCATGCTCAGGGCACACGGAGCTGGCCTTTAAGGCCTAGCTCGCACACGGTGGCGGGTGTAATCCTTAATGACTAGGAGCATGAGCCTTTAAATAAGTAACAGGCAAGAGGTATCTGGTATGGTGGCCCTGCTGTGTACACAGGTGGGTCTCCTTCACTGTGTGCACATGTGAAGGCCAGGCACCTGCTGCCCTTTTCTTTCACTGTGGACTACACCTTCAGTTTTGTAAGTGATATGTTCCCCAAAGTGTCTACTGATGTGTACAAAACAAGAGGAGCTCGAGAGGGAAACAAAACTGTGCTCCTTAGGAAGCACATTGCCAACCCAACACTTGGGCTGCGTCAGGCGCTCCTGACCAGTTTATTCATTTACGCCTCATGTCGTGATCACTGCCCTCACCCATGAGAGTCAAAATCAGAGGGTATTAAAGGTATCCCTCATCATGACGTTGACTGATAACGAAACGGAAATCCTCAGCACTTTCATCCCACACCCGACACCTAATAGTCAAATGCTGCAGGGAAACCCCACCGTGGACTTTCAAAGATGTGCGTCCAAAATCTTAAGCCACAAAACTTTGCTCAATCTGTGTAACAGACAATTGTCCTGTAAATTTTAGTCCCCTAAGGCTCCAAATGCTTCATGATTCTGAAGCATCATTACTTCATGAAATGGGGAAGCCCAAACACATTCACATGTCTCCTTCCTCTGCTGCCTCTAACCTGCTTCTTGAACCTCCTAAGAAATAACAGCAGGAAGGGAAGATGAGGCTTTTTTTTTCATATTTACCAGCTGTAGGATAGCACGTCTTTAAATAAAGACATTGAAATGGCTGATTAAGGAGAGATTTTCTTTAAAGAATACTTCCTTGATAAACATGGAACCAAATCTAGTTCACATTCAAGAAGTGAGTCCCTCAGCAAAGAGGTATTAAAAACCGTAACTTCAAAGGCTTTATTAAAAGTCTGAAATCAGAACAAGTCCACCGTTTCTAAGGGAGGCTGAGAACACTGTCTTGTAGTCTGAAGGTGGCCTTCATAAATTGTGTGGCAATGGAAAAACAAAAGTGGGTCAACTCGTTAGAACTACCCAAGAAAATCAAAGAAGACATGCTACCTTACCTCTTTTTATAAGGGAAATTCCTAGACACATTCCTTCACTCAAAAAGTGCTACACAAAGATCTGTGTGTTTTTTCCATTTAAGCTACAAAACCTGTAATGATATACAACCCCAGGTCTATGTGGACGTCATGTAAAATATAAAATATGGAATGGGATTACAGTCTATCGATGCCACCTCAAATTCATGATCTGGATTTGTTCCCAAATTCTTCCAGCTAGAAAATTGATATTTTAGGTCAACTTTTAGGGATGTACTGAAATTTTTATATTTTATGTAGTGAGACTTCTGATGAGCCTGAACATACAATAAGCCAAACTCAGACTGGACAAGATTCAATAAATAGAATTTGCTGTTGCCAAAATAAATAAAATTTGCAAATTTCATTCTCAAGTGCATTCTCAAAATATTTTTAAAATCAAGGATAGCTTTTTTTTTTCTAAATCCCACTGAAATGCTTCACGTTACCATAAATAGAACCTAAACCATAACAAACAAACAAAAAGTTGAGCATACGATTCCATGAAGGAAAATTAGGTCAACAATGGAGGGTCTGTGATATGTCCATTTATATGACTCTTCTTTGAGCTGTCTGCCCCCAAATCTAAGATTACGTACAGAAATGTATGTGGCTATCGTTCCAGAAACAAATTTCATTCCTTTTCTTTTCTTGATTACTCTCTTCATGCTTAGGAGACAATCACAATCCAAATGTTCCATTTGTGTAACTAAGAGAGCTGTCAAACAAGTACGGATGGGAATAAGGTTGTTTTGTTCAATAGGTAATTTAAAGGTTTTCCATTTTTTACTGCTGACGTTGGAACCACGGGCATTATTTTAACCTAGTTAGTTCCGCACATAAAAATATGTGCAACAACACATTCTCACCTCCACTTGATCCCATTTCATTTCTACCACTTTCTGCCCTGTTTTCGGCTGCCACGTGGGCAGGGTCACGGTTGCCTGAGAGCGGGGCAGGATGACGTCAGGCTCCTGGGTAGCGGGGACAGGCTGGAGCTGTCTGGGTGCCACGGACTCGGTCCAGCCTGAGGTTGGAAGACTGGGAAGTGCCTGTTCACAGTTTGGACCTTCGTAGCCTTCAGCGCAAACACAGAGGTAGCCATCGCTGCCGGGGATGCTACTGCAGTTGCCATGGTGACAAGGGTTGCTGGCGCAAGGATCCGCAACAATCTGAAATGAGACCACAAATGGGCCAATTATTCCCTCATAAGAAAAGTGGTGCCATCGCTGGGAAATTAGCTCAGTGTCTCAGAGCTGCTGCTCAGGAAACGCTGTTCCTGTGAAATACAAGGTCTTCACTGCTTGTCCCAAAGTCATCCCAACATTCAACTCTCCTCAGGTAACAGGTGTCCAGCCCGGACATACATAGGGAAGGGCCTCCCTGAACCCCAAAGCCCTAAACTATGTTGATTTCAGGAACACGCTTTCTAGAGGAATTTTCTAAGGTGAAAATAATTAAAATTGAGGCTCATTAGGAAAATACCAACATTGATTTTGCAGCTGCATGTCATGACAAATAATACTAGGCGTCTAAATTGAAGTCTCCTTTTGCACATCCTGGACCATCACAAGGTTTGCTCATGAGAAATGACTGCCTCGTTTCTTTCTCCTACAGGTGCGCCTACCTCAGTCTCCCAATTTCCTACCTGAGGAACCAAGTTTGTTACGGTGATTGTTACTTCATGACTGACTTCCAAAATGAGGAGCACGCATGACAACTGCAAGCAAGTAGAGAGCAGTGTGTATTAAGCAGAATTTGGTGAATGTTTCTACCTCATTATTTTGGAGGGTGATTACAGAGAAATGTGACCTTGCTGGATATGGGAGCTAAAAATTCACTTACATGTCTTCAAATTGTGTTCCTGTTCTGAGTGTTTCTATCTCTGAGTCCTTTGCTGACCTCTGAATTGCCATTTGTTATTACTGGGAGATGCTACAAAACAATGTGAAATTAAACAATAAAATAATGCTTCCCTGGAGACAGCTCATGTTCTCAATGCTTATTCAATTATCATTTGCTTTTGGGATAACAGAAAATTAGACCTCTACTTGATGTACTCCTGGCTTCTCAGGGCTGACCATAAAATAGAATTCAGGAAAGAACAGACTACAGAGAAATGCAGCCCTGATTTCTCCTATTGAAATGGTTCACATAAACACACATACAAGTAATTCTGCATGGAAAATGGCTACTCACTCCACTAATATCCTTGTCAAACACTTTCCAACCAACTTCTTCAGGACTGTAAAGGGGTTTTTGAATCAAATAAAATGAAGCTCCAGAAAGAGTGTTAAGTCTCGACTATCACTTGGCAATTCCTTCACAGAATCTCAGATAAGAGTAGATGGATTGGTATCTGCCAAGAATATTTAAACTGGAAATGATTTTAAAATATTTATAATGTTTAGCAACTCAAAGTAAAATCCAAACTCCTTCCATGGCAGACGAAGCTCTGATCTGACCCCTTCCTACCCCTGATGTCCTCTCTTCCCACACACGTTCCTCCTCCCTGGTCTCTTTCTTGCTGTCCCTGGACCAAGCCAAGGTCATGCCGAGCTCCGCGCTTTTGCTCCTGCTGGGCTCTCTGCCTGGCATACTTTCCTCCCAGACGTTGCATGGTTATCTCACTTATTTCACTAAGTTCTCTACTCCAATGTCATCTACTTGGAGAAGTCTTCCCTCGCAACAAAAGCTAAAATAATTCCTTTTTTCCTCTGCCACAGACATGTGAGCTCCATGAGCACATGGACTTTATCCACTGTGTTCACGGCTCTACTCCCAGCTCATCGAGGAACGCAGAAAACATGGCAGGGTTTCCTTTTAAAAGTGCTGACAAAATAAAGATAGATAGATAGATTGATTGATTGCTATTTGGAAAGCAACGTGTGATGAGGTAGAGATGTGAATTTCTCCTTAGTCGTGATACTGTTATCTCGTTTCTGCTTTGTTTTTAGGAAAGCTTCATGGAATGGGTATCACCTCAAGAATTATATGACAGGAAGGAAGAAGGATTTAATTAGCGAGGATAAAGGGTCCCTATAAGCCATGTTTCTGAAATCAACTTTTAATGCAATGTCTGAGATCGACATAGTCACAGATTGAGACGTAGCATGTGCTTAAAACACACAGAAATGCATTTAGATCATTTAAGTACATTGAAGAGATTATAAAAATTAATTCTGGAAATCCAAACCTCCACTGTGCAGCTTAGAGAATGACATACTAAGGCAAAGGCCACCCAGCTGAGGCCAAAGAGGCCCCAGGGCTTCTGCCCCCTCCCACAGCCCACTGCTGGCAACAGCCAGTCCTCAGAGAGGACCAAGGCACAGCGTAAATCCAATACCTGCTCCAGACAAAGAATTCAAAGTACAGGTATCTGCCTTCACACAGGAAAGGCGTGGTACCTATGGCTCCCCACTGTGGTGGTTATTTAGGGTTTTCAAAGAACATTGCCATATAGTGTCTCACAACAGACCTGAAATTAAGAAGGATTTTTCTGAACCCATATCACTGTTGGGAAACGGGAGGGCAGAGGAGTTGAGTGACCCATCACGGCCCAACCATGCCACACCTTCTGACGTCCAGCTGAGAGTTCCTTCCACAACACAACACTGCAACTTTGTTATCTAGTTATTACCATCACACACACACACACACACACACATACACACACACACAATCCCTGTGGAGAAGGCAAAAGGGAAAGGTTATACTTCTGTGAGCAACAGAAAATAAGTAAGAGTTAAACACAGGCCAATGAAGACCACCTCAAATGCTTTATTAGAATAAAGGTATCACGATAATACTCGGTGAATATTGATGGAGGCCTCACTCTGTGACTAGAACTGCACCAGGTCTGGGAATAACATGCTAAAAGGAAAAATAAAACAAAACAGATGCTGTGTCTGCCCCTGTAGACTTTCCATCTAGTACCCCACACAGGCACTAAGAACAACGGCAAAACTGCGACTCCCTGCCATTTTTTCACTCAGTACTTTTGGGTACCTTCCAGTACCTTTAGCATTTTTCCTTTCTGAACCTCCTCCTTACGACCACCCTCTAAGGTAAGTGCATTTATTATTCTACTTGTACGGCTAAGACTTAGCAATGTTAAGCAAATACTGAATTTTACTCGACCAAAGTCTTTACAGAGCCTTTCTAAGCCCTGTGTGATGGCTCCTTCCCTAAACTGCTTTAGCATCACCTCCCACTCCTGGTCTCCCTTTCTTGGCTCCAGACGCACTGACCTCACTGTTCCTCTATTCCGCCAGGCATCTCCTGCCTCAGGGCCTTTCATGGCCATTGCCTCTATTACTTCTCACTTCTTACTCCCAAGCCTTCTTTGAGTCCTTGGTCAAATGTCACCTGCTCAGGAGGACTTCTCTGGTATAGGGTATACTGGTATAGGGTATACCAGTGCCAAGTCTCCACCGCTTGGCACTGTCCATCCCTCTTTCTCTGCTTCATTTTCCCCAAAACATATGTCACCGTCTAATATCTTGTGTGGGGGGAAAAAGTTATTCATTACATTTATTTTCTATCTTCCCCCACTGAAATGTAACACCTATGAGGTCATATTGCTTTTCTTTTTTTATACCTGTTTGTTTACTCGAGGGCCTCCAGCTCTAGAACAGGGGAGCTGACTGAATCAATGGCTGAGTGAATGAATGGTGTTTTATACAAAGCACGCACTGGGGTACAAAGCAGAAAATTAAATGCACTATGAGGTCACTGATCCCTTCTTTAAAATAATCATTTCACAGTAATGCTACTTCTTTGGCTTTTCTATTCATTGCTTCACTAACAATGACAAGTACCTACCATTCTATAACACTACTTAGACTAGTTTCATTAAAAAAAAATCAGTTTCAATTACATAACAGAAAATATAAGATAAAATGCAATAACTAATTTTTAAGCAGAATCCTGGAATTGTAAATATTTATTGTAAGTCCTGTCTGACTGGATACAACTTAGATTTTTTTTTTTAAGTTTCTATTTGTATTTTATCTCATAAGAAAAAAGTCCTGTCGTAGAGGTCATTACTGCCCTTGAATCCCATTAAGTTTGAACTTTAAGCAGGAAATAACCAAGCTGTCAAAATGCATAATGAGGCAAAACATCATAATTAATAGACCTGACTTTGGGGATACCCAAAATTCAACAGGCGATGTTTTCCTGGCTATAACTTCTAGCTTCTAATGATGGGGAAAAAACGAGTAAGGCTTTGTAATAGCACATTTAAAAAGGAGTAAAGAGAAAGCGCATGGGTTGATGATTTTCTGCTTACAGTTAACCAACAAGCTTATTTATTAAATGCTGTATATTTGTCACATAAGGTTAATTTGTGTATTTAAGCCCAATTTTTTCACATCATAGTACTAATCTAAAACTGTTCTTATCACATTTTATTTTAAATTTTTCACCCGTGTCAAATAATTTATACCACAATCAAGAGCATTTATGGGGGTGTGCACGGCTGAGATGGGAGGCCAGACTCAGGGAAGATGCCTGACACCCCAAGAACTCAGGATAGAAAGGTGTCTCATGTGACACTTTAGCTGTGACCTGATTTCCGTCCTTGAACTGTCTGCTGCCCATATTTTTGGCCATTCCAATGCCTTCTGCAACATACAGACAGAAGGATGAAAGGTCAAACTTAAAACAAGCCTGAAAGAGGCCCATTCACAGGGTCATTAGATACAGGAAATCAAAGCTTGTAGAGTTTCCTCAAAAGTATAGCCTATGGACACTTTCATCGGCAGTACTGGGTGATGGTGGGTCTGGGGAGACATAACCACCTTCCCAGGTGATCCTTCCATGTTCCTTTAGAGAAGCTCTGGGCTTTGTTCCTACCTCTCCCGTACTGTTACAGAAAACTCAATATGGCTGGTCAGTAATTCAAGTGACATTTACAGAGTACCTGTGAAGCGCCAGGTAGGGTACCCAGAAGACGGGTCAGGAAGACAAATAAAGTCCATTCCTAGCTCTCAAAGAGCTCACAGTCTAATAGAAGGAAAAGACCCATTGACTTGGACCTGACCTGAGCAGCCTAATGGTCAACTAATACCCTGCTTAGACGCATGCAGACTATTGTAATCATGTGTTTGATTGAGTTTAAGTCCCTAACGCTGAGAGAGAGAGAATGGGCTTGACAATTGTGTGTATGAAGTGAGCAGGTCACGAGCAGGTTGCAGAGCCAGCCTGTGTTAGATGACAGTGGCCGCTCTCAACAAAACAAAGGCAGCAGAAAGGACTTCTCTAATGGAAAATGGGGCCAGCTGAGTAACTGCAGTCCTGGCATGGGCTCTGATCTGCCAGGTGGCTCAGAGGCTCTGGACCTGTCCCATGCCTGCTCTAGACACACACGCCTCGCACATTAAGTGGGGGGCTGGGGTAGAACTCCTTAAGGCCTCATCCAGCTCTATGATTCCAGATGCTTCTGACGACCACTCGGCGCTCAATGACACTGTTGTCAGAGGGTCCGGAGGGGCACAGTGCAAACCTGAGGTCACCCCCACCCCCTCGTTTGTCCCGTGCTCAGTGGGCGAGTCAGCCTGGGAATAGGAACCCCGCACAGGCCAGGAGCAGCATCTGCAACCCCAGATGGAGCCCTTTAGGTGACCCAGGCCATGCAGGTCACCAAAGGGACACGGAAGACTCATGGCTCTTACAGAGCAGTGAGGAGTAAGATACAGACACAGAAGAGAAACAACTGGGAAATCTGTGTGGTGTGATATTAACAAGTCAATAGAATGGGCCATTGTTTTAGGAATTTTTCTGAGTAGGAACTTTTGAATACAGATTTTCATATAGATCTTAGTGTCATAGGAAGAAGAAGGTGCCTTATCAAGCAAGGAACAAAAACAAATCCTCACAGCAGGATTTCTCAACCTCAGCACTACTGACTCTTTGGGCTGGGTAGTTTTGTGGGTTTTTTTTTTAATTTTTATTAAATGTATTGGGGTGACATTGGTTAGTAAAAATATATAGGTTTCAGGTGATGTATTATATTTCTGTAATACATCATCTGTATATTGCACTGTTGTGGGGCTGCCCTGTGCTTTGCAGAAGGTTTAGCAGCATGCCTCATCTCCACTTACTAGATGCCAGAAGCCCTCCATCCAACAATGACAGTTGTGACAACCAAAAATGTCAGCAGACATTACCAGCGGCCCCTGGAGCAAAATCACTCCTTAAAGGAACAGATTGATGCATTTCACCCCATTAAAATGTTTTCAAAAATCCACATGACTCCATAAATGAAGCTAAAAGGTAGCAACATGATGGAGAAAGAAAAATGTACAACATACTGCAGAGAATTAAGTCTTTATATAGATTCCTAAATGTCACTAACAGAGAGACACCTCAATAAAAAGGGCAAAGCATAAACAAGGAATGCACAGAATGCTGTGTGCAGAATCACACCATTTTTAGTATTATTTTTCAACACAAACCACGATCTCACGTGTCTATTTGTATAGAAGTACACACACAAATTTTTTAAAAGCAGAATGGACCATTGTTTTAATAATGTGTCTGGGCGGCAGAATCAATTAAAGAACTTTTAAAAATATAGATTCCCCCTCACCAAACTATTCATCAGAACTCTGAGGGTGAGGCCTAGAAACCCGTATCGTTCCGAGTTCCCCCAGATGATTTCGATGCACTTGGTCCAAAACCAAAAAATTCAGAGTTTGTCAGTATAAACCAGGGCTGGCAAACTACAACCACGGGCCAAAACCAGGCTGCTTCCATAAATAAAGTTTTCCTGGGACACGGCCATGGCCATCTGTGTGTGTTTTGAGTATCTCACATCAGCACTTGAGCAGTTGCCACAGAGACTATCCGGCCCACAAAGCCATTTCAATATTTATTATGGAGGCCTTGAGTTTGCCAATCCCTGATCCACACACTACCGACTTGGGGTTCACAAAAGAAAGAGATAAGTGCGTGGGCTCCTCTGGGTAAACCTCAAAGAAGACAAGCTTGAACGGGGCCATGATAATGTCCATAGCAATATTGCTATTTTTTTCTCCCCACCCAACTCCCTTACCAAGCTGGCATGCACCGAGCTATTAAGTCACAGAAGGACCATTCACGATACAACGTAAGGCAGAGAAGGGACCAGACGCTCTTCTAATCATAATTATGTGCAGGAACGTCGCAGGATAAATCTTGGCACTGTGAAAGGAATCCTTATCCAGATAATGCACTATGAGGCGAGACTATGACAGAGGGTCATACTCACACCTTTTCTTCACTGCAAGAACTGTGGACATTCTCCCCCTACCCTCCTACCTATCAACTGAACTAAATGGAAATGAGTGATGGACAGCTCACTGCAGAGGCTAAACAAAGAAGTAGGTGGAACCCTGGGTGGGGGGGGGGGGCAGGGGAGGAGTCACACAGGCCAGGGGGCCTTGAAACGACAGGAGTGTCTACATCTGCCAACAGGGAGGGGAACCACAACATAAATGACGTCAAAATTTGGGTGTCAGGGTTTGTGGGAAAATGGTAGTGAGAATCACTGCCCTGAAGTACTATGGTACAGCAGAGAAAGCCTGGTGTTCCGCTCCCATTTGTGGGTGACCTTGAACAAGACAAGGATGTTTCCTGGGACTCTGTTTCCTCAACTGCGAAAAGAAAGGATGGGACTACAAACTTCTTAATATTGGGTTTCTTGATCCAAAATAAGCATTGCACTGGTTAGAAATGTCATCTGCAGGATGAAAGGCAAATGAACATTGTTGGGGTCCAACTGTCACAGTGTTTCTATCTTTAAAAGGATATTTTTCCTACTTTATTCAACAAAGATCTTAACTACATTCCAATGCCAACTGCTTACCCACTAGGAGGAAAGATGTGGGGGGAAAATCGCTACAGTGTTTATGCCAATAGTAGACACAGCCAAAAAACGCTTCCCATGAATTTTTTTTTCCAAATTCAAATAATAAAAATTCTCATTCACTCTACTGAATCAAGGACTGTATATCATAGTGAAACACATATTCCTATGTTTTGAGTATTTCTTTACTCCTCTATTAGGAACTCTAGATCTACTTGAAAATTATTCCAAGACTAATCTAGGCAGTCAATCGTTTCCCCTCAAAACCTTAGTCAACTTTCTTAAAATCAGCCTGTCCTGATTTTCACACGTGGGCTGAGTCACATTTGTAAGTAGGCTAAAAAGAAATTATAAGCAGGATTCAAATTTTTGACGATGAAATGACTCCATTAAAAATAAACCCGTCTCATTATGTTCCTACTTTTTCACGGTATCTCTTTAAAGTATGCTACATTTGGAAATGATCTTGAAATTACACTACTCTTTCTTTAGTCTGGCTGGTACACAGAGTCAGTAGCCATACTGATGAATCTTTACGCCCTGCTCAGTTGCAGATATATCAAGAATTAAATAACTGTACTTCAAAAACCAGGCAAAGCCTTTCTCCCCTGCTTTCCACATTCAACTAGATTCCCCGAGATAATCCTCAACTGCATGTACCCCCATAGGTACACAGCCTCAAATGAAGTGCTTTACTTCCTTTTTTCTTTTAGTCATTCAAAGACAAGTTTCTTGAATCCGAAATTTAAAGAACAATTTCAGCGCATATGTTCTTGTTTTGCCTCTCATCAGAGATATTCCTACATCCTAGCAAACTCTTTTTACAAAACAACAATGCCATGAATCCAGGAGATTAAGTCAACCTTCACCCCCCTATCTACTCAGGAAAAGAAGCCTGCAGCAAACTAGGAATTCAACTTCCTGCAAGATTATATGAGCATCTCCATGGAGGCAGGAAAAGCATTTTATTAAACTCAACATCCACGTAGAGTGAAGACTTTTAGCAAATAGAAATGGAAGGGCATTTCGATAATCTGATAAAGAGTATCTACCAAAAAAAAAAAAAAAACCTGTAGCAAATTTAATACTTTTTGATGAAATGGTGAAAAGTTTCTCTCTGAAATTGATAACAAAGCAAGAATGCTTGCATCAACATTTCCAGTAAATGTTGCACTAAAGGTCCTGGCAAGTGCAAGGAGGTAACAATAAAAAGGTATAAGGATTGAATAGAAACAAAAGCTGTCATGATTCACGGGCTTTATGATTATGCATGAAGATAAAAGTATTAGAATATGGAATTCCAGCAAGTTAGCTAGACACTACGTCAAAATTTCTTGGGGGAAAAAAAAAACAGTTGCATCTCCACATATCAGAAACAAATAAAAGATAAAATTTTAAAAGGTGCTGTCTACAACATATCAAAAAAATCAAATACCTAGGTATAAATCAAATGAAAGCAATGGATGGCCTCAACAAAGAAAGTTGTAAAATAGTGAAAGAGTATTGAGAGACATTAAAGAAGATATATGTAAATGGTGAGAGATTCTAGTGATTAGAAAACTCAATATCACAAAAGATTCGATTTTTCCCCAAAGTTATTTACAGATTTAATGCAACAAAAAACACGAGGTTTTTTGTTGTGGTGGTGGTGGCAGTGGTTGTTCTTGTGTAAAATGTCCCCAAGGAGCCCAGACACTCTTGAATAAGAAGAACAATAGAGGAGGGCTTGCCCTATAAGGAATCAGGAATTTTAAAGCTACAGTAATTAGTACAATGGACTAGAGAGTCAAGAACTAAAATGGCCACATATGGACACTTCATTTCTGGAATAGAGTAGTGTGATAAACAGAGTCTTTTCAATAAATGGATATCTATATTGGGGAAAAAATTAAGCTTGACTCCTCTCTCACACCATACACAAAAATAGAATTCTCTTTCTTAAAAGTTAATTTTAAAAAGTATTAATCTCTGTATCTAGCAACCATATCATGAAGGAAGTACTCTCATATGATAGCCTTTATGAAAAAGGTTTGGCAGTGTATCTGGAAATCCACAGATGAATGCACAGGCCTTAAGATTAATGATTAAGGGGGATAACAGATGAATAAAGCATGACTTTATCACAGTGAAATCGGAGCCATGAGATATGCATACGGGACGCTGTGACACCCAGAGAGTACAGCACTGCACTCCCCAAGGTAATTCAGAAAGTCTCACTACCTTAAGTCTCAAGGGTCAAGGAGGAGCTACCCAAGGAAAGAAAAGCAAGAAAGCGGGCTTCTGCCAAAGAGAACAGCAAGTGTAAAAGCCCTAGGGTGTTAAAGAGTGCGGTACATGGAGAGAACTACAAGTAGTTCTATTTAACTGAAGCAAGGGCAACGTGTCAGGGAGTTTTAAAAAGAGATTTGTTAAAAAAGGTAAAAATCAGTCCGTAGCCTGGGATGCTAGAGAGTTTGACTTGGGCTCTGAAAGCAAGTCGTAATGAATATGGAGCAGGCATATGACAGATGAGGCAGTTTAGAAAATGGCCTCTAGCAACAACGGGATGATGTGTTAGTAGGGGGTCAATCTGGAGACACAGGGATGACAGGGGTGTATTAGGAAACCACTGCAATTATCCAGGTGGGAGTGACGTAGGCCATACGAGTATCTAAGGCAGGGTCAACATAGCCGGAAAGGTGAAGGCAGGCTGGAGAGTCCTAGGATTGGGACACTAACCAACTAGATGCGTGAGGTGAAAAAGAAAAGGAACTGTGCATGGTGACTCCTAGCATGTGACTTGGACAACTGGCAGGGTCACTCATTGAAATATGGGATTCAGAAAGAAGAACAAGTTTAAGAAGGGTCAGGAAACCATGGTTTGTGGAGGGCGTCAGGTTAAACAGACCCCAAATCCTGGGCAGCTCATTAGCCCTTTGAAAGAATCTGAACCGAGCTCACTCAGCTCTCGAGAGAAGGCGCCTGCCCAGAGGGCCCTGGTTCCTGCTTCTGGAGAAGGCTTTCATTTTGCATCCGTGGAATGCAAGATGCCTGAAGATGTGTCCAGGAGAATGGAGCCCGTAGGAATATGGACCCTTAGCAGGGTCCGGGCAGGGTAAACAGCGAGGAAATGCCAGATTTTCTTCTGCCCTCATTTGGATTGCCCCCAACCCCCACTCAGGAAAACATGGCTTCTAGGAGCAGGTACCTGCTTCATGAGCCACATGCTGACCAAGTTTCAGGGATCTGCACAGGGCAAAGTCTGAGCACATGCAGCTCCTCTGCGCAGACAAATGAGGAGCAAGTAGAGTATGTACACCGTGTAATGTGCCCACAGCTAGGGCAGCAAAGGTGAAGGGGCCTCAGCATTCGACCCAGACCGGCCACACCGGTAGTGAGAGAAGACGCGGGACAAGGTGACTTATCCTGAGAAGAGCTATTTCATTAAACTGCTTAAAGTCTGGGCTGAAATTGTCCACACATGTGAAAGCTGGGACGCCATCTTTCTGGGTGACATCCCACCAGTCAAATGAAAGAAGCACGTTTCGTTTGTTTTGTTTTGTTTTTAACTTTTCCAGGAAATTTCTTTGCCATCTACCAACTGTGTAACCGGTGGCACAACCTGAGTGAGGTGGGCAGAGAACTGCACTTGGCAGGAGGCCCTGGTGAAAATTCTCAAGAGCAGCGTCAACTGCATCCCTGTTCTGAGAGTTTCCTGCACCCCGAGTTTTTCTTTTTGAGAGAACCCAGGAGCTGCTGGCAAAGATGATGATACTAACCGGCCTTGGCTCAAAAGTCACCTAGAGGCCCCTTCTTGACTTTCCTCCAGATGGTGGAGGGGCTCGCAGATTCCAGAGACTCCCCAGCAGCCTGGGGTTGGGGCGGCGGGAGCCAGCAGGAGCCCAAATACAGCTGCCTCTGCATTATCCTAATGGGCTTGGCCTCCGTCCTAGAAGCTTCGGAAGCCAATAAAACATGTTAAACCAGGGTGGGACTCCAGTCCATCTCCCAGTTTCAAAAGAACCTTCCACTCTAGTTGAGGACCCCAAGGTAGTCTCCAAATATTAAAATGTGTTGATTTCTTTATTATTTAAAGTAGGTGGAATGGCAAATGACACCTGTGTGAGGCAGCAGGGAGCTGCAAAACCTGGCACATAGGTGGCACTTGATGAATATTTATTGTCTGAAACAAAGGAAGTGCATTGCTGTTTTAGACCTTCTTCATTCTTTGCTCCGAGCATTTGCCACTAGGCAGGTGTTCTGTATCAGCCATGCTTGGTGGCCCAGGATCCTTAAAAAAAGTTGGGCGAGGACTCTGTCAACACCTGTGAAACCAGGTGAAGGCGCAGAAAAACCACGGTCACCATATTTGGGAAACCCTTTCACTTTAAGCTGTGAAGTGCTTGCTTGCTGTGCTTGTGGACCCGCCTGCCTGGACCCTGGACTACTCTGGTGTGTTTTTCTCTCTTTAGTCACAAAAATTCCCTCTGCTCTCTTTTCAGCTTTTCTAACCTTAAGTGGAAACAGCTGCTCTAATTTTAATACCCGCCTGCTCCCAGAAATGAGGACAAGAATCAGTGACTCTGAGGAGAAAACTAAAATCTTCATGTTGTCCAACCTCATTTACCTAGAAATAAGCCTTCTAGAACCAGCCAGCTTCATATAAGTGACTTCACAAAGAAAAAAAAGCTGAAAAGGAAAAAATAAAACAAAATTCAAGCCACCAAAAAAGCTAAAAAGGAAAAAATAAAATAAAGCTGCAGGCCCTAGATATCCAGTAGCAATTGTTTTTTAAAAAGCCAAGACCCCCAAATTGCACGTGTGCTCAAATTAGTCATCTCACGGCATGGGAGGAAAGCAGCTCTTTGATTGGCTAACACCTAGTAAAAGGCCAGGGATTTTCCCATGAGGAAACTGAGAGGACTTTTGAAGTTATAAAAGACAGAAGAAACAAAAGATAAAACAATAAAGGAATAGAAAAACAGGCTGAGAGGGGGAGAGGTCATCCACAAAACCCTGTCAATTAGAAACCGCCATGGACTGTGAGGCACAGACACGAGGATGGTTAGCAACAGAGACAGGATTCTGTGTAGTCTGGGAGTCAGGACAGACAGCGAATGCACAAGGGACAGAAAACCCCCGCCACCTTAACTATGCAGCCCTGTGGACACGGGACAGCTCTACAGGGAAGCAGAAGAGAGAATGTTCCAGATGTACTGGAGGGCATTGCCTCTTCAGACACAGAGGGGTTTCCTCCCCCATGACAAGCTAAGCCTTAAATCAGCAGAGTTGCTGCCTGGATAATTACATCCACAGAAGCAGTACAACAGGGGCATGTAGCTTCAAGACACGCTACAATATGGATCATCCACATTATCTCTTTAAAACCACAAATAGTTAGTATTTCCAATTGAGGCATGAAATTAGAAGGATAAGAAAACCCACCGGAAAAAACTGTCAGGAAAGTATAACCATGTAGAACTAAGAGTTTTTCAAGAAACTAATCTTTGAGCACAGAGTATCCTCTGATCTGTGTTAGGATGTTGATGAAACCAATCGCATTTAACAATGCTCACCAAATTGGACCACATGAATTAAGTTAGTGTATAGAGATTACAGATACCGTGACTTTCTTGCATATGTAAATACAGAAAATAGAAGCTACTGATGGACGATTTCATTTTTCAGGACTTTAGTTATAACAAGCCACCAAAAAAGATTGAACTGATGGGCAGGTCCTTCTCCAGCTAAAACCATATAACAACATTATTTCAAATAGAAAATGCTTTGATTAAAAGGTGAACTTTAGAAAGGGGGGGAGGGGGGACTCCTCTAGTTTTAGAAATGATGAGAAGAGAGAACTTACAACCAGAGCCATTGGCAGATGACACTGCATTGACCACAGGGGTTATGGACCTGGAAATAAGACCTTGGGGCTTATTTCTGGGAGTCTGAGCTCTAGAACACATGGTAATGGGAAATGTGGCCTTGAGCCCAGGAGAAGAGGGGGACCTATAACTATATATGAACCTATAAGAGTTCATATATAAAGTCTTAGAGCCACCTTGTGTTTTGTTTTGTTTTTGTTTTTGTTTTTTTAAGAGAGAGATAAGTGGCCTAAAGAAAAATCGACCAGTAGGCTTGGAAAACCAGGAGGAAAAATGACATCTCTCTAAGACCTCTGGATGAAACAGTTGCCCAGAGTAATCAGAACCTCCCATGTGAACATCCCATGTGACTAACAATACCCCCCTGCCCCTGATGTGGAAATCCTAAGAAATGAACATAAAAATCTTGTCCAGGACCACGAGAGGGACAGAGTGACACTTTCACAACACAGAGCACACGAAACTCACACACATGCATGTGCATGCACAGACCATAATGAGCTCACAATAAAAAATTACAAACCACACAAGGAAACAAACCACCGTCCACATGTGGAACTGGGGGTGAAGAGTCAACAAAACCTTTTCCACAGCTGCGTGAATATATACTGATGTGTTTCACGATAAAATAAGATACTTAAAGTATGTTTGAAACTTCTTTATGATTCCCCACTTAAATTAACGTCTTTGATTAACTGTCCTTAAACCTTTGATAAGAGGGCTTCTACCAAAGAATACTGACAGCTAATAATAGCTAAGATTTCTGAGTGCTTACACTATGCACAGCACAGTTCCCAACGTTTTCCACGTTTTACCTACTTCATCTTCACTATAACCATATTCAGTAAACACTATTACCTACATATTCTCTCTGAGGCTCAGAGAATTAGAGTAACTTGTCCTGTCCTTGGCTACTATGAAACAAGACTATTAATCCAAGTGGAAAGATATAATTCCAATCAAAAGCCCATGTTCATTTTTTTTTCTTCCAATGTATCAAATTGATCTCAAAACTCAAGTGGGAGAGGAAAGGAACAAATATGTCCAACATATTTTCCCTACCAGATATAAAATTTATTACAAAGCTATAATCATTTTAACAGTACAGTACTGGCACAGGGATACACAAATGGAAAAATGTTTCAGAAAAGAGAGCACAGAGATATACTGTATAAAGAAAGCTGGTATATAACAGGGGAGGCACTAACAATTAGTGTGGAGAGTATAAACTATTTAGTAAGCAGTACTTGAATAATTGCTGATTGTTGTGATAACATAAATATGTAATACTCACAAAAATGAATTGCAGATGGATTATGTATCAAAATGTTAAACATACAATCTCAAAATTTTTATATCAGGCGTCTCTAAACTACAGCTCATGGACCAAACCTGGCCCATTGCCTGATTTTGTAAATAAAGTTTTATTGGAACACAGTCACACCCATTAGTTTGCATATTGTTTGTGGCTCCTTTCAGGGTGGAGTAGTTGCGACAGAGAAGGTGTGGCCAGCAAAGCCTGAAATATTCACTCTCTGGCCCTGTGCAGGGAAAGGTTTGCCAATTCCTGCTCTAGAGGAAAATATGGGAGAATATCTTTATGATATCAAGGTTGGAAAGAATCTATTAAGGCTAAAGTAAAAGACAAATGTGTATATTAAACCACATGAAAATGTAAGTGAATAAACTAGAGTTACATCTGACAACTGCAGACAAAACACAGTAGAAGGTAAAGGAAAAAAAAAAAAAGCAAGTTGCAGAAGAACAGTCACAGTATGACTCTCCGACGGACATTTTATGCCCATGGTGTAAAAATGAAAAACATAGACACAAAGCTTATATATCAACTCAGAATAGCAACTGTTTCTGAATAGAAAGGGAGGGAAATGGGATTGGGAGAAGTGGGGGAAAGGGGTAGGGCTTTAACTATATCTAGCTGTTTTCTAAAAAATATCTGAAGCAACTATGTCAGAATAATGTTTGTTGTATCTCAATGGTAAATGCTAATTATATTATTCTCTGTGCTTTTCTGTATGCTCAAAATATTTCCTAATAAAAATATGTTTAAAAAAATGTGCCCTTCATCATTGAACAAATATTTATTGAGCACATACTCCTGTATGCCAGAAATGGTTCCAGCCCAGAGCCTGGCAAACTATGGCCCACGGGCCAATGCCGGCCTGCCACCTGTGTCTGTACAGCCTGTGAAAGAAGAACGATTTTTACATTTTTAAAAGATTTCACACATCGAAAGAAGATTAGTATTTCATCTCACATGAAGATTACATAAGGTTCAGATGTCAGTGTCCATCAGTCAAATTTTACTGGGATGAACCACATCATTTATTTACTTACTTTTCGGTTCCTTTCTCCCTACATCAGCACAGTTGAGTAGCCGCAACAGAGGTCCATATGGCCCACCAAGCAACAAATACTTACGATCTGGCCCTTGACAGAAAAAGTGTGCTGCCCTTGCACTAGGCCCTGGGAACAGGCAAAGCGTCTGCTCCCACGGCGATGGTGGAGGGTCACAGGTCAGAAGCGCTGCCCTACGCTGGACCACCTACCACCACTGTCCTACGCTGCTTATGTGTATCACCTCATGCACGAAATGACACAGACAATTTTGTTGCATGGATTATGCATTCCACTTTTTACAATTTCATAAAAATAGCTAAATAATTGTTGAGCTCGCCCAATGAGGCGGAAGTAATGGCTTAGAAATATTTTCCACTATCTCCTCCTTCCCCAGAATTATATCACTGATTCAACTCATCAGCTAGAAATAGTCAGACCATGAAATTTTATCACATAAGAAATTTCATGAGGAAAATCAATCCATCTTGCAAAAACTCTAATAGGAAAATAACTATTAAAATAACTGTATAATTATAGAGATCATTCTTGTCGTGTTGTGTGTGCCTCCAGTTCTGCTCACAGGAAAAATATCAAAACTGTGACCTGACACCATGTGCTCTGAAGATGGGAAGTTGTCAGACTTTGGAGTAAGCCATACCCAATCACCCCAAGCACAAGTTCTGAAAATAAACATGAAGAATGTATATCTGCGGTCCACTTATCGAGCTGCAGAAGTCATAGGAAACACTCTAAATAGCCTCAAACTCAGGGAACACTGAGGAAGAGAGAGGTTTCCTGGAGAGGAAGAAATTCACTTAGAAGACTGTTATTCAAAAAGGCTGCGTCCCCTGTTCCTGAGACCCACGTGCAGGACCATCCTGTCTTTCACTCTGTCCGGAGCAGGATGGGCAGCTGCTGCTCATAAGGACAGCCCACGGTCCTAGAAAGCGCCCTCCGTGGGTTTCCGTTTGCTCCATCTGACCACGCAGAGATGTCACTTCCTTGACCACGCACAGGTACAGGAAGCCCACTCCTCAGGACTGGCTTCTAGGAGGCGGTCCTTTCCTAACACTCACACATCTTCGGCAACCCGGAGCCCAGTTCCCATACCTGTCGAATGGAAAGAGCAATGCATACGCTGCCTTCGCCTGCACTTCCCAAACGATGTGACAAAATGCCATGGGCGCCAGAACGAAGTCATAGGAGCACCGAGGCATGACATAGATTTCATTTTTTTTAATAATGTGTCCACCATTAGTGTGTAATTGTGGTTATTTGAGGATGAAATAAAAATATTATTTTTTCTTTCAAGATACACGCATTATTTTTTCAAGCAGCTACAAAGTTGTTAGGATGTAAATTGTTGGGAGCTACCTACTGACAAAGATTCTCTCCTGGCTCAAACTCTACTCAAGTTCCCCTGAACTTTTCCAACTAGACCTCGACTTTTGAATGTCTCTGTTCATCTCTGCATTGTCCAATTTAGCAAGAATTCTGCTACGTAAGCTGGAATTCCCCATCCTCCCTACCTTCACCCTCAATATCTGATCGGGTTCCTCACCACCCCCCACCCCAGGTGACGTCTGCTCACTCTGGCCCACCTTTAGCAAGAATCCTGCTAAGTGGTTTAGCCAGAATCTTCCCTTACTGCTGACATTTCTTCTTAGTAATTTTCCATCTACTAACCCCCACCTGCTGCTTAGCTATAAATCGCCTCCATCTTTGTTGTATTTGGAACTGAGCCCAGTTCTGTACTAGGGTCTCTTTTCCCCTATTGTAATTTTCCCGAATAAAACCTGTTTTTACCACTTTCACTACTGCCCAGTTCTGATTTTTCTTTCACATTCCTTCATAAATGGAACCATTAGCTATTTCTTTTGGCCTAAGGCACTGTAAAAAAAACTAAATAATTAATGTGATGCTAAGACCACCATGAACCAAGAAAGTTGATTCCAGAACCTCTGGTTTATATCAAAACTGTTGATATAACCATTGCATGGTAATACATAAAAAAATTCTTCACCATGTGTGTCACTTTATACATGAATTTCATAAAAAAGTAAATTTCCAAAGTTCTGCACTTAAAATTGTAGAAAGTGCAACAATCTGGAAGCTCCGCTGCCCACTAGTCTTCATCTACTGAGAGAGCCAAATTGCTGACCTTTCCAGAGAACAGTATGCCGACCACAGAGAGAACAAGTGCACTGAGCACCGGTGGACATCCAGTGGGTTGACAATGCCTGCAGTAGACACTGAGGTCTAAGAGGTCCCACAACCACCCTCAGGGCCAGGCAAGCCAGAGGTTTTACCCCCACTTTACAAAGATGGAAACCAAGATCCTGGAAGGTTCCATGAGTGTACAGGGTTCCTAAGTGACAGCGCAACTCACACCCAGTTTCCGGAACCTGTCTGCACCACCCGTCCTCTAAGAAGGGTTGACAGGAAACATAAAGCACACGGATGGCAAGTTACATGGTTTACAGCCTGATGGGTGCCTTTGAAACCCTTATCTTCACCACACAGGCAAAGCACATGAAACCTTTGCATTGTTAGCCTGTCATTTTTGTTTTCCTATCATGCTCACGTTTTGGCAGCTGATCAATGACGTGCGTATTAGTCAGATGTGGCTGCACAATTGAGTCACTTGCACTCCAGAGTCCCCCACAAGTAGGTTCAGCTCCCAGCATGGCCACAGAATGCTTCTCAGTCCTCGGAGAAGCAAAGAAATTCTCAACTCCTTACTTTCTCCAATTTGTAAAGAAGATACTCTTTTCCTTGAGGGGCTGTCGGCTGAGGATTCTCGGGGAGAAGCCGAGTCTCAGGTGCAGAATTTTAGTCAGAGGAATTGGGGGACCTGGTTGCCCACATCTGTGTATGTACTGACCAGGTTAGGAAGATATGGACTGTACCCACTGTTGGGGTTCAGAGTTTCCCAGCATTTTTGAGGCACTTGGGGCCCCTGATGGAAGCCTGACTGCAAAAAAGGGACAACATGACCCCAGGGAGGTGGTTCCCCAAAAAATTAAACCTAGAACTACCATATGATCCAGCAATTCAACTTCTGGGCATTCATCTAAAAACAAAAACACTAATTCACAAAGATATCTGTACTTTCACGTTCACTCCAGTATTATTCACAATAGCCAAGACATGGAAACAACCTATGTAAGTGTCTATCGATGGATGAATGGATAAAAAAGATGTGCGAGATATATATGCGTATATGTGGAACACTATTTAGCTATAACAAAGAATGAAATCTTGCCATTTGTGACAACATGGATAGACCTCAAGTACATCATACTGAATGAAATAAGTCAGACCGAGAAAGACAAATACCAGATGATCTCACTTACACATGGAATCATTTTTTTTTAAAAAAAAAGGAAAAAGGAAAAAGAAACAAATTGGTGGTTGCAAGACTGGGGGTGGGAGGTGAGCAAAATGAATGAAAGGGGTCAAAAGGTACAAATTTCTAGTTATAAAATAAATGTCATGGAGTTGTGATACTGTATTGCATATTTAAAAATTGCTGAGAGAGTAGATCTTGAAAGTTCTCATGACAAACTATGTGTGGTGATGGATGTTAACTAGACATTTGGGATCATCTTGCAATGTACACAGATATCAAATCATTATGCTGTACACCTGAAACTAATGTAATGTCACATGTCAATTATATCTCAGTAAATATATATATATATAAATGTCCGAGAGAGAGATTTACTCTTAAAGGTAAAGCTGTCCCGGAGGTCCAGCCGCTGCCAGCAGAGGAACCTCAGGTCAGGGCCGGCCGGGTGCTGGGTGCAAAGCGTCAGCAGACCCTGGACTTGAAATGACGCAGCTGTCCACAAGGGGTGTCCATTGAGACAGCTGCCCCTCTGAAGGTTGCAGCACTGCGGCTCCAGCAACCTCCCCGTGGGCCCAGCACTGACTGGAAAATTCTCGGTTCACTCTCGTTTCCACTTCTGTAAGAATGGCCTGGAGGTGGGGCTTGCCAGCCCCAGTGCACTCAGGGAGCCTCTGTTTTGTCCATTATTAGGCCCGAGGCGCTCCAAACCAGGTATGTTTGGCCTTTTCTGCTAACCTCTAGATCCTGTGAATAATTCTATGAATTTATTTAATCACGTCTACACACATACAGAGGGAGAACTGGGTGAATTAATAAGAAATCTTAAAGTGTCAGCCCAAGCCATATTACTCTGTGTTATAAAGCAAGAACCAAGTCCAAAGTACAAGATTATTTTAGACCATAATTTGTGTTGGAATATTTAAGACAAAAGTACTACTGACTTGATAAAATAAAACCATGGCTTAGCTCTATTTAAAATCCAATCACATTTGTCCTCCTCATTACAGCATTTGCATTGCAAAATGTCTGACATGAGATCCAGTTATTAGTGTCTCTATTATCTCCAACTCTGCAGGGAAGATTTTTGGCAAATAAAGCCATTAAAAAATCGAATTTTCCAGAAATACAATATAGATTAATAGCCAGCTCATTCTATAAATATTGCTTCCAAAAATAGAAGTTTTGCTGGTAAAGAGAAGAAATAAAATCCAACAGCGTATCAATTACTACCACAGCATTTTGACTGGTTTGACAATCAATGCATACTACCGTAAAAAGCAAAATCAAGTATTCACGGATATGATGGTGAAAGAGGCAGATTGCCTGAATTATAGTCACATCACACTCAATTTCCAAGCCATGACACATTCAGTGTATTGTGTAGAAAATAAAACTGATAAAAGTTCTCACATACTGAGCGTGTATTCTGTAGGAGCGTGATAAGCGTTACAAATGTTGTTTCTAAACCTAAAAAGAATCTTGTTAGCAAGCATTGTCAACTCTATTTTATAGGTGAGAAAGCTGAGACTCAGAGCAGTTAACACACACCACAAACGTAATAATATGGTACAGTGAAGAATCAAACCCAGGTGATTCTGATTAAATTTTGCCTTTCCAAAAAGATAAAGAGCTACTGAGTTTTCTGGGTGTATTTTTGTTTTGTTTTTTTGTTTTTTCTTTTAATCATTCACCTTTCGGGAATGAGCTGAGCTAGGTGAATCGGAGGACACATTCAAAAAATGACTACACATACTATAAAGTCTGAAAACCATTAGTCTTCATTTCAGGCACTTTTCACAACTGCTGAGCCTTAAATTTCTAATTATGCATGCTAATTGAAGGGCTTTATGGCATAAACGAAGCAAGTCACGAGTGAAGCAAAAGTAAGTTTATGACTGACACAAAAGGAGTTGGAGATTTGTATTTGTTGATGAGTATTTGGGAAAAGAAAAAAAAAAACATGAACACAACTAGATGGAATGTTAGAGTTTTCCCAACTTACTTGGCCCGTCCCCCAAGTCCAGTACCCCTGGGAGCAAGGCCAGCTCCACACTTAGTCTACTCCCAGCTTCATCTCTGTCTCCTTCCTAACTTCTTTCTACGCTCTCCTGTGGGCCATTTCATTGGCAGAGCCTCTATCATCCGTTTCCTGGGGTGGAGAGGCAGTCTTTCTTGCAGGTTTTCCTGGGGCTAAACCGGGTTATTTCTCAGCAAGAGGAGGAGACAAAGAGCTAGAGCCTGGACTCGGGGGCCTGGGGTCCAGCCCTTCCTCCTCTGCTGACTACACCAAGACTAAATTGCAATTTCCTCTTATGTGAAACCAGCCCAACAATCCCCACTGTCCTTGTGGCTGGTTGGGGAAATGAAATCCGCAAAGCACTATGGCTTTACCCAATGAAGTTGTATTTTACCAGCATACTATCACCTGAAGTTGAAGATTCTATATGTACCATTGTTTAAGACTTTATCTTATAATCAGGACCAGGACTAACATTGATCACAAAGTCTGATTCTTGGAGGAATGCTCGTACATAGGACTCAACTAAGTTTGTCTGAAAAACAAATTATGTGCCAGCGGTCTAGAGAGCTGCTACATGCTGGTCATTCTTTGGACACACATTTCAGACTCTGTCTTCTGACCCCCCTCACAATCTTTTGCTCCCCTTTCTGCAAGGTTTCCTAGATTATTTTTATTCCCCATGAACATCAGCAGAGTTAATGGATACCTCAAAAACATTCCCAGAATGTGGCAGCCTGTTCTAAGGAAGATACTTTTCCAAAGGACCACTGGAAGGTGGTTTTTGAAGTCACAGCGGGCACAGGCTGGGAACCAAGATGGCTTCTTTACTTGGTCATGTTTCACAGAATCAGTTCTTCTTCCAAAGCCCATAGCATCACATCTATCATGTAGTTCCGAATCAATGAAACGGTTTCAAATAAGCAGGAAAGGAGGAGCAGAGGGTTCACAGGCCCAATCCTCAATAAGGCAGGACAGTTAGTAACACCTCCCCACTCCACGGTTATGTTTGAATACAGTGCAAGGGTTTCAAATTGTTCTCTAGAGGACAAAGGTCATCCTTTCACTATGATACTGGTGGCCAAAAAGAAATTTCTCTCTAAAGTCACTGCATTGTAAGCAGCTACCAGAAGAGCAGGTAGATAGGATCCAGTTAAGAGTCTGGGTTTCTGAGGGTCGAATTCTGTGAGTGGTCCTGGGCCTGCACGTAGGAATATGAAAGACAAGATCAGCATGCAGCAGAGTATGTACTTTATCAAACTCGAAAGATGATGGACCCCTGTTACTGGCAAACAATTGCGCAGACACTCATTGTTGACCTAAATTGAAACCGTTGCTTAAATTGATACAAAAAATATAAAATATTTTATTACAAATGACAAAACTAATCAAATTGCAATTACTGTAATGTGGCAGAGAATATTGTTGTGCTGTAGTCAGTTGGCTATTCACGCGATGACCATGCTCCACGAAGGTTCTCTTCCCACTGACGCCACTACCATGGGCCACCATCATGGTGTGATGTTGAATCTTCCCACATCATCTCCTCATTCAACACATCTTAAAACCTTTGTCATATGATGCCATGGTGATTTTTGACCCTCCCTTGAAGTAAATACACCATTTATTTATTACTGATATTTTCCTCTTCAGCTAACTCTATGGCAAACACCAAAAAGCCTGATTCTTCGAGTGATACTCAATTATAACATGGTCACCTATGGTTTAGGGCAGGGGTGTCCAAACTGTGGCCCACAGGCCAACTGCGGCCCGCAATCCATTGTTAATTGGCCCGCAGCAAATTCCAAAAATATATTTAGTTTACTTAAATAAACCAGGTGAGGCAATACGTACTTCACCTCAAGTGAGTGGCCCGGCTGTTTGTGTATTTTACCTCATACGGCCCTTGGTGAAAAACGTTGAAAAAAGTTTGGACACCCCGATTTAGGGTGATGATATCAAAATAAGAACACAAATATTATACATCATTTCAGCCAACTCACCTACCTTCCTGCAAATACATTCCTGGATAGTGTGTGTGGCCCCCCTTCCCTGTCTGTGCCCAGAAACATTGCTGAAAAAGAGCGAACACTAGCCAGGGAATCAAGAAAACACTGGTCATCTCCAGCCACTTACAGGAGTCATCTCTCTCCCTGGTGTCATGCAGACAGCCAGAGAGCTATCTACAATCTAAGCCTTGGAAGGTCTGCCATCTACAATACTATTAATCTCTAATAC
Source organism: Rhinolophus hipposideros (assembly GCF_964194185.1). Lineage (NCBI taxonomy): Eukaryota > Metazoa > Chordata > Mammalia > Chiroptera > Rhinolophidae > Rhinolophus > Rhinolophus hipposideros. Next base: position 93,082,001 of record NC_138052.1, read on the forward strand.
CCTGGGGTAATGCCAGGACCGAATGAGTATTCCTGATGTACCTGAAATCAGTGTGTGTACTCGGACATGTGGCCCATCCTGGTCATGGGGCACAGGTTATGTAGATGGGAGGATCTGGTACTGGTGGCTCTAGCCATGATGTGACCCCTTGCCATGAAAACGTCCTGAATGTGATTGACACCACAGCACAACCAGCATAGAGATATTGAAAAATGAACAGCAGGCATTCCAACCTCAGGCAAAGTTCAAAATATACAAACCAAATTCAATAAGTAAGAAATCTTTCATCCTACTTCATCTTATTTACCAAAGCTCAATATTAGCTTTACGACAAATGAAAATCAGGATAGAGAGTATGATAAACTTAAAAAGAAAAAATAAAGAGCTCTTTTCCTTGATTCTATAATGACAAACTTGCTTTCTAGAATGGAGTTTAGGACAGTTACAGTTTCCAGGATTTAGACCCAATTTATTCACTTAATTGCAACTTAATTATATGGAACTATTTTAAATACTGATTTGCTTACCACTTGAATTAAAACTGTGTCATTTGTGACGATTATTCCAAATAAGGTCCTCATAATTTAGACAATGAAAAATTCATTATAATTTTTTAAATTAGCCTTGTTTAGATACAACTGTTCTCAACAACTGACAGCCCTCTGAAAAGTACTGTTAAAGACATATCCATCAAACACATTAGTTATATCTCTTTATACTTCAATTTTTTAACAAAAAAAATTTGCATTTTTTTTTTTTTACTATTTATTTCTCTATACTTCATGAAAAAGCCAGAGAAAAAAAGTGTGTTGTAAGCATAAAAAGGGTCGCAGTCTTGGGACAAGTCACCTGACTCCTCGGCTTGGTTCCTGCATCTGTCAAATGGAAACAACCCCACTTGTGCTGCATGACACAGGGCTGCACCCAACAGCCTTCAGAGCCCAGTAGCCCTATATTCTAACAGATATAGAACACATGCATAAAAGAGCATGACAACTCTTTTTTTTTTTTTTAATCACATGAACTACTGGGCAGGAAATAACGGATCCAAAATTCTTCAAAATTTCTAGAGGTAATTTTGGTAAATATTTCTAGAGGGAATATTTAATGTTGTTACATAAAAAGCTTCATGGTGTGAAGACCCCAAAGGAGAAAACGTTTTCAGTCTAGAAAGGAGACAACACAAATCCAAAACAATTCACTCAGGCAGAGTTCTTACCAATTCCTCCCTGAGAAAAGGACAGTAAGGAAAAATGGAACCACTCGAAATATTTTTCAAATGTGTGCTTTGTATGTGATTCCAGAATGCCAGCTGAGGAATTCCCAAAGCAACCTCTGTGTCTTCCTGAAGACCCATTTCCAAGAAATGGGCATCACATGAGAATGTACTTCACCACCTACAAGCCTCACAAAGCTGCTGCCGAGTGATCAGAATGGGACACGCAGCCCACCTCACTGAATTCTGACTTCACAAGGCTTACTTCTTCCTCCTGGCTCCATGCTCCAGGTGCCTTTCAACTTTGTATGTTGCGTATTTTATATTCTCTCTGTAAGTAGACTAAGGTTAATAAAATTAGGAAAGTTGCTAATTTAGTAATTTGGAGGTATGCCAATTCAGTGCCTGTCATACAAACTCAATGGAATAACATTGCCCTTTTAAAATTCTTTTGTGTTTTTGCTTTAACACCTCTTAGCGGTCTCACGGTACAATCCAAACTTAATATAATTCACCTACCCACCATTAGCCATGAACATAGCTGACACCTCCTAACATAATTTAAAATTCATTGAATAATCATGCATTGTACTCACAGGTAAGGATTTGATGAGAATACAAACCTTGAAGACAAACCTAGCAAAATTGGTTACCTGGTCACCCAGACCAAAATAAATTGGAAGCATCGTATTAGAAAGAAAAATTTCTACTACAGGCTGAGTCAGTAACATAGGTATGGAGTGACACCTGGCATGAGAAGCAGCAGGAAAATATATAAAAAGGAAAAACACGGAATTAACAAGTTGACCATCTGAGCCCAGAGGGTAGAGCGGTAACATCTTACGTCTTCCGATTCCTTGGAAATGGTTGTGGTTACTGAACAAACAACCCATAATTAATGCTCAAAATAATTCCCTTGGGTCAACAAGAAGGCTAAATGATGTTGTGTGTGCTCCACTGACAGATAGTGCACTATGGGACTGCTCCTCTAAAATGACTGTGAGAGGGGCGGCCAGGTGGCTCAGTTCGTTGGAGCGCGAGCTCTGAACAAAAGGGTTGCCAGTTCGATTGCCACATGGGCAAGTGAGCTGCACTCTCCACAACTAGATTGAAGACAACTTTGAGCTGCTGCTGAGCTGCCAGAGGGCCGGCTGGATGGCTCAGTTGGTTAGAGCACGTGCTCTCAAAAACAAAGTTGCAGGTTCAATTCTTGCATGGGATGGTGGGCTGCGCCCCCTGCAACTAAAGATTGAAAGCAGAGACTGGACTTGGAGCTGCGCCCTCCACAACTAGATTGAAGGATGAGTTGAAGCTGCTGGGCCTTGGAGAAACACACTGTTCCCCAATATGCCCCAATTAAAAAAAAAAACAATGACTGCAAGGAAGAAAATCAGAATTTAAAGAGCAAAGTTCAGGTACCTGTACACTCATTTAAAGTAACTTATCATGTGCTAGGGAAATGAGCTGATGCTGTGTTTCTAAATAATTAAATAACAGTGGATATAAAATTGCCACAGTGATTTCCAATCTGATTATTTTTACATATATTATTTCATCATACTATTTCATGGAATGCCGGAAATGCATCAATGAATGCTCACAGCCGTTTGCGTATAATTATCTGGTTACCTCCGCTTAGAATCAGAAGAAGAAGAAAAAAGTTGTATAAGTAACTATATGTAACTACATATTTATAAAAGCTACATATTTATAAACTTTGTAGGAAAAGCACAAGATCACTTTCAGGACCTTTCCCAGGCAACAATGCATTAATAATAAATAACAGCACTAATGGCAGCTATTATTACTCTGTGTCAACCACCATGGCAAGAACCTTACATACGTTTCCTCTGAGAATGGCACAATTAGCCCGATGTACATATAAGAAAACAGAGACTTAGAGAAGTTAAATAACTTGCCCAAGGTCTCAGACTCAGAGGTGGTGATAAAAGCCAGAAGTAAAACCCAGCTCTCTCATTCTCAAAAACCATCTTCTGAACCACCGTGAAATTAATCAAGGACAGAAGGGGTAACAAAGGGCAGATGACAGGTAGGAGAGGAACATGATCTAAAGCAATCAGAAGAGTAAAGAAAACTCGGGAGTCCTGTGAGCATTACAGAGAACACTGGTGCATTAGAGCACAGTACAGTTCAAAATATGAAACCAAAAAACCTATCTAATAACAGCTAACATTTGTGGTGTGCTTAGTGTGTACCAGGCACTAGACATGTATTAATTCATTTAATCTTCCCAACGTGCCTACAAAATGATACTGACATTATCCCCATTTTATAGATGAGGAAACTGAGGCCAAGTGGATTGACAGCTTGCCAAGGGAACACAGCTACAAGTGGTAAAACAAAGTCTGAATGCAGAAAGTCTTGCTCCAGAGCCTGAGATCCGAACTGTGTAATACTGACCTATTTACTACATTACCTGCTATTCAAGAAATGGCAAGGAAGTGTGGGACACAATTTAAAAATGGATACTTACAAAGAATGTTTTGACTATTAAGGAGGCAAGCTTCATTTCCCTGAAAATTTCACTTTTATAGAAACATTCATTTCTCAACAATGTTAGGTCACTTCTTCAGAGTGCAAGTCCCAAATGCCTTTTTTCCCACTGATCTGATAACCCCAAATATTTTCATCTTTCTGAAGATATAAAACATATCTTTTAAGAAAAGTAAATAAACTCAAAATCTTTTTAAATATCTCCCCCAAAAAAAGTTTGAAACATCCATTAACCCCTTAAGGAATGTCTCTGAACCCTGAACTTGATGGCAAGATATATGACTTCTGTAATTGTAATGAGGTAAAGAAGTGCACCTTTAACCAGCTCCATAACATATCATATAATTGTGAGTTTTCAGAATTAAGGCACTAGTGATAATGATATAATCCACAGTCACAATACTCTAATATTAAAACTGAATCAAACTCAGAAGATTTATACCTAATCAGTATTTCACATACATACACAAATATATTTAAATCTTTTCCTCCAAAGTTTTAATCAAAATAAATACCAAAGTGACTTTGAGATGTGCTAAAATTTTCATTAGGTTTTAAAAAGAGATCTATTTTCTGTACATTGATTTGCAATGATTTTACTCAGAAATGAGATATTTGATCATTTCTACATCTGTCCGTGTAGCCTTTTGAGGTCCCCAAGTTCTCAATGACTTCGTTTTCAGCATGAAGCCACTCACACAGGACAAGCAGAATCCATGCTCACTCAAAGGGCAGCTCCACCAGGACACCACCAAAGCCTCAAGGGTGCCTGGTGGAAGCAAAACCACCCCAGATCCGCAAAGGCGGCCAACAGCTACAACTGAAACAAGTATAAATAGTTGACAGAGCAACTGCACATGTTTTACTGAATGAATGGAAAGATTAATGGAGACTAGACAGTGGTCAGGGTTTCAAATGTGCTGCACTGTGAAACCTCACCTCTCCTCCAGCATCTCCAAAGACAAAGTAATATGAAAATAGGAATTGCTGATAAGAATTCTACATTGGTGATTAGCACTTAGCAAAGTTCCTTGTCAGCAGCCTCATCCCGAGGTGGTCTTTCAAGCAGGTTTCTTAGAAATGACAGCAGCGCTGCTAGCCATACTGTTTGCTTCTTCTGCATTTGACGGCTAACCTTGTCTCAAAGAGCAGGATCAGGTTGTAAACAACGGAACTGACCCAGGTTTTGAAATCTGTCAGTCTTGGGTTCAAGTCCTGCCCCTATCCCTTCTAGCAGTGTAATGCAAGGCAAGCGTCCTACCTTCCTACATCTCTAAGCCTTAAAATGTAGCTAATCCCAGAACTTAATTCATAAAGTTACTTGGGATTGCGTAAAAGAATGCATAAAAGAAAGTGAGCAGACAGCCAGGTACCAAGTAAACACCTAAACATTCCAGCCAATATTAACACTATTTTGCACTCTAAGAATGCCTGGATTCAGTGGCAATGAGTTTATAGATGAGTAAATTAACTTTGTTTCCTGTTCTCTCTTCCCCTGGATCATTCTCAGCCTGCACTGTTATTCCATCCTCTTTGTTGTTTCCGAACAAGAAAAAGGCCTGTGAAATCGAGTCATTAAGGGTTTGTTTTACTAGTACAAAAGTGAGAGGGAGAAAAAAATCACCAGGGTGAAATTTCTTCTTCACACTTGAGAAAGCAGATTGATGAAGCTAATATGGAATTCACTGGAACTTTCTTCTGAACTGAAGTGAGGCGCATGGACACACTCAGCCTGTGGCTGTTGAAAACCAGGAGCAGCAACACCTCCTGGGCCTGAGTGGGGTGTGAGAAGGCTCTGCTCCCGAGAGACATAATAAATAGAAATACTAATGGAAAGGGAGCAAACCCAGGAAGCAATTAAGGAACGCTTAACAGGAAGGGCTGAGCAAAACCAGACATCATCATTATCACTTAATTGTTTTTCACGTTATCTTTTTGACTCAAATTACTCTCATACCAGAACCATAATTATGGGAATCACTCCAATCCACACACTGGCCTCACAGTTGACACTCACCTTCTCTAACCAATTAAATGCCCTCTGCTGAGCTTCAGCCATCAGCATCCCTTTCAATAAGGGCTTATGTCAATCAGCTTACTGTGTGTGATGAAATGAGGCACAGAACTGAAGCGGAAGCATTCCTATATGGCGCTGGACGCTTGGTGTCTTCTGTAGACATTGAATCATGTTCTCCTTAGCTTTCCCGGCAGAGATGCTAAGAGCCTCAGAAAAAAGCAAGGATGTTTGTACTCCAGGGCCTGAACTCTGCCCCAGCCAATGTAACCCACCACAGTGTTGGTAAACCCTCTACTCCTAAACGCACGCTTGCGACTTCATGTCCACTAAAGAGACCGGGCAGAGACCGGGCAGAACTAGTCCCCGGTGAACAGCTTTACTAGTACAACAAGTATCTGACTATTTGGTTGAGTCTACCCATAATAGAAAATAATTGGGGCATGATACATGACTTCTTTAATTGTAATGAGGGAAAGAGGGGTACGTTTAACCAGCTCCACAACGTATCATACAAGTGTGAGTTTTCAGAATTAAGGCACTAGTGATAATGATATAACCCATACACAATAGTCACAATAATACTAAAACTGAATCAAACTCAGAGGATTTATATCTAATCAGTATTTCACATATAAACCCGAATATATTTAAATACTTTCCCCAAAAGTTTTCGTCAAAATAAATATCAAAGTGACTGTGAGATGAGCTAAACTTTTCATTAGGTTTCAAAACAGATAAACTTCCTATACATTGATTTGCAATAGTTTTACTCAGAAATGAGCCATTTGAGGTATGTGTTATATTGGCCATGCAACTTTTTGTTATTTGTAAATATCTCACATTGAAAATTCATTAAGACATAAAAGGAGCCAATGTTTTCTCTCTCTAGTAGTTTAATAACAAATCCAAATCCACCTTCTTCTCAGCAATACAATCAAATCTCAGAACCCAGAAGTGCTGTGCAGAAGAAACAGTGAGCAGTAGCCCATTCTAAACTGTGGGTGAGGGGTACTAATTCTGGAATAGAAGAGGAATACGGTTTTCTTAATTTTCAGCTACATACCGGTAATAGTAACATAAATAAATGGCTAACGAACAATGTGAGGTCCTACAGACATCCTGTCATTCTCCAATAAATTAAAAACACCTGGAGGAAGCACAAGGCTAAAATCAGCTTTATGTGCACAAATTGCATGTAAATGCTACGGTCTTTCAAGAATGTCCGAACTTATTTTTGTAAGTGGCCTATATGTTCCCCTTCCAGCGTTCCCATCACCACGCTGAAACCCAGTTGTGTCCATAGCCTTCGGTCCCTGATTCTCCTGAGTGAGCAGTTCTCCGCCTTGGGGACACCTCACGTCACCCAGGCACACAGACGCCACCCGGCCCAGCAAACCAGAATGTCCCCGTAGGGCCGAGACTCATCATTTTTAAAGCCTCCCCATGAGTCCAGGGCACAGCCAAAGGCGAGAATACAATGCAGAGACAGGTCACACTTGGTGTTCGTGAAAGTTTGGTATGGAACGTCACCTGAATCAAAGTCCCCGGGGATGTGTGTTTAAAAGGCTGATTCCTGAGTCCCACTTCAACCAACTAAATCATAATCTCTAGGGTGGTGCCTAAAAACATGCGTTTTAACAAATCCACACCGTTCCCCTCCCCCACACCCACTGTCCTCTAACGGAGACCCTGATCTGGGCAGCACGGCTGTGGTGTGCCCTCGGGTGTTAAGCGCTTCCTATTCACCTGGGCATGGCACTATAGACATGTTTTGACCTGAATGTACCTAATTTCGCCTTTTCTAGCCTAGTTCCAATTTCTTTGTTTTAGTGTAGAATTTTTTAAATTTATTGTCAAGGTTGTTTTCTTCCCCTCAATCCCATCATTACCCATTGAGACAAGACAGACTTGCAAATGGGCTGGAGAGGTCCAAGGGAAGAAAGGAAATCTGTAGGCTTCCTTCCCACCCTTTTCCCCACCCTCCTGCATGGGTTCATCTCCAAGAATCGGATACTCCAATGCTAAAAGGAAAACCCTACACAGATGTCCCACATTGGGTTACTATTCCTTAACCTGGGTACAAGTTAACAGAGCGTAAACTTGTCCGGTCATAAAGACAGTGGCATGTCCTAATTTTGACAGGATCGGGTATGTCTGCCTGCATGCAATCAGCAGTTTCCACCAGTACTAAAACAACCTAAAATCGTTTTTCTCTGCCTTTTTTAGGCTGACATTCAGCCCTCACTTTCAGCCTTGAGAGAGCCACAGTAGAGCTACAGTACACCTTTGTATTTGTGTACATTTCTCGAGGCTATACAGAATTATCATTTCAAATCGTGCCCCTTAATTTTATCTCTCCTAAGGTTAGCTCAATGTACTCTGGAACTCCAAAGTCTATGACTTTTTCAGTTTTTCCCTCCGATTTCCAATATGTAAGCGAATCTCCTAAAGTACTTCTACGTGAGGGTGAGAATCCAGTATTATTTCATTTTCTTGTATTAAGGACAAACCAGACTATATGAGAAGCTTTCTAGGATGATGGCATTTCTTTAAACAAGACCCCTAAGCCCAAGGCTAAACAGAAATTGCAACTAAACCGAAGAAAATCATATAAAGCAAATTCAGAAAAATCTCCTTCCCCAATGCAGTTCTCTTTTATTTCATTGTCGTGGAAAATCAAGGAGGGTTGGGAGAGGGTGGGGGGTAAAGGAGAGTAGACAGAGCATCAGTAATTGAGTGCAGACTGAGATCAGCTCCTATTCCTCCCGATTGCCCCTCTCTCCTTTTCCTAATCGCAAACTTTCCCTTCTAATTCCCTGCTCTTCTCTCATTGCTACCTTCTTCCATCCTCATTGTCTCCCCCTTACAGGCTCCTCCACAGCTCACATAAAATACGCGGCCGGAATGGAGTATGAAGGCCACAGTCATTGGGTTACCTCAAAGGCTAAGAAACAAAGGAGATGGAGAAGAGCTCAAGAGCCAGAGGAAAAGCCTGCTTTCTGCCTACGCAGGATCCAAACTCTAGAACTGACACAGAGCGTCTTCTCAAAAAGCACTAAGGTTGTAAGTCAATGTGTTGTTAGGAGGGAACATAGATTACTGACGAGAGGAATCTGAGTTTGAATCAAAGGGAGAGCCGATGGGGTATGGTAGGAAAATCGCCCCAAGTGTATAAATGAGTTAAGGAAGGTCAGAAGCAGGACCGCACAAAGTAACTTTGAGGACCGGCAAAAGAATTCTAGTTTGGTGAGACTGGAAAGAGACAGTTGAAACAGTGATAGAGATCAAAATCTCTCAGGCAGAGCAAGGCTGAAAAGGCTGTCTGCTACGTAACTTTGATGACAACGTTTGGACCAGAAGTTTCTGTTTAATCCAAATGCTGAGAGAGAGAGATATTGAGTGAACACATCAGCTTTTCAAACCATTACATTCAACTCCACAAAACTGGCCCGTTCATATATATATGTTCTGAGCTAAGTAAAACACGTATAGATGGGTTTTTTAAATTATATGGACAGGAGAGCTAGAGAAAGCACAATTTTAATAGTTTTTCCTATTTGTTTATACAATCATTATTTAAGGCCTTTTCTGTAGACCTTTAAAGAAAATTCAAACACAACTGAAAGCAGTTATAGAGAATCAATGTTACTTTTATTGTAAAAGCCTAAGGATCGGGATGGATCGTGTTGAAACTATAAAAGCAGCAGCATTTCCCTTTGCCACATTTGCCTGTTTGGGAAATAATACCACCTTTCCAAGTATGAAGATAAATCAGTAAATCCACACATTCAACATGTTGTTATTAGGTATTTTAACTGATTAATCATGATGTCTGGACTTATTCCAAGGTGTCTTTCACTTTGGGTAAATACTGAGAAATTTGAGTATTAAAACTGTCTTGAGTGTAGTACACACAATATTTTTTCCACATTAATTAAGAAGGGATCATGTAGAAATGCCCATCTGAGAATAAAAGAAAATCTATGCAACTGAGGTCACCTTTAAAAAATATGAGAACACGTTAGAGCTGATGGGAACCACAAAGGTCCTCGGCACGAACCCCATTAGCAATCAGGTTGGAAGACTAACGTTGTGAGAGGTTAAATCACTCGCCCCAAATCCCAGAGCAGTCAATGCATTTTTTCTTTTCACTGAAACAGTGTCCCGATGAATCTATCAGAATGTCTCTCTGTATGCAAAGTAAATCTTCCCCGTACCCACCTGGGACTTACTTCCCTCCTTCAAATTAGCACCAGAAAAACTGCCTGGTCCCAGCCTCACGCAGGGAACTGGTAAGGTGCCCACATGAACGCTTCCGCTCCCAGGTACCCCGATCCCCACAGGTTAGTTATTCATTACACAGGGAGAGCAATGACTTTACAGTAAAGAAAGTTGGAGAACATATCCAGGACTTGGTGACCAGCGTCACATCAGCAATATGGGAACAAGTCATAGTCGCCTGTCACCTGACAGGATCGATGAGAAGCATCACTTCTGGGGTTTTCCTGACACCTACGCGTAACCTGAATCTAAGGAAGTTTCAGATGAACCCAAGGTGAGGGACACTCTACAAAATAACTGGCCCCATCTCTTCAAAATGTCAATGTTGTGAAGGACAAAGAAAGACTGACTGACTAGTCCAGATGGAGGAAGGCTAAAGGAACATGACAAGTGACATGCAACAGAGGATTCTGGATTGGATCCTGGACCTGAAAAATTCCCAGTACAACGAACAAGTAGGACAGTGGGTGACTACTGATAAAAGTCTGTCGGTTGGATAATAGTGGTTTTGTCAAAGTTAATTTCCTGATTTTGACACATTTGCATTATGGTTATGAAAGAAAACGTCCTTGATTTTAAGAATTACACACTATATAAATGATGAACGTCTAAGTATTACCTTGTCTTGTACACCTGAAACTAATAAATAAATTAAAAAAAAAAAGAAATATACAACCAAAAAGCAGTGCATACAACCAAAAAAAAAAAGAATTACACACTGAAGTATTTAGAGGTAATGAAAAAAACGTACCTAGAGAGTGCTTATTGCAAATATCTATGATTTAATAAACACACATTATCCTGCATTTTATAAATATGACTCACTGTTACAAAATTTAAAAATAAAATATTACAACACGTCATCTAAAACACATTTATTTCATGACATTAGGCATGTTTGTTTTTTAAAAAAAAATAGGACAATAGCATACAAATATATTTAATATACATTTTACATGACACAGCAGGCTTCGTGAGGAAATGGAGATCCGAAGACTTCGCTAGACCTCAGTGTTTCTGTACTAGGTTTGATGAGCAGTGGAAATGCGGGGAGGAATATGGTAGGTTAAGGGGTGTGAGGTTAGTGCAGTCAGCTGGGGGGAAACTTAGTGAGTCCTGCCTGTTGTTTGTTTAGATTCTTCTCGGCCTTTCTTCGTCCTTGGAGATAAGGAGGGAGATAAGGATGATCATTTCCTCTCGGTGTAGGGAGGGCAGCTCTCACATGAGTGTTTTATGACCTGTTTCTGGGAGAAGGGCAGGGAGAAGGTCAGAGTGACCTTCCTGTTTTTGTTATCTCAAACTCCTTCAGCCAAAAATATTTAATATGCCAATGTACCATATTTCAGGGCAGTGTGTCCTAAACTCCACTGGAGAGAAATCCTTAAGCATTGATCCTGCCTTTCCTATACAAAAAATATTTCAAGGTTAACAACAGCTTTAGTGGATGCGGAAAAGTCCTATACAGAAGAATCCCAGCTAATAATAATAGGAGGAACAATAAGATGAGAAAAATCACCAGTTTGTAATCTTAATGAAATAATCCATTCAGTGTAGCCATCATCTGACAGTAAAAAAATTGGTGAAAATTGATGCGTAACTTTTCAAATTGAGAGATGTAACACTGTTAGGCCAGTATACACTTTCCTCAGCATGTCACCAATGTGATTTCTTCTTTTTTTTTTTTTTTTTTTTTTAGGTGTACGACATAATGATTCCATATTTGCATATACTGTGAAACGGTCAGCACAGTAGGTCTAGTTCTAATCCTGATATCACCATAGATAGTTATAAAAAAATTTTTCTCGTAATAAGAACTTCTAAGATCTACTCTCTTAGCAACTTTCAAATGTACAATTCAGAATTATTTACTATAGTCATCATGCCGTACATTCCATCCCCTTGGCTTATTCACTAATCTGTTCTCTGTATCTATGAGTTTGGTGGGGGTTTTATTTTTTTAATTAATTTATTTGCTAATTACAATTGACATATAATATTATATTAGTTTCAGATGTACAACATAGTGGTTAGACATTTATATACCTTATGAAGTGATCACCCCAATAAGTCTAGTACCCACCTGACAACACACATAGTTATTACAATATTATTGACTGTATTTCCTATGTTGTCCAATGTGCTTTGTTTAAAAGGGAGTTTTGAATATGCCTCAGACTTTCTTCAATTTGTTTTCACCTCTACTATTTCTTGTATGACTTGATCAGAGTTTCTTAGTTTCCTGAGTCTGTGAAAGATTTCCCATTTTTGTACTCTTTTCATCATATCTTAGTGGGAACATGAGTGGAAATAGAAGTTTGATGCACATTTAAGTCAAAATCCTATGTGGAAGTAAATTTAATCTTTTCAAAAATTTTTTGACTTTTTAAAAACTATTAGCAATGCTTATTTATATGCTAGAAGTAGTCTCAAATATACTGTCTTTTTGAACTTTTTTAAGTTTTTTACTATTTTTTAAATTGAGATATAATTGACATAAAACATAGTATTACTTTCAGGTATACAACATGATTCAATATTTGTATGTATTGCAAAATGATCACCACAGTAAATCTAACATCTGCCCCATACATGACAAATCTGGGTTAATAAAGCCTTGTCTAATTTTAATAAAAGCTCAACCATTTGTTACCCTCCCTTCTAGCCTTCTGGTATAACAGCAGTTCCAGAGGAAAACAGTTCCAAAATATGTGAAGCAAATCAATAGGTATTTATCATCTATTAACAATGAACAAAACCGAGAGAGAAAAATAAAGCCACAAAGACTGCATGAATCAAACCACGATTGGTCAGAATGCCCTTGGAAGAGAGACAGGTCTGATTTACAGGTGATGCTTTATAAATGGCACTTGTTCACTGAAAAGGCAAGACACTGGGAAAAACAAGCTGCAACCAGACAGAAGACAAGTGGTGAGAAGAGAAAGAGAACATTTCTGGAAGCTATTAATGTGCCACAGTGAGCAGCAGGTTTTTAGCAGTGATTGGAGAGGAGAAGATGAATCTCACCAGCAGGGAAACGAGAGAAGGAGTAAGGGAAATGGACAGAAGCAGGTGGGAGGGAGTAAACACCAGCATCTGGGAGGGGTCAGAGGTTGAAATTGCATCTACAGCCCCAGAGGCACTGAGGAGGCAGTGAGATGTGGTCAGCGGGGTTGTCCAAGATGGCTCAACAATAGCTCCCACCCTACATCCTCTCCTGCAAGGTGACCTCACCTCTTTCCCATCAGGAGGTGGAGTCTTTTCCCTACACTAGTCAAGGTGGGTGGGCTCGCGGCTGCTTTGACCAATAGAGCAGGGCAGAAGTAACCTCATGCCAGTTCCAGGAAAGCATTTACCTAGCCAGGTAGCTATCGCTTCCTCCCTCTTGGGAGGCAGCCACCATGTTTGAAGTAAAACTATCCGGAAACCACCATGCTAAGAGAAGCCTAAACCACATGGAGATGCGCTGCAGCATGAGAATCAGGTTAGGGATGAAAGGGGCAGGAGAAATAGACCAACGATCACCAAAACACCCAACTTAAGAGGAAAGAAGCCATCTTAGCAGTGGATCCTCAGCCCCAGATACTCCAGCTGACACCTCATGGAACAGAGACAAATTCCTCAGCAGAGCCCTTATCGAATTCACAGCCCAAAAAATCCTGAGCAAAATAAAATGGTAGTCTTAAGCAGCTAAATTTGGGAGCAATTTGCTACACAGAATTAGGTACTCAAAACACAAAGATCTGGTCACAACTTCAGTCTTATAGAGAAGCAATTTTCAACAGATTTTGAACTGCTGGATCTTTTGGCCAAAAGGTATCTTATTCAGAACCCAAAACTATGAAACAGAAGAAACCAGAGCTGCTTGATTTTGGGGGACAGGGGCTTCAGGAATCCCAGAAGCTCTGGGCTGTAATGCAGTATGATGCTAGAGCTAATGAGTTCTGAACACAAAAGGGCACGCAACATTCCCACAAGAAGTCCTCACTGTGACCCAGCTTCCCAAGGCATGATCTAGGTGCAGGAAGAACCCTTAATCTTAGCCTCTACGGCCAGAGGGAACCTGTCTAACAACAGGTAGGAGTTGAAAGCCAAGACATAAAAAAGGTAGCTTCTTCCCCTGTCCCAGAGTCCGACCCCTGACACTTCCATCTTCCATTTCATATGTTCCCTCTAACATATTTTCAAATACAGTAGTAGCTCGGTTTTCAAACGTCTCCATTGATGAACATTTCGGTTTACGAACGCCGTAAATGTTATGGATCTATGGTATCATTAGATAGTAAAATTCATGCTAAATTTGCAGCTTTAGGGGTTGATTTTAAAGGTCTGGAACAGATTAATCCATTTCTCTCTACTTTCTATGGGGAAACCGCACCTCGGTTTTCAAACGTTTCAGAACTCGAACAGTCTTCCAGAATGGATTACGCATGAAAACCAACGTACCACTGTAATCTTAACAGGTATTTAAAAGATAGCAAAAATCCCTCACCCTGCCCCTTCCCTTTTCTTCTTCCTTCCCCTTAATTCTTTTTTCTCTCAGTGAGAGAAGGAATAGAAATAAAAAGTGTTTTGCATGGTTTTGCACAGTGGTTAGGTGATTAGACTCTGAATCCAAACTCTCTAGATTTCTATCCTAATTTTGCCTGGGCCACTGTGCCTCTGTTTTCTAAGCTGTAAATGAGTGTGATTATAATAGAACCCTGCTTATAGAATTGATGTAACGCTTAAATGATTAATATGTGACAATCGGGGCTCGGTAATGTTGGGTCATAATTATTGTCCTAATTAAAGCTTACAGCTTTCCCAATAGTCTAGCAAGGAGGAATTTATAGGTAACACTTGACAGGTACCATAGATAATTATGCTCACGCTCAGTTAAAGGACAAGACTCAGGGCATATTATTATTAGCCTCATAAAGACTCTCTTTACATTTTACTAAGGAGGCTCAATGGCACTGTGGCTATGATACTGAAGCCTCACCGGGCAGAGATGCTCAGAAGAGCTTTCAGAACTGTTGTCCCCATTGGGGTCAGTCAAGTCAACAACTCCAGGCCGCTGGTTTGAATGAATAAGCCCTTAAAGGGCCCTCGACCAGTACATGGAGTCTAGGGTATCAGAGAGGAAGAGAGCCGTGGGGCTTCCAATCCTCCCAAGCTGAGAGTCTTCTTAGGTAAGAAGACCTCGAAAATGGCAAAGCAAAATATCTGCAAAATATCACTGTGTTGATTCAGTTCAGGTTTGAAAAGTCTGAGCTGGTCACCCCGGGACAGCACCCAGAAATGCAACAAGGTGGATTTGAATGCCTGGCACTCTATGACCACACCAATGGGTGCCTTTATCTCTGATATATCAATTTTTAAAGCAGTGTTTGCTGATCCCAGGTGGTAGATTTGTGCATTTTCAGAAAGGGTGATCAAAAAGTATCAAACACGACATTATAAGGTTAGTATAGCTGTAGGAAGTAAGTCTCAAGTTAACGAAGTATAGAATTTGTGCCTCTCTTAGCAGTCTCATTTATGAGCACAATCTATTACCCCAATCACTTTCCAGTGTTCATTTTGGCAAGGTTTACCCATCTTCTATTTTAACAGGTGACCACATAAAAAACATGTCAATGTTAAACAGAATGTATCCATTCAACACCAACTGTATTGGGGGCCCTAGAAGTCTTGCAGACTAACAGAAAATAAAATCTTCTAGTCAGATGTTGAAAATATGTCTCATTTATGCTTGTTGCACATAGATCACAAGCTAATATATAATTGGATGAAGACTTTTTATTGGCAGCACCTTATTTTCATAACTACAGGGGCGAAAAATCATCTGAAGCCATTAGCTTGCCTGGAAAAGACCAACCAATTGATGACCAAAGCTTACCCCAATGACAGTGTCTGGTGGCTGAGGGGCATGCTGACTATGTCCTTTCCCCCAGTGCTTTCTTGGAGGAGCTTTTTGGGGAGCC
The DNA here is from genome assembly GCF_964194185.1 of Rhinolophus hipposideros. Classification (NCBI taxonomy): domain Eukaryota; kingdom Metazoa; phylum Chordata; class Mammalia; order Chiroptera; family Rhinolophidae; genus Rhinolophus; species Rhinolophus hipposideros. The sequence goes on from NC_138052.1 coordinate 93,097,992, forward strand.
ACCTAGAACCTATCTCTCAAGCCATACGCTTTGCCTTCTACTCTGCGCTGTGCCTCCCAGCTCCCTCTGAAATTTGGAAATGCGATTTACATATGGAAAGAGACTCTCTGGAGAAAGACACTTCAAACCACTAATGGCACTTTCCTGGGGAGTGTAACTAATAGGAAGAAAGAAGAATGGGGGAATTTGTACTTTGTGCACTTCTGTATATAAAGCATTATTATCTTCTTAACAAAAAAAAAACAAAAATTAAAGAATCACTGAAACTTTCTGGGATCTGATTTTCTCACCTAAAAGGTAACATGACCAGACCATAAACTAGATGATATGAAGACATCACTTCCAGCTCTTAAATTGTTTAGCACCAGAAATGCTTTCTACACAGCTACTTACAAACACTTTCATGTCCACATCTTAGTGAAAGGGCAAAGGAGAAGAAAGGGATGTAAATTGCTTCATCTCTCTGTGCCTTAGGTTGCTCGTCTGCAAAATGGGGGTAGTAACAGCATCTACTTCATAGGCTCTTTTTAGGAATTAAATTAGCTATGAAAAATAAATGGCAACAGTAAGACATCAAATGTCCACTGCGATTATTTTTATTATTGTCATTATTATTTATTCTATATCAACCAATAAAATACATCTGCCAGTATTTTCCCTAACTCTGCTAAAATAAGCACTCCAAAACATTTTGAGCTAATACAAATTATTCTGTCAAAATATACAGCTGTGATGAAATATATCTCTTTGATTAAAGTGTTGGCACCAAAAGCAGTGTTACTGAACACAGATAGTAGCTTTAGCTGATAAAAATGAAAAGTCAAATTGCCTCAATATCAATGTCATATTAAAGAAAGCATGCCAGCATCCAGGGAGTTCTGGAAAGAGCATTCGTAAAGAAGGCCGTGCAAATTCAAAGTTACTCATGTTTTCTATTAACATATTACAAAACAGTGAGTCTGGCATTCTGACACATGCAATCGAAAGCTAAATAAACACTAACTATGCTATACCACTTGCATACTAAAACATCCCCCAGCTCAAAAAGCAACTCTGTAATTGAGACTGAATGAGGGAAGCATTCCAAGAACTCAATTCCACAAATTAAGTTGGTCGATTGACCAAGTCTCATCGACTTGATAAAGGATTAACAGATGTCTGTACTTCCCAACTTAATGTGCAGATTGCACTCACAATCAAAACTCAAACTGGGTTTTTGGGGGTGTGGGATAGGGACCAGTCACCAAACAATTATAACATTCATGTAAAAAGGGGGAACGTAGAACTTTTTTCAAGTTTTGAAAGAATTACAAAGAAGCCTTATTCAAATCGTGGTATGAATACAGAGTCCAGATTATTGAAATAGAAATATCAGTCCAGAAAGGATGTCCAATAGGAAACAAACAAGTTTTGCAGCAGTGTTAATATTTTTCTTCACTATAATAAAACAATAAGAAAAACATTAGTGGCAAATATTCAAAGGATCTAAAGACTAATTCACAAAATAAAAACTCTAAAAAGTGAACAGTCATGGGGGAAAGTTCAAGCCTACCAATAATTAAAACTGCAAATTGAAACAAAATATAATCTTTCCCTAGTAAATTAGCAAAAATAATTTAATTAATAATCATTACTATATCCAACGTCAGCAAGAGTTCAATGAAACAGCACTTCCAGACTTTGCTTATCCATAACATTGTAAATTGGTAAACACTTTTGGGCAGTAAGTGAACAAGTGGCATAATACAGCTTTAATTTAATGTGGGAAAAGCTCTACATTCAAACTTGAATATCAGAAATACTAAATTTGGAGAAAATAATGTGTGACATAAAAGAGATGGTTAGGCCTATTATAGTACACAGATTATTGCAACCATTAAAAATCATAAACTAGGGCCAGCCCAGTGGCTCATGTGGTTGGAGCTCCGGCACCAAGGTCGCCGGTTCGATTCCCACGTGTGCCAGTAAGCTGCACCCTCTACAGGTAAAATTATGAACAGCAGCTCTCCCTGGAGCTGGGCTGCCCTGAGCAGCCGGAGGTTGGCATGAGCTGCTGTATGCTGCCATGAGTGGCCGGTGGCCAGCATGAGTGGCCGACCTACGACGACTGGCGACCGATTGCCTCAGCAGGGGGGGAGCGCAAGGCTCATAATACCAGCCTGGGCCAGGGAGCTGTGTCCTACACAACTAGACTGAGAAACAACGGCTTGAACCAGCGTGGGGGGAGGGGAGGAAGAAGAAGGGGGTAAAATCATAAACTCTCTAAAGCAATATAGAAAAAGGCAAATGATGGCAGGATATAAAATTGAATGCAGACCGTGATTAGAACTTGGTTTAAAATTTTTAAACAAATATGAATAGAGAATAAGCAAAAACTTATGACAGCTGTGTTCAAGTAAGGGATTTTTTTCCCTCTTTTTTGGCAAATTTTCTGTGAAATTATGTTATCTCACTTTGTAAGGAAAAAATTGAGAGGCAGGAGGCAAAATGTCCCAAGTTACACATTAGAAAGAGGCAGAACCAAGAATGGAACTCGTCTTCTCCCTCCCAGTCTAAAACACATTCTACTCTCACCACACTGCTGCAGTATTTCTTACTTAGTAAATTTGGAGATATAGTTTTTGTCAAGCAGTTAGGTTGTATCCAGTCTAATTTTGAGAGTGGTATGATTTTACTTTTGAATACTAGAAACATGTACCCAAAAGAGAGAAAAACAGTAAACCGGTACACTTTGTAATGATGTAATTACATTTGTTTATGGTGAATTATTTCTCTTTAGAACTTAAGAAGCAAGGCTTCAAGAGAAACCACTTTTTATGGAAGAAAACAATTGGTATTTACTGCCATTTCACAGTCTGGGCAGAAATGGGAACCAGAGAATTACCCGCCTTTTCTGTTCTACTGGCTTCACAACACTGCCTGCCCAAAGGAGCCTGTCATCACCATGGCAACCTGGCACAGCATCCTCCAGGAAGGCTGGGAGGAGGGACCTGCCTCCCTAGTCAGGTTCACACTGGCCCCTCTGTTCATCCTGTTCCCTCACCTGAAATGACCATTTTCCTTCTACCTGTGAAAACCCTCAGGGCCCCGCCAAATCCCTGTTCTTCTACAGGGACTTCTCCATAACTTTCAAGAACAGTAGAGTGACGCTCTTCTTTGAACCACATCTTAGAACACTTGATTGTCAGCTGAGTTTCATCTCAAAACCAACGTGGCCAGTGGCAGTGGTGGTATTGAAAACAATTCTGTGCAAGGTTAGTAGTCCTTTTTTAAAAGGACAGCTATACCAATTATTAATACAATAAAATATCTCTGTTCTTCCATACTGCCCTGAGCACCCTGTGAACCCGTTGGTCTTCCCACAATCCTGGTAACTGAGGCGTTAATACCTGGAGCAGCAGGGGACCTCCAGCCCTCTGGCCAGCATTAGTTTTGATTGGTCAAACAATACCAGATATTAAGTGTTTTGACTATAACCCCTTTCTTTGGAGGCACTAAGGTTCAGCAGGGGAAAAAAAAAAAATCCCACATTGATTAGTAATGTCTGCCAAGAGAGTAGAAGGGGAAAGATGGGCAGACCCACTAAAAGATGCTGATCGATTAAACTGTCGGCAACACTCAGTTTGGCACTTTAGTACCTTCATACGTCTCTCTGTCTTTACCTCTCATAGAAGACAGGGGATTGATGGACAGAGGGAGAAAGAGGTAAAGACAGTAAGGAAGAGAAGAGGAAGACTGCCGCTGCATAATTAAGACAGTTTGTATTTTTGGTGAACAGGCTGCCCTGCACAGTTTTAAACCAACTGCCAATTTTTAAATAATTAGATCTTGACTCTTTTATTTCCTATTTACAAGAGCATCATTTCCTTAAATACTCTATGAAATAATAATTATATTAAGAATAACAACAGCAAAAACAATGGTTTTTATAGTATTCGCCACACAGTGGGCACTATTCTGTGCATTTCACGTGTATTAACTTACTTAATCCTCAAAAAACACTCTGACGGTTATTTTACATAAAAATCTTTTTAAATCATATGTTTTATTTTAAACAACATTTACAAAGGAGAAAATTGAAGCACAGAGAAGTTAAGTAATTTAGCCTCAGTTATATAAGTCAGAAGGGCAGAGTAGGGATTTGAACCCAGGAAGTGAGATTCCAGAGGCCACACTGTTTTATCGCACACCATAATTCCTCCAAGATATTGTTTGCTGGAGCAAAATTTTTGCACCTGCATTTGCCTGAGTGAAGCAAAATGAGAACAGCTTCCCAACAAAACCCTGCATTGCGCCATGCAGGGTTCTGCCCAGAGGGAACAGCAGGCTCAGTTCCTCAACACACCTGAGTCAGAAGCACCCTGGGGGTCCCAAGCTGGGTGGGTGAACAGAGCTGCCAACTCATAGGAAAGACCAGTTTCCACTGGCAGAAAGGGGGTCATATCAGGACCAACAAATGAACAAAAGCCACCCCAGAAGAGCAGGAAGGAGAAAAGCTAGAACAGGGAATGCTGAGTATGGAACATGGGTGAATTAGCAGTCAAAGAACTAGGAAGGACCTAGTTCAAGACCTAAATCTTACAAATGAGGAAACTGAGGCCCACAGAGGGGACTGGGCTTGTCCAAGAGCTCAATGATAAGTGTTGATAATAAAACTTAACTAAATTCAAATGTCCTCATCTCTACGCCAACACTCCCCAAACCATGCTGCATCAGGACCACTAAAAAAGTATGAAGGAACAATGTGGCAGAAACTACTACCCGTTTCCCTAAATCTGCTTTGCTCCCCTGCCCAGGCACACCAACAGACTACATTTCTCAGCCTCCCTTGCAGCTGGATGTGGTCATGTGACTGAGGTGTAGCCAATGGAAGGGAGGAGGAAGGCACAGGTGCCACTTCCAGTCCTGGCCATACAAATCTACCCTACTGTTCTTCCATGCTCAGACGCCTTTCTGCTGACCAGACTGAAAGTCCTCTGTGATCTTGGATGAAGTTGCACAGCTGTCTTTAACCCGGTCCCTGAATAACTGAGTGGAGCAGACACCACCCATAAAAGACACACAAAAAAACATCATCACCTGGAACTTGCCTCAATTATTATTACTATATTCATATGAGTGAGAAACAAACTTTTGTGAGGAGCCATTACATGTTTGGGTCAATTTCTTACACCAATCCCACCCTAATTAAAGAAAAATTCTAGCTGATCTTCCCTGACCCATCCTTGAAAAGACACACACACACACACACACAATCTCATCAATCATTTAATTTATAAAATGGTAATACAATGTTTACCCAGACTCATCAATTTGAAATTGTTGAATCAAGGATTTAAAGTTACAAAACATAACAAGCCTCCTCTCACTGTATTTTACTTGACAATTAACCACTAGTTCAGTTTGATGGTAAACATGCTTTACTCTTTATTCTTAGCCTTGTATAGCAGTATGCTAGGACCAGCTCATACCTGCTTGCCAATTGTGAAATTTTCAGGAATTTAGCGAGCCAGTTGTTAAACACAGCTATTACTAAAAATCAAATAAAACAAACTTACAATTAAATAAATTGCATTAAAAGCAAAGGTAATAAATATGCAAACCCCATCTCTTCCTAATTATTTTACCATGTTTTTTCACCTACGTTGTTGCAGTCATTTACATCTATGATATATGATATATGAAGGAAATTTTATATAATGGCATGCCGGCGCACATCTCATCTCAACTCTGCATTCAGAGACATCACCTTGGCAGCTTGCAATCAGCTGTAGTGTGAGCATTTACAACACAGAGATTGGCAAATGCTACAAATCAGGGCTTTTTTTTTTTTTTCGGGAAGAGTCAGTTGTTAAATATTTACCCCTGCTCTTAAGAGGAAAAATCATGCTTAAACATCATCTTTTTAATTAGTTTAAACTCACATGGAGGCATTTGGCCTTTTGGTTACCATGGAAATATAATCATTTTTAATTTGTACATTTTACCTAATCTCAAAAATTATTAAGTTGCTTTAAAAAATTATTAAATGTTTTCATTACCATGGAAATAATTAGGATAAATGCCACATAAAACATATCAGTAGAAACTTAAACTTACTATGTATTTTCTATTCAAACTATACATTTGCTAACCAGGATTTCTCTTCCTTAAATTATGACCAATCCTTTAAAAACCAAATGTTGACATAATGGTGGGAGGGATTGCAGGGGTTTATATATGTCAATTCTTTCCAACCGATCTATAGATTCCAAGCAATCCTGGTCACAATCCTAGCAGACTGTTTTATAGATATAGAAAAAACTGATTCTAAAATTTATATGGAAATATATAAAATGGAAATATATAAAAGACTAAAAGAACCAATTGATTTTAGGGATAAAAAACAAAGTTAGAGGATTTACACTATTTAATTTCGAAAGTACACTTTCGAAATTAGTACTGGCTTAAAGACAGACAAATAGATCAATAAAACACGGAGTCCAGAAATAGACACAAACATTAGGTCAATTGATTTTTGGCAAAGGTATCAAAGTAGTTAAATGGAAAAATCACTCTTTTCAACAAATGTACAGGACCACTGGATATCAATATGGAAGACATCTCCTCAGTGATGCCTCAGCTCTCTTTTCCCATCTGCACATATTTTTCCCTGCTTTTTCTTTAATAGTTTCCATCTTACATGATACACGATTAATTGTCTTCTTCCATCTGCACATTTTGATAAGCAATGTGCATGAGGGGAAGGACAGAAAGAGAGTCTTAAAAAATGTGCATCTTCCCATGCGATATGAATTTAATTTCAATCAGAATAGGTAGGGATATTTTCTGTTCTAATGATTTAAATAAATTGATCAAATGCAGGACATTCATCTACAGGAACCTGCTAAACCTGTGGCCAAAAGTCTAAAATAAAATAAAAATACTAATACGAATCATATTCTGTCATGTCTTTGTCATATATAGATGGTCCTTGACTTACAAGGGTTTGACTTACAGTTTTTTGACTTTATAATGGTGCAATACGCATTCAGTAGAAACTGTACCTTGAATTTTGAATTTTGACCTTTTCCCGGCCAGTGACATGTGGTACGATTCTCTCTCATGATGCTGAGCAGCACGTGGGAGCCCCAACTCCCAATCAGACACGTGATCACAAGGGTCAGCAACAAATACCCTACAGTGTACTGTGATGCCAGTGGTTTTGTGTATTGTATTCTGAGCACATTTAAGGTAGCCGAGGCAAAGCTATGATGTTCAGGGGGTGAAGTATATTCAATGCATTTCTGACTTATGATAGTTTCAGCTTATGATGAGCTTATCAGGATATAACCCCACTGGAAGCCAAGGAGCATCTTTAGTGATACAGTCATTTCTTTGGAACAAACTAGGACAGACTATCTACAAAATTGTGTGGGTAAAGTAATCTGATTCCATCCACTTCACAGATTAAGAAAATGAATTCCAAAGCAAGTACATCACTAATCCAAAGAAACTACAGCCTCAAGGCCAGGTCTTCACATTGCTGCTCTAAGGCTAGACTCTGGTGGGTTTCTCAGTGTGTCTGGGACCACCCTGATCCGCCTGGCAGCTGAGCCACCTGGGGAGTCCCTGTGAAATGTGGATACCTGGGGCCATCTTTGCCTTCTGAATGGCAGTCACTGGAAGAGGGCTTAGCTTTACACCTAAACATGTCCTCCATGTGGTACTAAAGCACACTGAATTTAGGGAGCTCTGTGACCATCCCATCAGGAAAGGCTCCAAGAAAAGCATATAGAAACAAGAGAAGGCTATGTGCAAGCAGCTTTCTGAAATGAGAAAACAGGGTTAATTATTACAGTACAAATGATCTTGGGTTGTTTTTACTCTGATAGTTTTTTTTGAAATGTCTTATTTGAAGACTCAAGGACATTCAATAAAGAATAAGAACACAGAAGGGAATTCCTAAATATGTTATAAAACTGAAAATAAGCTTTTGAGTGTTTATACGTACATCCAGAAAGTAGTTAGGAGCAAAACTCCAATAAGCCTGGGGCTTCGGGTTCAGTCCTGACAAAAACCAAGCAATTGGCCACCAAAGATTGGAGCCAAGATGAGCACTCAGGAAGTCAAGATGAGCACTCAGTCTCCCAAAATTCTGAGCAAAGAACTCACAGGCAGACCCTCCGATGATGGACCCGTGCTGGACTCACAAGTTCAGAACATGCATATTTTCACTGCTTAAATAACCTGACTGCAAGCTCTGGTTTCCTCCTCCAAAGAACAGCCTCCACTTGAACTTGGATCTTAATTATCAACATATATTTATGAAAGAGGCCTTACAGAAAAATTATAGTGAAAAAGAGAAACACCAGAAGAAGCCCTTCCCCCGAGCCCGAGGCACCATTTCCTCTCACAGCTTACATGGGCACTCTTGTAATGTACATATTAATCTACAGCACCAGGCAGAAGCTATTTTTTTGCAAGACAAAAAAAAAAAAAGCTATAAAAAGCTAACATTAGCCCAATGTGCTTTCATGAAGGTCAACACAACCTTGATTCTACTGTGGAAGGTTTTTGCCCTCTCGGTTTTAAGCCCTGGTTTGCGTATTTCAAGACTACACTACAATGTGATACTTCCCACTCACGAAATCATAGCTTTGTTGAAAGGATTAATATAGAATTGTGCCAAATGATTTAAAGATATGTGAATAGTGAGAAAAACGTTACATCAGTTGACACACGAAGAGAAAGCGGCTGAGAATGTCCCATACAACAACCTTCGCAGAAATACCTATTTGTGCCATACAAAGTGTTTGCATAGTTAAGGCAATTTCAAATATCTCTGATAATTTCTGATATCAAGAAATAGTTCAAATCATTTCATTTTTATTCTACTTCTCAGTCATGGTTAACATGGAGGAAGAGATAAAGACATCAAGACATGCTCTAAGCATCTGAAGTGGTGCTTTTCGTGGAACAATGGAATTGAGACAATGCCAGAAATTGCCTGGCACAGATGGGTCACTGGAGCCTTGAAAGTCTTACTGGGCAACACCAAGGACCCAGCAGAAATTGGAGACCATGAATAAGCAGTGGCACCAGTCTCCAGGATGGGGGGTCCCCCCCCCACCGCCGTCAGGGATCCACAGTCTGGGTTTGGGGCCAAGAAGGTTAATACCTGGACAGACTTGATTGTGATGTTGCCAGGCTGGGACAGCAGGATATCCAAAGGGGTGAGAAAGCTGAGAGAATGGTCAAGAGATTGTCTGAAGTGATGGATGATGGGATTTGAATTGGCAAACAAGAAGGGAAGATAGGAAAGAGTCCTCTGGGGTCTGGGAGGGACTGGGTGGGTGGGAGAAAATGAAGCCTTAATGGCCTTGGAAGTCTTGATGAAGTCAAAGGGCAGGTGTGGCAGGAGTGCATGAGTGAGGAGCAATGGCATGTACGGACGCTGGACTTGGAGATGCCAGAAGTCAACAATGCCAGGGCCGACTCTGTCTAGCAGGTGGTCATGGGCAAGAATGGCAGACATGGCGCAGGTGCGAAGCAGACGCAGCGGGAGGGACAGAGCCACAAGGAGGCTGGGAGATAGATGGGCTCTCCACAAGGTGTTACATCAAATCCAGTGAGACTGTGACTTAGGGGTGAGAAGAAAACTAAATCAGACGTGAAAGATTTTAAGGAATATGGATATGTGACAGTGTGGGGTAAACGACAGAAAAAGCCTCCAAGAGTACAATTTTGTATACAGATGGGAAAGAGCAATATTCTCAAGTTACCTTTGGGAATCTAGGAGAATGTCTCTCTGTCTCTCTCTCTGTTACTCATACACAGAGTTAATACCAAGCCCCAGACCTATGATCTTCAGGGCTTTTTATTTTTTTCCAGCTGTATTGAGATGTAATTGATAAATAAAATTGTATGAGGTATATGATATGATGATTTGACATACGAGTATGTATACATTGTGGAATGATTACCACAATCAAGTTCATTAACACATCCATCACTTCACACAGTTACCTTTTTTTCCCCATGGTAAGAACACTTAAGATGTTCTCCTAGCAAATTTCAAGTACACAATACATTATTATTAACTATAGTCACCATGCCGTACATCAGATCTCCAGGACTTATTCATCTTATAATGTCAACCTTTTGACCAGCATCTGCCCATTCCTCTCAGCTCCCAGCCTCTGGTAACCACCATTCTACTCTGTTTCTATGAGTTCAACTTTTTAGAGTCCACATGTAAGTGAGATCATATAGTCATTCTCTGTCTGGCTTAGTTCTTTTAGCATATTGCCCTCCAGATTTATACATGTTGTCCCAAGTAGCAGAATGTCCTTCTTTTTTAATGGCTGAATAATATTCCATTGTGTCTACATCTCACATTTTCTTTATCCATTCAACAGACACTTAGCTGCTTCCATAGCTTGGTTATTGTGAATAATACTTCAATGAACTGCAGATATTTCTTTGAGATACTAATTTCTTTTCCTTCAGAGATACTTCAGGGTTTTTAAAAATAAACAATGCCACTAGACAGGGAAGCAAAGCAGGGAACTATGTTGTCAGTCTCCTGATCCATTAGCAATTATCACACCCTTCAAAGTAGGAAAAATGAAGCAGAGAGATACATGCTATAGGAATGGTCCTCCAAGAACAGAAACAGAGTCAAAAAGGACACATGTGAATATGTTCTCCGGGATATTTACATTTTTCTTTTAATGAAAATTGGAAAATAATATAAAATTCTGCATTTCTGGGAAGAAAGCAAATTGGTCTCCTCCTTGCTATTCATCTCCCTCTGGTGGAATATTGATTTTCATGACACACCCAGTGAACTCAATAGACACCAAGGGCCTGGCCAACCTTCCACACAACAAGAGGAATCTAATCCTTTAGCCACTTTGACAGGGAGACCAAGTGGTGGACCAAATCCCTGGCAATGTGGATTGTAATCCTTTTCTGTTGCTGCCTAAATCTGTCACTTTAGGCGGTTCCCTCTCTCTCTATTTCCTCTTTCCCTCCCACACCTTCCACTGTGAAAGCTGCAACAGGTAAATGACAACCAGGGGTTCTGTGCCCAATCACCCTACTCTGCGCGTGGATTCTTTTCACTTTCTAATTTTAAGACATTATCACAAGGAACTGTGATGACTAAACAAGTCCCAACAAGTACATACAAGTATATTGCTTGGATTACCAAGAAAAATCTGTAATGAATAATAAAATAGCCCCCCCAAAAAAATCTGATTTGGAAAAGCATTGTAAACACAGATGGCTTACAATGTGAAATAAATAATGCTATGCTGGCTTAATTCAGAATCCCAAATATCAAAACTGAGAAGCCAAATAACCCTAAATTTTTATCTGTATTTTGCTGATGCCAACCAAGTATTATACATTATGCTTATCTATGCAATTGTGCAGTTGACATCATTGATGGCACAAAAAGAGCCAGCCCTCTCTGAGTTACTAATCGGACAGACAAAGCATCTGACAGTTGCTGGTTATATAACATTGCCCTCAGGTTTTCTGAAGGAATAAAAATAAACAACGTAAGAGCAACCAAACTGTACAAGTATTTTAGTGCATCTGTTCAACATCTGCTCACTGAACGCACACTCTGTGCTGGGAACTGTCCACAGGGAGCCAGACCAGTTCCCTACCCTCGTGGGGCGTACATGCAGTCGGCCAGAGGCAATACATAGTTAATTAATACATATGCTAGTAAGAAGGAAAATAAAACAGGGTAAGAAGTGACCAGACGGTTCCAGAGTGGCCTTTCAAAGGAGAAGGAAGAGCTGAAGGTAATGAGGAAGCAAGTCACCCAGTTATCTGGAGGGAAAGTAAACTGGGCAGTGGGAACAGCAAGGACAGTATTTATTTCACATTCATAAAAACTAGTCACTAAAAACTGTTTTTTTTATAACTCAGCTCCCCCGCTTGTATCCATTACACTAATATTAAAACACAACACATACATTTTGAGAATACTGACATCCTTGCAGGTGGAAACATAAACTGGGATACGCATATAGAAAGCAATCTGGAAATATTTATCAAAAGTATTATAAATATCACAATTGCTCAATTCAGCAATTCTATTTCTAAGAACATATGGTAGGAATATATTCAGAAATGTACACAAAGATTTTTATGCAAGGGTATCTATGGCTATCTACAGCAAAGATCTATAAGTTATAATAGCAAGAATAGGGAATGACCTCGAAGTCTAACAACAGAAGAAATGTTAAATGGTTACAGTATGTCTGTATGATGAACTATCAGCCAACAATTAAAAAGCAAGTTTTTGTGCAATACCTAATGACATGCATAAATGTTCATGAGAATGTTAAGGGAAAAGGAGCATAAAATTGTGTATATAAATGATTCCCACTTGAAAACTGGGATATATTTACATACACATATAAGCAATACACTGGGGGAAACATGCTAAAAGAGGATTATCTCTTAGTTGGGAGATTACAAGTGACTTATTTTCTGTATACTTCTCTAATGAAGAGCATGGTTTACATTTACAAGAAAAAACAATTAAAGAAATAAAAGTATGCAATTTTATACTATTGGCCTTTTCATATAAAAAGGAGGGGGGCCTGCAGTTGACATGTATTATGTCCTCAGGAAGACTTAGGTCGTAATTTTAGTGTACTGGGGAGGCTCTGAGCCCTTCATCATCCTTCTTGTGTTGTTATTTTCCTCTTCCCATTTCAATAAATGGGAAGCTTTTTTGAATGCTTGCTTTCCCATCAGCCTAGATACAGGACTGTGTCATGACCATGTACCCCTCCTGAGGACTCTAGCACAGTATGGGCACATAGCAGAGGCTCAATAAATGCCAACTGAATCAGACATGCTCAAGGCAATTAGTCCAACTATTCAGAATCCTCTATCCACTGTGTACATGGATGTAATTGCTTCATAATTCGAAGCACACACTACTCCTTAGAGTAACACTTACGTCGTTCCACATTCTGATTCAGCAGTTCGAGTTTTCTCTTTGCAAAGCTTTTGAGTGCTTGAAATAATCGTAAGCTCTTTTTGTGCTGCTTTAAGTCTTGTAATTGAACCTGTCCAAAGCCACTGCAGTTATCGTATCTCTCCACAACTTTTTTCATTACTTCCCATGAACAATGTCAAATGACTTAGATGCTTTAGAATAACTAGTTTCTAAAGAATTCTTTTTTTTTCCATCTTTAATCTCACGTAGGGAATTCTAAGCAAAAGCATAAAGTCATTAGGATAATAAAAGCAAGTTATAATAGATATTAAACGGTAAACATCTCTACATATATGCTCTACTTATCTATAACCTGACACATTGTTTCTCTGATTCAAATACAAAAGCGAACAGATAATTCTTTGAACAGGGCACTTGGCCCCAGAGTAACTCATCTCCTACATACTCACTGTTCTAAACACTTTTTTTTCATTTGTAAAACCTTCCTCTGTTGAAAATGTGCTTGCAATGACAGTAGGCTTCCTCCCACCCAGAGATAAAGTGTGTCTGCTAACCCACATCACAGGCCAAAACCCATGAATGAAGCATATGCTGTCCTGAACTCATCAGATTTAAGAGGTCACTGACACTTGTAATTCTTTCCAATAACAGAGACAGGGAGAAAGGAGGAGGTGAGAAAAGGCCAGACAATAACAGCAGGTAAAAGTGTCTTGGCCAGCTCCTTTGACTCTTCTTTTTCTAAGGCTTCTTTTTTTCCTAAAAAAAAAGAAGAAAAAAAAAAAGAAAAAAAGCTAAGATCAAAGCTTGACTACAAAGCTGCTTTGAGAAGTTTAACTACACATTCATATGCTTCTCATTCCATATTGAAATATGGTATCTGCCATAGGACGGAGAGCAGTGGGTGAGTTAACAAGCATTACTTCGAAACGAATTCTATTCAGTGACACCTGGATAACTGTTTCACAGCCAATCCTCTGGGAGGGGGGGAAATTCTGCTTTACAGAGTTTCCAATTTCCATGATATAAATACACCCACATGTCCAATTTTCAGCTCCCAATGTGATGTCACTGAATGTCAAGTTGGGAGGAGACGCACAGGGCCAGCTCTCTCTCACCAGACAGGATGAGCCGGCTCCTGTACACCGTTGGTTTTAGCTAAAGAGCATCATGGAATTGTACCAGGAATTTAGCAATTGAGATAATCACAGCAGGGTTATACTTATACCCTACAATGTGATGACAGGAAATTTTTAACATCTAGGATTACTGTACTTTACATATAGTGAAGGACAATTGTCCCTAATGCTTCCCTTTCCGCTCTCTCTTCTTGGGTCTTCTCTGAAGAAAGCACATCAAAATCACTAGCCTAACTCCCAAGTGAATCCTACATCCCACAAAACAAATTTAGTTGTTACCTAGTCTCCCACACATCCTGATAAGGAGATTCCATCCGCTGGAGATGCAAGTCTTTACCTGGGCTCCGAGGCCTACTGAAAAATGTAAATATCCCCCCCTACACTACTCGCAGTTACTCAGACCAGAATGTGACGGAAGTATCTGAGCCCAGGTTTGAAGGCAGCTGAGAGGAAACATGACAGAAAGAGTACCCTCTCCTCTCTATTTAAATGGAGACAATCAGCACCAAGGAAAGGAAAGTGTTTTACAAGTGAAAATGCACTTCCCATACTTGGCAATCTTGGCTAGCGACAGTTGTGAAAAGCAGTCTACACCCCCATAGACTGTCAAGACAGAACTTCCTGGAGAGAACACCACACTTGCAATACCAAACCCTGTCCCCTAAAAAGAGGGACATCTTGATGATGCAGCCCAGCCCTTCACTCCTACTATCAGCCCTCAATGATCTGCCTCCCCACTGGCCCCTACCCATCACCTGCTCACACACTTCCCTTCGGTGGGATTTGCATTACCTGGTACCCCTCACCTGCCAGAATGGCTCTTCCTGCCGGCCCAGACTTACCCAATCCCTGTCCATCGTTACTGCCAAGCAGTGCTTGTCTCCCCTGACAGTATCTGGCCTCTGAATCCCTTCCTCCCCAGGGGCCACTTTACTGCTGGTTCTGAAGGGCCCTATGACCACCCATCGCTATGGATCTCTGTGAGATGCTTTCTATAGACTCTCTGGAGCCTGGGATAAACACAGAGCGTCGGGGACATGTGTTGGCTGTGCTTGTCTCTCTTCCTCTTGCCCTTTCTCTGAGATGAGCACCACAATTTCCTTTGGGAAGGCTTAGTGGACTGTCGGTCTGGCCCAGAGTGTGTGTCCGTGACACAGCTGGGCCATTCACCCTTTCTCTGATCCAAGTCGTGAGTCAAGTGGCTGGAGGACAGAGGATGAACTGTCCCGAGGGTGGCTCCAGGAAAGGGCCATTCCTGCTCCTCAGACTTACCCTGGCTCCCCTTCTTGCGAAGGTCCATTGCCCAGCTTTGTCTCGTATTTTGTGAGCTGCTCTGCAGCTCCCAGTCAATTCATTTTTTGGTTTAAATTAATAAAAGTCATTTCTGTTGTTTGCAACAGAAGGACTCTTATTGGCATAAACCCATTTATAGATGATTTGGGGATAGACAGACACGAGTGAAGTCTCTTAATGTTTTGTTTTCTCCTACAGTTCTCAGAGGACACCTGAGTGTGTTCTCCCAAGCTCTGGCTAAGAGCAGGCCTGAGAATCACTCTCTTTTTGGTCCCGGCAGGGTATGAACACATTATCTGGGTCTGAGAGAGAGTAGAACTGGAGAAGGGAGAGTACCCTCTGGGAGGCGAGGACAGAGAAGGAGCCGCCTAGGTCTCAGCCTCTTCTCAAGGCTGAGAGTTCCTCCCTAAGCTGTGAGAGGCAAATGAGGGTAAGAGCGGCGCGTTGTAACCGGCTACACACAGATGGAGGATTCTTTTATTCTCAAACAATGAATTAGCGCAAGGAGACCTCAAGTACCTTCTGTAATTGACATCTCAAAGTAAGTCCACGGGTTTCAGAAGGGGTCACAAGGAAGCAACGAGCAATCCAATGAAGGTCAGACAAAGAGCAGCACACAGATGAGCAGAATCCAGTGGAACAATCCAGGCGCCCAGGTGCTGACAACACAATGCTTTTAAGATTCGGTGTCACAGCCACAAAGCAGTGATGGGGGCAAGTAAATCAGACACCCGGGGGGTAGAGAGAAAATCAGTGGGGAACATAATGGATTTGTCTCAATTAGAAGAAGAAAATGACAGGCATTTGACATCCTTAGCTATTACTGGTCATTATTGTAGCATTTGAAAAAAGGAAAATTGTACTCAAAAGAGATTCACTTAATGATAGAATCAAAGAGCTAAAAGAAACATCAAAAGAAAAATGGGAGTCCCACCCCGGCAGTCAAGAACAGTTTGAAATTAAATCAGTGAGAAAGGCAGCAGGAAAACTGAGTGGGGCATGAGGTTTGGAAAACCTGAGTTCCAACTCAAGTCGGCCACAACTAGCTACGTAAGTTGGCTGAGCAGGCTTCTTACCCTCTCTCATCCTTCGTCTGTGAAATGGGCAAGACCACCACCCTGCAGATTTATTCTGCAGATTAAATGAATGAGACAACATGTAAAAGCAATTAACACGAAGTTCTCAACATGAGATGGCAAGTGCCCGAGATGCATACTTGGGGACATCACAGAAGGAAAACGAACCATGGGCCACATGCACCTCCAGACAGTAAACAAATGTCTTCAACATTATGCTAAAGAGATGTGAAAGAAGAGCAATAATTGGTTTTAAAAATGCCATCAGGTAAGCAGGGATGAGGTGCTGTCATGCAGGGTATCAGGGTCTCAGCTCCCGCTCCCCACATAAGAACGCAGGACACGGTGAGGCCAAAAAGGAACACCCACGGAGCCATAGGTAGGGGAGTCAGACCACTACATTCTCGCTGGCGGCTGGGCTGGAGACACAGGAAGCAGGAGCCACACTATCCGCAACCTGCCGTCCACTTCTCTCTGCCACCCAACCTCACTTGCTAGCTGCAATCCGCCGTGCTAACTGCAACCCACACTTGCAGGCTCAGCCACCATCTTCTTGCTAGCCCCCATTTCCTGCTAGCGTAGCCATGGCAGTTATATTATTGGCCAATGGCTCACTGGTTGGTTACAGCTGACGGCCAGCTAGCCACAGCTGATGGCCATCCAATCACAGTTGATGGCCATCTACTACCTGAGCCAGCACCTTTCCATGTGAGGGCAAGAGCCTGGAAACTGCACTCCGGCTCTGTCCCCACAGGTGCCATAAAGAAGTGACCTGCCTGCTGTTCCTCTAGCATGTCCGGTAACAGAAGGAAGTGTCAGGCGGGAAGCAGCATGTCAAAGACAGTAGCTATCATGAGTTCAGAGGTAAGCGCAAAAACAATGCTTTCAGCCTAGCATCTTGGATGTTTTAAGTGTGAAAATACAGTCACCAATGTTGAGCCTTCAGCATGTCTAAAAATAGTTCTTCACCGGCTGCTGCTTTTTCCATTGGCTACAAAGGCTATTGTTTATTTCAGCAGATGGAAAGAAGCTGTGAAAAGCTGTTCACGTGTGCAGAATGGAGCACAGAGGGGGGGCAGCCCGGGGAGTATGCTAATGAGTGGGGTCGGGGATGATTAGCTCAATTGCTAACACAAGATCTTTCTTCTCCCTGGAATTTGGTAGAACTCTGCTCTATCTACTTGGGCGCCTGCATGCTAATTTGGACGTGCCTCTCGGTGGGCACAGCGGTGCACACTTCCATTAAGCCATTAGTTTCCAGGTTCCATTAGTTTCTCCAGTCTTTCCCACGGGACTTCGAATGAAAGCCCAAGGTTTCTTTTCATGCGTAACCTAGTAGCTTAGAAGCACATAGACCCTGGGCCGGAGGTTTCGGGAGAGGCCAGAGGTTTCTGCCATTTTTGGCTTTGGGAGGTGGCACCCCTGCTGCTGACAACTGCCACCTAGTCACCCAGTCCTTCCACGGCTGAAACATCCTCCAGGGAGAGTAGTGGGGAAGGTGTTAGCTCTCTGGGGCTCCCAGAGTCAGACGTGGAAGCAAATTCAGGTTTTTGTTTTACTGGAGTCAGAGAGCACTGGCTCCAAGACTGCCAGGAGCTGACTGCTTCTCCTACAGCATTTGCCATGAAAATAAAAAGTAAACACGTTCTCTACTGTAGTTATTTTTACTCTTTGGATGGTCAGTGTCTTCAGTACTGTGTTCTTTTTGCAAATACTACAGGAACCAACCTACGGTAGATTTTGGACAACTGTGACTATGGCCCCCCTTTCAACAGCTCCCTACCCAACCCCACCTTTTTCACTCCTTTCCCACTCTACCTGAGCAGTTCAAATTAAAGAGAAAAATATTAATTGAGGCTCATTTTCTATGAGCTAGGAAGCCGCCCATCACCAGGCAGATGACAAGGGAGGAAGACCAGCCCCTCCTACACATCCATTAATCTATTTCCTAAGACTGTGACTTCTTTCCCTTTCCATGCTGTGTCTGAATATTCATATAGCCACACACGTGCTTTGTAAGCCTTTCACCCTCTGCTTATTCTAAGAGGAAATGCACAACATAGGAAAAAAATACAGGCAGTTAGGACTGGCTAATTGTCAAAAATCCTTGGTGTACATAAGTAGCCATGCTGCAAAATGCCAAAGAAAAGTACAAAAGTTATGAGGAAGCGTCGCAGGGTTGTCTTAAATCTATGTTTAGAGGGAGGGTAGGCAAAGATTGTGGGAGGAGTTTGGTCTTAGTTTAGTATGTGTTTATTGCAAAGATATTATAACAATGCCTAAAGAGAAAAGTAGAAATTTTGGAAATCCCACCCTGAGGCTATATTTTGTCTGGTTTGCTACCAGCGGTTGTGGCAGTTAAACCCTTTCCCAGGATGGTCTTGAATTCAACTGTCTGGCACTCAAGTACTGCTGGGTGTCAGGCAAGGCTCAGATTTTGGATTGGACTAGAAGGTTCCAACCCCTGTAAGGAGACCAAGTAGCTCTTAGCTACAAAAACTGCCATCAAATTAACACATTTCTCACCTTTGAGGCCAGAGTGTCAGAAGCCACCTGAAACTCAGCCTAAACACATCCCTGAGGTCACAGTCACCAAAACATCAACCTGTCACTTCTCACAAGGGAAAAGTTTAATTTTGACCCAGCTAGAAGTGTTGACTTCATGATGTCAAACTCTCCATGGAAAAAAAGAATCTACATAAAAAAGTACCAAAAGCATCATTAAAATAGCAGCCGGCAATTTGTAGAAGATCTTTCAGATATTGGCACTAAGATAAATCTCAGAGAATGAACAACTGAATGACCTCGTTTTTAAAACATTGCCACATCCCAGGAAAATTCCCCAAATTGCGGTGGCATTCACTGAAATGTATGGTGGACCCATTCTCACCGTGAACAACAGCCCTCAGAGCTGCACAGTATCTTTACCCAAACATATTAAGGCCACGTGAAATTAGGAATAATCAAAAAGAATGGAATCAAATATATAAATAACAAAAAGAATTTTTAAATAAAGGAGTTAATAAATTTAAAAAGGAAGCAAAAGAAATGAACTCAAAAGAGGGTCTAGTAAAAAGAGGAAATAAAATGTTAACAACTAGGACCAGAAAAGCATCTTAAAAGAACTTCATGGGGGAAGAAAGGGAATAGCCATTTTAACACCACCAGGTTCAAGAAAAGAAAAGAAATTTCACAAGGTCGTCACAAGCCTAAGATCCAGGAGTGCAGGAGGAAAATAGGAGACAGTTCAGAAGGTCTAAATGAATAAGATAAAGAATATATTATTCACAGCAAGTAGCACATTTGGTGAATATTTTTATTTCTTCGAAAAGAATAACTTGGTTTCATTTATGTTATGTAAAAAGAACTAAAAGGTGTCCTGTGATCAACTGAATGGTAATAGCCCCCAAAATGATACATCCATATCCCAACTCCCAGAACCGATAAATTGTGACCTTATTTGGAAAAAGGGTGTTTGCAAATGTAATTAAATTAAAGATCTGGGGATTAGATAATCTGATTAAGGTGAGTCCTAAATCCAATAACAAATCCAAGGGAGGGGAGGGGAAGGGAGGGGAGAGGAGGGGACGGGAGACAGACACACATAGGAACAGCCAAGTGAAGACCCAAGTGAAGATGAAGGCAGAGATGAAGGCATGCTGCTACAAGCCAAGGAATGCCAAGAACCACTAGTAACTGGAAATGGCTAAGAGGGATCCTTCCCTGGAGTGTTTGGAGGGAGCGTGACCCGGACCACACCTTGATTTCCGACTTCTGGTCTCCAGAACTGTAAGAGAATAACATTCTATTGTTTTATACCACCAAGCGTGTGGTGATTTGTTACTGCAGCCCTAGGAAATTAACACAGGCACCCTAGCCATTAACAAAATAATTGTGAAAAACCATCCAGTGCCTGGGTTACTAGGTCTGGCCGACAGTCTGGTATCTGGGAAGCAGGTATCCAAGGCTGGAAGCAGAAGCTTTCAGATTAAAGAAACCCAGGCTGAATCCAGAGTCTGTCAGTTACTTGCTGTGTGACCTCGGACATGTTTCTTAAGCTCTCTGTGCTTAATGTCATCTCCTAAAAGGTGGGCAGTAAAAATGGTGCCGACCCTGTGTGTGATGTCAGAGAGGTACTAGATTGGGGGAGAGGGCTTATCACTGTGTGAGGGATAGAAATGATAAATGTCTAACTATTACATTGTTTTGTACACCTGAAACTAATAAAAAATGGTGCCTACCCTACAGTGTTGTGGGGACTCATGAGACCAGCCCTATAAAAGAGCATGCTACTGGGGCAGACACATGAGAAGCATTCCCGATGACCAAGTGCGGGCTGAGCTCCAGCTCCCACCGACGTCCATGTGAGTGCTGGAGGCTCAGGAATGAGTAAGAGGAAAGCTCGCCGTTAACGGCGTCTAGCTCTTCTCAGTAAACTTGTCAATAATTAAAATGATGCCAGTGTCTTGATAGCCACTCTTCTATTTATAACACTTGAGATTATCAGCATTATTCTATCACATCTAAGTACTTATTCATTAATTCTCACAGGCAGAGTATAATTTCAGCAAATATGTTTTTTGAGATATCTTGATGTCCTGGAGCTATGAAATTATAATGCAATTCATTTACTTTCCGAAAAAGATGAAGGCACTGATTTTCAATTTCAACATTACATTGCATAAGTAACAAAATAAAAGTCATCGTGATACTAAAGATATTTCCCCCATGATGGTATATCACGGTTAGCTGAGGAACAGCCATTCCAACGTTTGCTTAGTACCTACTGTATGACAAGATAACAGTACATAAGACCTAGACAACCCATTATTTTTGCAAACATGACCTCCTTTAACCAAGCTCTTGTGTCCCTCAAAGCAGCTGCTGCGTCCCTGAGAGTTAAAATACCTACCTGGTGTAGAAAAGCAACCACACACAGGCCAGCCAGCCCCTCTCCTAAATTCAGAGAAGGGGAGAAATCCATTCAAGAATGCAATCCTGGGGTCAGTCTTGCTACTCCATAATTCTGAGGTGATCCTCCTCTATTAGTCTGGGTTCTCCAGAGAAACAGAACCAATAGGATTTATAGAGATATGTGTAATATGAGATTTCTTATAGGAATTGCTTGTGCTGTTAAGAAGACCGAGAGGTCCCAGGATCTCGTATCTGCATGCTGAAGATCCAGGAAGCCAGTGGTGTAATTACATCTGAGTCTGACGGCCTGAGATGCAGGGGAGCTGAGAGTGTAAGTCTGAGTGCAAAGGCCTAAGAACCAGGAGCACGGTGTCCCAGGGCAGGGGAAGCTGGACGTCCCAGCTCAGGCACAGACAGCAAATTTGCCCTCCATCTGCCTTTGTGTTCCATTCCGGCCCTGGATGGATTGGATGAGACACACCCACACTGATGTGGTTTATCTTCTTTACTCAGTTACTGCCCCAAAGGCTAATCTCTTCCAGAAACACCTTCCCACACAGCCAGAAATGATGTGTTACCAGCTAGCTGTGCATTCTTTAGCCTAGTCAAACTGACACATGAAATTCACCATCACACGTGCATTACCAGGGAAAGGATAAAAACCCTTCCTTATAGGCCTTAGAAACATTTAAAATTTATTTCCCTAAGCCAGTGATTTAGAGACAAGAAAAAAAAAAGGAAACGGAATGAAACGAGAATTAAACAGAATGTTGCTGAAGTCGCAAGCAGCCCATCGGCCAGAGTTCCAGAAAGACCTCTATCATTATGGTTGGACAAATGGGCAGGTTGCCTCCATTTTCTGGCCAACCAACCTTTACACCTTTACAAGCATGCCAGCTGTAGGTGTGGAGGGGTCTGACTTGACTCAGTTTCCCCTACTCTCATTCTCTCGCAAGTGTTATCCAGGTGTCTTCTGAAGCAGTTTTTGATTTTGCCTGCAGACAACAGAGAAGCCAGGACACCCAGCTGGCACTACTGGTCCCATTTACTCTGGCTGAGAATGCAAGTGGCCCAAGTGCTTTGGATTTGGGTGTGAATGAACGTTGCCCGTCCTGCTGCCAGGTCTTCAGGTTCATCGTCCCAACAGCAGCATGGTTGTCCAGCGCTGGCAGACCCACGCAGGGCCTCTCCACCATCAGGTCCTGCTGGAATGTTAGAATGGTGCTCCCAACGATTTACTCAAATGAAAAATAAAGCCGTCATTCATTCAGCATGAATTCGCTCATTCAGTCAGGCTATCCTAAGCACTCACAATGTGCCTATTATTCATGGGCATTTTATGGGGGCTGGGTGTTTTGATTTTCCAACTGCCCATCACAAAGACCCTGGCTAAATAGATGTATTTTACTCCTGGATCTGAATAACAACCAATTCAAAGAATCAGGGCCCAGAAACCAAAAATCTATTCAGAAAATAACTTGTCTTGATCCCCTGTTTTTCTAGATTGAGGAACCATGAGAAAGAAACACTCTGACTGCTTTCTAAGGCCATCAAGGTTGAAAAAAAATGGACATAACTTTTGTAGTTCAAATTGTACAACATATCATTAAAATTAAATTATAATGGAAGGTTTAAAAGGTAGACCTTGAAAAAAAAATAGAGGCAACAAAATTCGCCAGCTTTCTATTGAAAGAAATACGATGACTTCTTTGATTTAACTTCCCACTTTTCTACATCTGAATTTTGTCCTGAAGGATGCCATGACCTATATGGAGCTGATACTCTCATTATCAGAATCCTACAGCTCCCAGAACCGGGAGTCATTGGTGAAGAAAAGCTGCAGCTGCAGACGCACCCTGTCTAAACAGGACTGTGTCTCTCTGTCCGAAGACAGGAGTGGGGTATCCTTTCAAGCCTCTGAAGCTAGACTTCAGTAAACATAGAAAATGGGGTCCGCACAGAGGAACTAGATGCTTTAAGCCATTAACCTTTTCTAAAACAATAAATTTACTCACTACAGATGCACTGAAAAATTACTGAAAATTTCAAAAAGATTCTCAAAGCTCTGCCAACAGCTTACATTTGCAAAAGGGATGGCTTCCCACCTGATTCGGCTGCAAATCCCCTACTCCTCATGTGCACAAGAATTTGGTATGTATATAGAACAGAAGTATTTGGCCTAACTTAACCCTCACCGTGATATAAATGTTTCTAATTTGTAGTTTGGTCACAAGATCTGAACTATGGGTCCTGGACCTGCGTTGCCAAACACTTTGTGACCTTGAGCAAGTCAGTACTTCTCTGAGTCTCGGTTTTTCTACCACTAATACCTGGCATCAGTGAGCTGCATCCTCGTGATGCCAACAGGAAAAGCTAGACATGGAAAAACTCCAGCTTTTATGGTCCATGACGTCAAATAATTTGACTGATTTACTTAAGTTCAATTAATATTTGGTTTAGCATCTTATAGCCAAAGACTTGTAATGATCTACAGCATTAAATCTGGTCACATTTATGTGACTTTTGCAAGAGCATGGTGCTAGGTGAACAAAGAAAAATAATCATCTCATCGGTTAGAGACGAACACAATGTCATCAGGGGAACTGGGACAGGACTTGCCGAGTCAGCACAGGACAGATGCCCAAGGCCACTCGCCTAGGAGCAATGCCGCTGTCCTTAGGTCACTGGCTCTGTGACCCAGAGCAGCTCCAAGAGGATACACTTCATGACAAAGATAGACCCAGGGACATGAATAAGTAACCCTAATGAGTACTCATTATGTCAGGCACTGTTCTAAGGGCTTCATAGATAATGAATTACTAATAATGCTGCTCCCATTTTCCAGATGAGAAAACCGAAGCATAAACAAACAATAACTTGCTCAAGGTCACCCAGCTGGTCAGTGGCAGAGCCAAGACATGGATCCAGGGGGTCTGGGTCCCAAGGCCATGTCCTCATGTGACACGCATGGACTCTAAGGAAAGAAGCAAACACCCATTTGGTCTCCTCTCCCACCTCAGGGCCTCCAAGCGAAGGTTACCTCATAATCTAGAACCATCCCAGCCTCCTGAAAAACCAAGGACAATACAGGTCTCTCTGGCCTCTGCTGACCAGAACACACATAGCAGGCTCATCGGGTCAACAGAGCTAAACCAAACCAGTCTCTGAGCAGTCAAGTTTCAAAGCCTTACAAGCAGGATGCAAAGTGGATTAACCTGTGCGATCAGGTAGACCTGTCAGAAGTGGGAGAACAGTAAGAACACCAATGTACTGATGGTACACTGAATAAAATACTAAGAAAGCTGGGCTGTCTCTGAGGCTGATTTTCCCTGGGACCTTGAACGGGTGTGCTCTGCTGATTCTTGCCCTTGGTTTATTTGCCTGTTGCCTGGGAAGGCTGGACCAGACAATTGCTAAGATCCCCTCCAGTTCTACGATTGTGCTCCTGCCAATCTTCTGAGAAAAACCACCCTGGGCCTCCCCAGCGCTTTGCCCCAAGCTGACGCTCAATCAATTGATCTGCTTGAAAGCAATCTTCAGATGCTCTTTTCCCTATCAGAATATTTCGCTTGGATCAAGAAAAACTGCAAAAGGAAAAACCCACAACTCTTTAATTCTTATTTCTTTCTTTGGTCCACCAAAAAAGGAAGTGCGGTGGAGTACATAGTAATAGGTTTGGGATTTTGTAAGCACAAGCTTCCTCCAAATTAAAGCACCATTTTATGTCCCAAGTCCATCAAAAAAGAGTTTTTACATGATGTTTAAAGCGAATACACTCAAATCATTCCAAACTTTTTTTTTTCTCTTTCGATCGCCTGATTCAATCCCAGGCCCTGTCATGGCGTTTACTTCCTGAGCACATGACCAAACCAGCCCTCACGTATCCAAACAATAAGGTTAGCAGTGTTGCATTCTTGGGGGAATGATAATGGGACATACTTGGACCCTGCACAGACAACCAAACAAGTACAAAATCAAGCATTCATTTCTCCAAGAGAGAGTTTCATTTTCGATCTCATTTTTTTTATTAACAAATTAGAGAGTTTTCTTTCTAACAACAAACAGATGGCAGTCATTAGCCCTGGTGCAAGTAGGAAAAGGAAGGATATACCTGCCGTGTTGCACACACTTGCTAGGTGTCCTGTGTGCCTGTAGTGGTTACTGTGAGATAGTAGATCAGTGAATGGCATGAAGTTTTGTTTTGGACTCTTTTTTACTTGCAGCTTTATCATTATTCTTTTTTTCTTGGGAAGTGCCAGGAAAAAATTAGGAATGTAGGGAAAATGCACATGGGACATATATTCAAAGAGTAAAAACAGACTCTAAGGAACAATAACCAACCTAGAGTTACAGGATGAACACTGACTTAGTTAAAAAGCCTTAGGAATCAATCTCATTTTCATATAAAATTTTAACGTTAGACCAATAAGATGAAATCTCGCTTATACTGTGCAGAGCAGAAGTGCCATCTGTTTACATCGTACGTACATCTAACGCATCCAGCAGACTGACCGGGGACGTGTAATGAGCCATTTATTTTAGAGAGGAGTTAAGATTTAAGGAGAGTGTTGCCACACCGGCTGATACAATGGGGGTTTTAATATTTTCCTGGAAGTAGGATAGGCGTGTAACATTTCTTTAGCAATACATGATGGTCAGCTTTTATCCACTGCTACCTGAAAGCCACAGTGGATCCATCTTGGATTTCATATTGATCACAAATGGTAGGGAGGAGGACTGGTAATTGGTGCCTATTTGGAAAACAATCTCAAAGAATAAATTATCAAGAGGTTCCACAGGGGTTCTGGGGCTAAATAAATGTATCTCCATTTTTGCCCTCTACAGTCAAGATGAATCTGACATTCAAAGAAAAGTCTTTGGAATTAACCGGCATTGTACCAGTAACTGCTTCATTATCCCTGCTCCCATTTCAGCTCTTGACTTGCATTGGTTTTGAGGAGAGTCATAAAGTCTTGGGCATTTCTCTTTCTTCAACTGCGAAGATGTGTATTCAATACGGATCTTTTCCCAACTGAACAGGAGTTTCCACCAGTCTATACTTAAAGTGTACTTTGAGTAAGAAATTTGCCCAAATCAGCAGTGAAAGAAAAATCGCTAAAATAAATATTGTTTTCACTAAGGGCCATTTTCCATACACTAGTAGAATGCAAGCACCGTGCAGGACATCAGGAATGCTAAGGCCATGAACTGAACCCAGCACATGAGTCCCTGGGTAGGGCCCCACTCCAGAAGCAACATAAAAACTGACCAAAGACACCAGATAGTTATGCTCATCTCCAATCCCCAGATGAGTAAATGGAGTAAACAGGAGTAAACAGAGCAGGTCAATGACTCGACTTCAAGCTGGTAGATGAAGGAACTGGGTTTCAGCCCCAAAGTGCATGATAAGTCTATTTCACATTGCCTTCCTTCCACACACTTGGCCTCCAAAGTGAAAATGAGGCATTCTGCACAGACTTCTGTATTCTTTTACCTGGGGAGAAGAAAAGGTACTTTCAAAGCACACCAGCCTGAGGTAACTGTGCGTGCATTGAAAAGGCACTGGTCCTTGGTCCAGATGCCTGATTTCTCACTCTCTCGTCAGCTGCTTGACATTAATTCTTGCTCAGTATAATTGTGTTTTATGTTCTTAGATCTTAATTTCCCCCTTTAGCTATATATAATTCTAAATTTCAAAAGAAATGAAAAGAAAAATAAAATTGAATCCTGTGTCCCCCCACAAAAGAAGTTATATTTAACTATTTATTCCATTGAGCGAACTTTAGAGTTCTTTATCATGAGAAGTAGTAGAACAATCCCCCTTTCATCAAGTCACTCAAACAGTTTCAGGTCAGGCCCTTTAGCTTGTAGAATAGCCTCTAAGAACAAGTTCATCAGCTCACATCTTCTTGAGCAATAAGGCACATTTCCTCTTGCAGGAAATATAATAGCTAAGGCCAATGCCCAACTAAATTCTGAAAGTTTGTGAAAACTAAGAAAGAAGCCATCACAAGACGACCTATTGGAGATCCTAAGAAAAGCCATCAAGGTAAGAAAATGAATCCAAGACAGCAAATGCCAGATTTGAGGCACCAGTTAAAGAAGGATCCAAAAGAAAGAAAGCACAGCACCAGGGGATTCCAAGAAAGCCAATCGTGTACAAAGTTTGATCACCAACTGCACTAATGTTCAATCCAGATGAAAGACGGACCTGGCCAACCTCAGAACTCCACAATGAGCTAAGGAAATGTGCAGGCAACCAAAAACAAATTTAAAACGGCCACTAACACTAACATTTTTAAATGATTCTCTAAAGCATCTATTAGAAAGTGTAATATTGGGAGGATATATAATCAGCAGGGTAATTTTTTGAAATATTTAAATATATAATTAAATGTTAGCCTCAAATCATTATAACGCAATATTAAAGCAATAACAAATGATACCAGAATGTCAATGTTTAATACTTTGACCATACTCGGTATTAAATATGCTCTATCAAAGAAATGCCTCGCTGGATTTGGACTCAAACTAAAATAGGGCCTAATGTAAATTTCTGACACTGTTGACCCCGGGATCATCTTTGACACAGGGCTAAAGGCAAGTTAAAATGTTCTAGGCCGAATAGCCAAAGCAATATTAAAAAAAAAGAACAATACTGGAGGTATCACACTCCCTGATTTTTCCTTGTACTACAGGGCTACAATAATCAAAACAGCTTGGTATTGGCAGAAAAACAGACACATAGACCAATGGAATAGAATTGAGAACCCAGAAATAAAACCACATAAATATGGACAGATAATTTTTGACAAAGAAGCTAAAAACATACAATGGAGGAAAGACAGCCTCTTCAATAAATGGTGCTGGCAGAATTGGATAGCTACGTGCAAAAGAATGAAACTGGACTGCTATCTGTCACCATGTACCAAAATTAATTCAAAATGGATCAAAGATGGTTCAGTGTGAGGTCGGAGGGATAGTGGATGGGGGGAGGGGGGTTCACAGTATGAGGGATATAAATGATGAACGTCTAAGTATTACCTTGTTTTGTACACCTGAAACTAATAAATAAATTAATTAATTAAAAAAAAAAAATAAAAAAAAATAAAGATCTGGTAAAAAAAAAAAAAAAAAAAAAAAAAAAAAAATGGATCAAAGACTTAAGCATAAGACCTGACACAATAAACTGCATTGAAGAAAACATAGGTACTAAACTTATGGACCTTGGGTTCAAAGAGCATTTTATGAATTTGACTCCAAAGGCAATGGAAGTAAAAACTAAAATAAACAAATGGGATTATATGAAACTGGAAAGCTTCTGCACAGCAAAAGAAACTATTGACAAAATAATGAGGCAACCAACTGAATGGGAGAAGATTTTTGCAAACATTGCCTCTGATAAGGGGCTAATATCCAAAATATACAAGGAACTCATGAAACTCAACAACAAAAAAACAAACAACCCAATTGAAAAATGGACAGAGGACCTGAAGAGACATTTCTCCAAAGAGGACATACAAATGGCAAATAGACATGTGAAAAAATGCTCAACATCGCTAATCATCAGAGAAATGCAAATGAAAACCACAATGAGATATCACCTCACCCCAGTCAGAATGGCTTTCATCAACAAAACAAATAGTAACAAGTGTTGGAGAGGCTGTGGAGAAAAAGGAACTCTCATACACTGTTGGTGGGAATGCAGACTGGTGCAGCCGCTATGGAAGGCAGTGTGGAGGTTCCTCAAGAAATTACGAATAGAATTACCATATGACCCAGCAATCGCTCTCCTGGGTATCTACCCCAAAAATATAAAAGCATTTCTCTATAGAGACACGTGTACGCCAATGTTCATTGCAGCTTTGTTTACGGTGGCCAAGACATGGAAACAACCAAAATGTCCTTCGATAGATGAATGGATAAAGAAGTTGTGGTACATATACACAATGGAATACTATTCGGCGTTAAGGAAAGATGATATAGGAGCATTTGTGACAACATGGATGGATCTCGAGAGAATAATGCTAAGTGAAATAAGTCAGACAGAAAAAGCAGAGAACCCTATGATTTCACTGATATGTGGTATATAAACCAAAAAGAACAAGACAAACAAATGAGAAACAAAAACTCATAGACACAGACAATAATTTAGTTGTTACCAGAGGGTAAGGGGGTGGGTGGTGGGTGATGAGGGTAAAGGGGATCAAATATATGGTGATGGAAGGAGAACTGACTCTGGGTGGTGAACACACAATGGGATTTATAGACGATGTAATACAGAATTGTACACCTGAAATCTATGTAAATTTACTAACAATTGTCACCCCAATAAAATTAATTAAAAAAAATGTTCTAGGTCTGTTTATTTTTTTTTTAAACATTGTAGCTCAGAGTCTTTTGCTTCTCCATCTCTTCAAATCTAGGCTTTTAGGGGTACCTGAATTTCTGCAACCTCCTATCAGCTGATCTTCCCATTCTAATCTCAACTCAATTCCAATCATTATGCATGTCAGATAAATAGACTACATTATACCTTCATCTTATCCCCTCTATTCAAAAACATAAATTTCTCAGGGGTCACTTAACCTAGTCCTAAATGGACTTGGCTTCCAAACCCAGACTTCCACACCCTCCCTACATCCTCTCAGCAGGTTTCCTATCTTCTTTCCCATTTCTCCTCATGATAGCCCAACTGTTTACCTCCCACCTTCATTCATAATATCCTTTAATTATGTTATATCTTCTTCCCTTCCCCATTCAAAACCCCTCCTACTTTACCTGCACTTCTCTCCCTAACTAATGATGGTCACAAATCATGAGCAAGTGAGGAAACTCCAGAACAAATCATTGGTACCTCTCCCTTCCCCATTTCCAAAAACAATTTGATATGGGCCATCTCATAAAAAGCAAGTTTGCAGTAGAACAAACCCCCCAAAATATTTTTTATCAGTAACCCAAAAACAAGACACAAATAATAACAATGAAGAAGGGTGGGAATCATATTTTTTAAAACTAAACTTAGAAAAGTTTCTACAACTGAGCACAAAAATGATCTCTGAGCTCCATAGCAACCAAGGCAAAAGATGAGACATGATATATTAAGTAGTTTTCATCTGACTTTAATCAGATGAATTCATCAGTAGAGATACAATTGCCCCAGCTCAAACAAAAAGAAGTTTCCATGTGTGTCATTATTTTAAAGACATTTAACATCATGGACAGTGTCCTCGACAGATGTTTTTCAAAAAGTACCAACCAATGTAGCCATTTTGTACCATGACCCTCGATAAAAACTTAGCATAATATTAACCTATCTAGTAATATAATCCTGTTGGAAGCTAGAAAAATATAGTCCAAGTGTACAGCTTTATGGTTCTATGACTTGGTACAGGAACAGCTCTTTCTAATATCAGGTGACTCAAAATGGAGACCACCAGAAAGCCCCTGCAAGGAACGGACAGAATGCTATTCCTCTGAGGAGGAAGCCAGCAAAGGTCTTGTTTGGGCAGGAAAATATAACAGTTGTCCTGATAGAAGGCTCCCTGATACCCTGGGCACATGCACCACAAGGAATGGTTAAACTAAGACTTGACTCTCAAATAGCTCGTGCTGTGTCAAACGCTCAAACGAGTAGTCAGCTGCCCATGACTTCTCTTCTGCATCAAAGATTCAGCAGGCACGATTATCCAAACCTCCACTGTGTCCCAAATGGTCTAGATAATGGCTCCTGTCCAGTATTTCTTTTCAGCAGGACTGTAGCATCCGGAGGGGCCCACCAGGATTCGTTGGCAACAAAATGCCCATTGGGATGACTAATGAGTTCAATGGACTGCACAGAACTATTCATCTTGATGCAGAAACGCATCTGCCCAAAATAGCATTTTTTTCTGACCACTCTGCAAAGTGACACATAGAACAATTTTTTAAAAAGGAAGCAGTGTATGAGGCTGCAGAGAGTTTCTGACAAGCCAATGCCTTGGGGGAATGCTAAGCATAGTATTTTAATCAAAAAGTTATTGGGAGCAGGCAGACCTCTTTAATGACTATTACATAAATTGCCCAGGGTCACGTGCACCTCGCTGCCGATGTGCGTCACTAGTGCTTTTTAAGTTTCTTTGAGTTGAGGCTTGCAGAATTTGGGGCACAGTTACACCACAGCGCATGCCCCAGTGAATGGCAGCCATTTAAGAGCTGTGTGTCCCTCATGCTGGCTACTACGCCCAGTCCATTTTCTGACAAGGACGTTGTATAATATTTGAAAGGAGACGCTGAGATACTGCCATATAACTTACCAACAAGGGCACATTAAGTTTCTAATAAAAAGAGAATATAAAATGTTAGTGTAATAGGAGGAGAAGGGAGGGAAGGAAGAAAGGAAAGAGGGAGAAAAAGAAGGAAGGAAGGAGGTAGACAGGTAGGATTGGACTATAGCTGAGCATGATGATTTTTTTCCTGACGTAGTCATGGTAACAACAAGCTCCACCCTCCACTTGTGAGTGTGAACAGAGCCCATTTGTTAACAGGACCACAGAGGGGCCCACTGGAGATTATATGTCACAACCATGCTTTCTGGGGTTCGTGCACTCAGAGATTCTATGCCATACTGTAGTGGACAAAATAGGTGTGTCATGGCATTGAGAGGTTCTGAAGCCCAAGAATGCCAAACAGTGTCCCTCACTGCATCCAGTGAGGACTTAGTGCATTTGACAGACTTGGAAGAATTTTGAGGTCACCCTCCCATGAGTGTGTCCACCACCTTTCAGGCACAAAGCTCTCCTGACCAGAGGAGCAGCTACTAGAAATGCTCATCAGAGGCCGGCTGAAAGGCTACCGTGTGGGATGATGTGCACACGTGACGCTGTCACACAGCTTAGTCTAATGTGCCTTTTATACTTGCCCAAGGAAAGATCATTGCCAGGGAGACTGTGTGCCTTTGTGTGTGAGGAAGGAAAGGAGTAGCTTCTAACATCTCGATCTGGAGAGGGTACACATTCCCGACACAAAACAAGGACACACCTGAGACATAAAAGATCATAAAATATTCCTAAAATAAATGTTGTCTATAAAACATAGATGGAGAGCTCTTCTAAGAAGTATGAGAACACAGGAAATGCCCTTTCCAGAATAGTTGTCATCAGTGCAAGTGCACCAATCCTTACTCAGGCTGCAGAGCAATGACTCAATATTCTGCCTTCAGAGCAAAGCTGCTAAGCCAGGTTCTGATGGAGGAAGGGGCCCTGGAGACCCTGTGTCACTCAGAACCCAGCAAAGTTCTGGAAACGGTGTGGCAGCCATTAATCTTCACCAAGCATCAAGAAATCGTGGATCCTCATGAATGGGCAAGACTGAGGTCATTCAAAGGATCCAGTGGTCCTGTCAATGGCCACTCATTCCGAGGGGAAGCTGACTCCAGTTTGGTTCTATCAGGCAGGGCCTCTCCTCAAGTCTCCTACGAGGCCAAGGCTGACGAGGCTCCCATGGCTTCTCATGATTCCATCTGTTGTAGCCCAGCTAAGCCTATTCATCCTCGTGTGGCACAAGTGACACATACTCCAGGGAAAGAGCTGCTATGCACCCTGGGAAAACATATCTGAGACCTTCACAACATCACACAAGCTTGATTGTAGGAATGAAACAGATTTATCATGGGGCTCTCCTAGGAACTGGAACCTTTTAAAGGGAAGCCGATGTTATTGCATAAGCCACTGATATCTAAATAAACAGGAGACAACATCAAGTCTACAGTAAGTCAAAATTCAGTAGGAACCACAAATGCACTAAGGAGAAAACATAATTAAAAACACAGAAGTTGGATGTGTCTAACCCTGCTCTGCCCTGTAGGACTTTCTGTGACGATGGAAATATTCTATTCTGCACTGTCCATATGGTAGCCACCAGCCAGCGTGGCTACTGAGCATCTGAAATAGCCACAGGGGACCACTGGCTACCATATCGGACAGTATAGGTCTAATCTCAACTGTGGAAAAAAGGCACCGTAAAAAGACTGGCGAAATGTGTGAAATGTTAGTAATAGTGGTTGCCTATGGGTGAATTTTTCTGGGTTTTTTTTTCACACTTTTTCTCTGTTTCCAAATGTTTAAATAATAAGCATGTGTTACTTTTATAATCAGAAAAATCAAAAGAAATGTATGCTGAAAATATTAAAAGGAGGACAGTGTCCTGTGCCTGCCAGCAAGCTGAGAAGGCTAGTGTGAAACTGGGGCTTGCTCCAGCTGATCGATAACCAATAAATGATAAAACCACTGCTGGTGTCCAAACAACCATCATTCACGAAGAGCTCCAGGTATGAATCAAATCTGCCTGCCATCCACTCTAGTCCAGCCATTCTGGCTTTCCTTTGAGTACGTAACCATGCCACGCTTGTTCTCATACAAGACCACCAAAGCTGTTCCCCATACTGTGAGCCATCTTTCCAAAGCTCTTATCTCTGGCTTCTTAAAATTCACACCTCAGGTTAAATGTTGTCTTTTACCCAATGTAGCCAACCAGTCACCTCCAATGTTGTCACTTCATTTAATTCTCTGCATGGCACTTCTCACTACGGGCTATTTTCTTGTTTATTTACTTGTTAATTATCTGTCTCCCCTAAATTAGAATACAAGCTCTGAGAGAGCAGGAATCTTGTCTGTTTTGTTCACTTCCCTATGCCCACCAACAAGAGTAGTTTCTGTAATTTATGGGTGCTCAATAAATACATTCTGACTGAATAGCTACAGTCTCCAGGCTTCGTGGAGATTCAGCTTTTTAAGACTTTTACATTCGAGAAATGAATGGACAGACTCTGGGATTAAGTTGCCGGGTCAGATCTGGGTAGATAACAATTTTTCTACATCAGCTTCTTTGTCTGCTACTTGAGGAGGCAGGAGCAGAACACCTTATGGAGCTGTGAGAATGCGTATGATACAGCAGAGAGAAGGCACTGAGTAGAGAGCCTGGCACATAGAAATGCTGCAAAATTATTATGTTATTGTACTTTGAAGTTCTCTAGTGTATGGGAGGAGAGTAGAACAAATTTATAGAAATGCATTAGGATAAAAGAAAAGGAGATCAAAACTTTAACCAGCAGCTTCTTAGACTACTCTTTCTGTTATCTATTTCTGTGTAACAAACCGTGCCAAAACGTAGAGGCTTAAAGTAATGACAATATTGATTCTGCCCTTGAATCTGTTATTTGGGTAAGGCTCGGCAGGAATGGCTTGTCTGGGCTCCATGGCATTAGAGGGTGAGCAGTCAAAGTTAGGGCTAGAATCATATGCAGGCTCCTTTAGTCTCATGTCTGAGGCAGGTGGAGCCAGAAGATTCCAGTATCTGGGGGCCGGGAGAGCTGGGTCCTCGGGAATCTCTCTCTATCTGCATGTGATCTTTTCAGCATGGCAGCCTCAAAAGAAGTCAGGCTTTTAGATGGCAGTTAAGGTCTCCAAAGGTGCATGGAGAGAGAGAAAGAGAGAGAGAGAGAGAGAGAGAGAGAGAGAGAGAGAGAGAGAGAGAGATTGATTAAGATTGAGGGAGAGGTGGAAGTTATCACCTCTTCCGACTTAGTCTCATAGGTCACGCCTTGACATTTTCGTATTCCATAACATTCACAGAAGCAGTCCCAAGGCTTGCCCCTGTTTAAAGGCAAAGGGACAAAGACTCACCTCTCGGTGGAAGAGTGGCAAGTTTCTAGAAGGATCTATGGGACTGGATATAATGTTGCAGCCAGTTTCAGAAAAGACCATCTCACAGGACTACCAACAATTTGCCAATTATCCTTCACCTACTGGTCACATGTTTGGGGCACTGTGGTTCCCAAAGATTCCCCTTTGGGAAATTCCTGTCACTCACCAAACCTTAGCTCAGAATCCGGGGGCAGTGCTTAGCACAACACTGGAAGAGACTGAGGCACCAAATGCCACTGCTCAAACCTGCGGAAGATAGAAGAGAGCTGGGCACAAACTGACAGCCTGTGCTGGAAGCCATCTCTGCATCTCCCCCACCTGCCCTGAGCCCTGGGGGCTGGCACGTGTGGGCTCACCCACAGGCTCCCTTGCCTCTGGGTGGGTTCCATGGGTACACTGGCCAGAGGCTGCAGTGAGGGAGGAGAGTGAGATAAGGGTATCTGTCACCCGACCTCTCCCTCACAGGTCACTCCAGCCTTGCTGCACCCCTCCATCGAAGGTCTCTGCTGCTGTGCTCTAACATAACCTCCTATCTCCAGGTTGCAGGAACCAGGCCCTCTGTCCTCTTACCCCTTCAGGGCTAGGGCAATAGAAGGGGTCATTGTTAGCCCCAGGGAACTGCAGCACCCCTTGTTGGTTTTTCTTTGCCCTGCCCGCTCCGGTGTAAATAGTTCCTTTGTTAAACTCCTCTCGAATTATAAAAACTCAACAAGGTCATCTGTTTCTAGCTATGACCCTGACTGGCCCAGAACCCTTGCTCTTATGAACTAACCAGTGGCACACATCCCTCTACCACCTTCGTGCTTGGCTCTCCTTGGGGACTGTTCACTAGAGTTGTGCCTTAATCAGGTCACTCACTATTCATTCATTTATCCACAAATCACCGTGAGCTGTAATAGTGACGGCAGTAGCTGGATTCGGTGGTGAGGGGAGCACCGGGGTTCCTGCATTCATGGACTGTACAGTCCACCCGCTATATTGAATTTTGTTTGGCTGCTATTTGTCAAGAAGCCAGAAATAGTATCTATTTCCAAAACACTGAGATCTAAGGCAATGCACACCGCCCGTGGTGCCTTCTGCTTTCACTCTCCACCTGGACGATAACAGGGCGCTAAAAGGCACCCTCCGGAAGGGAAGCCAGCTAGGAAATAAAAGACATTCATTTCAGCAGTAGGCGTCCGCTCCTGGACGTCATCCTTTACATAAAAATCATACTGTTCCAGAAGGTGTTGATCCTGTTACCCTGTTCAAAACACAGGCAGCGTATCTGGAAGGGGCTGACACAGAGGCTGGAACGGTGTGTGCGCGTTCATGTTGAAGGGGAGGAAGAACCAGGGGTACCTGCTAATAATCCCCATTTTGAAAGTACACTGAAGAGTCAGGAATATGCCATGCTACACGACATGAGCCACCAAAGATAGCTTCCTCCCATGTGGACAAGTCAAAGAGCTTATTGAAGGAGCCACGCTGGTTTCAGAGGACCAGTCAGAGGGGTAATTTCTGAAGTGTGGCAGCTGTCGTCAGTATGAGCTGAAGAGGACTCAGCTCCATTTCCTGTCTTCTTTTCAGCAAGCCCACTCTCTGCCCCTCTCGACACCCACAAATTGCCGGGCCCTGTCACCTCTGATCCTGGGCCTACACTCACTTTGATTCAGTTCAAAGAACTGGTGAACAGGGAGCTTACCCAAGCTGTCAAGTTTGCACCTCATTGCCGTCCAGAAGATAGCCAAAGGTAGAGGGTTACACAACGCACAAAGGACGGACAAACGTGGATCCCTGGCAGACACAGGTTGGCCTGACTTCTCATTGTTCAGCTGTCCCTCTAGGCTAATCTCCGGGGCTAACAATGTTACCTCCCCAAAGCGATGGCCCTCCAGTTTTACCTGTGCCATCTCAGCTCAGACTTCCAAGAGGAAGTGACCAACAGGCAGCAGTTCTGGCCACTGCTTCAGCTGCCTCTCCTCTTTACTCTCCCATAGCCTCGGTGGGGTGCAGGTAATATGGCCGGACTCGGTTCCCAGGGCCTGTGCCCAGCCTGTAAATGGGCTCCTAAGGTCCAGAGTGTTGGTGAGCTGTGAGCTCCACCTCCCAGGAGGGGTCAGCCTGACTGCCGGGGCTGCCCCCCTGGGACTTCAGGGACATCTTAGGAGACTTTCTAAGTGAAGGAATCGCAGGGCTCTTTCGGTAATGCTGCTGCTGCTGCTGCTGTGAAGTCCCCATGTCCCACCCTCACTGGTACCGTCACAGGCACGGCCTCAACCACCAGTGCCCTTTCGGTTTAAAGGAGTTGGCTACACTATGAATGCTGAAGGGCTCTGAACCTGAACTCAGAAGGTCCAGGCTTGAGCCCCGATGCTAACAGGCACCTACTGTGAGACCCCAAGCGAGTTCCTCACCTTTCTGAGCCACAGTTCCTTCAATGGGTATACTTACCTGCTCCAATAGGTTGTTGTGAGGATTAAATACTTCTGAAATTACATCTGACCTTTGGGAGCTGATAGTTTAATGAGTTTAAACAAGCATGAAAAAAAGGTCACGTAGTTAAATATGCTGAATGGCTTGATGTTAATATTTTAAATCCTACATTTTCATGCTGCTCTGATTTTTGAGTGGCTCGTGCTTGCTCCAGTAAAGGATTGTTACTTTAGGTCACCATCCCGTCCCTATTTGTAGCCACTTCAATAAAGTCCTCCTCCCTGAACAATAAAATTGTTTTCGCACAGCACCTGCAGACATGTGGACCCCAAGGAGAACTCCTGCGATGGCTCCAAATGATTTCCAAGTCATTCGTGTGCATGATTATGAGGAACTGGGGGAAGTCTGCAGATGACGCTCCCTGGGGCGGGGGCAGCAGGTGTGGTTGTGTCTCTTGTTTCTTTTTTCTTTTTTCTTTCTTTTTTTTTTTTTTTTTGCGGCAGTCACTGCCAGGATGGACTTGAAATTATCAGGCAGAAATGTGGCCCCTCCATTTCATGCATGATCATAGAGCTGCGTACAATGGAAAGGACACATTACACGTTGCCCTCAACCCTGACGCAGTGCAGGATACCATGTTTACAATAATTCACAGCCTGCTCTTTGACTCGGGTGGCTGGGTATACAGGGCTGGGTCTCACTTCCCCTTTCTCGAGCATGATTTCCTGTGACACATCCATGCTGGCCCACTGGGTATGTAGTGTGACATACAGAGGTGTGGCTCTGTCCTAATCCAGTTCCTCCATGCCTCATGACACGGGGGTTTCTTCACCCTCATCTTCTTCTTGAAGGTCATTGTTATCATCTTCTCTCCAGACTCACCATCCTATCCATCTCATTTTGTCTTTGAAATGCAGCCTCTGTGTTTGTCGCAACGCTCAGACCAGCATTCTTCAACCACAAGGAGTCAAATTCTCTCTCCGCTCCCTACACGATCTCACATAGAGTTGACCCCTCCGTCCCACGAAACCAGACCCCATTCCCACTGGGATTTAGAGCCTTGCAAGAAAAGGACATCAACATAATTCAGTGCCTACAGGCAGCACAGCGCCACACAAGGGCTCTGTGTTATCACTGGGTGGGGAAGTCACAACACAAGGGGGAAGTGACAGAAAGATACCAACGATCACAGTTACAAGGCCATAAAACGTGTCTGATGGCAGATGATACAGAAATGCATCTACATCTCTTCCAAGATGGATCTACAGAGCAAGAAACGATACTGCACATTCTCAAGTGAAGGTGCTTTCCAGGTTCCAGAAGGTTCCTTACAGAGCCTCTGAGGATTTGGGCCTGACATCAGATTATGCATGGCATGAGAAAAATTCACCACATGTGAGAACCACCCCCTTCTGGTATAGTCGCCTGCCCGCACTCCTCAAAGAGGTCCTTTAGACAATGGGTTATGTCTTTGTCTGCACACCAGCTACAAAGAACCTGCCTGTAGTTTATTCCCAAACAAGAATATTAAAGGAGAAAAGAGAGAAAGAAATCTTTAAATATTTAAAGATCCAAGGCACCTTAAGCCACAATTTCTCTATATAGTCCAAGAGCTAATCTTCACCTTTTTTCTAAATAGTAAGGTATGTAAGGGGAGAAGGAGGAGCATGAGTAGTTGTAAAATGTACTAAATGATATTTTTAAACACACTTAATATGAAAATATTATTATAAAAGAGCTACATAGATGTGCAAGTTTACTAGCGCAAACTTTATGTTGGGAACCATCTCTCTCTCAACTATCCTATCCTACTCTAGTTTTGTAGATTGAAAACAGAGTTACAATCACTTGCCATAGGCCTAGCAAAGTCTGACCATTAAAACAAGTAGTCTCAAAAGAGGTAACGGGTACTTCATCCACAGCTCCTCATCCTCCACTTGTTCACCTCAGCAGAAATGCTGAGTTCAGCAGAAACCACGATGCCTCTTTCCACATGTCTAATGGTCCATTTGGTATCTGATAACATCTTACAACTCAGTCCTCACATTTATTAGGTCGGTGCAAAAGTAACTGAGGTTTAAAAGGTTAAAAATTGCAAAAACCGCAATTACGTTTGCACCAACCTAATACTTTTGACTTTTCTGTGTTTGCTTGCCCTCCTAATCATTCCCTCCAAACTGAGTTTCAGTACAAGTAAGTATGTTGGCCATGTGTCCCAACATCGTTCACATAAACTTGAGGCCAATTCCGCCATTCTTCAGGAGCACAAAATGCCTCCACCCTCTCACATA
Source organism: Rhinolophus hipposideros (assembly GCF_964194185.1). NCBI lineage: Eukaryota > Metazoa > Chordata > Mammalia > Chiroptera > Rhinolophidae > Rhinolophus > Rhinolophus hipposideros. The sequence goes on from NC_138052.1 coordinate 93,137,772, forward strand.
AAAAAGGGGGTGATTCACTTCCACTTCTGAGGGTTATGGTCTGCAACTGCATGTAATCGTATCCGGTAAAAGCAATCTGACTCATTTGAAAAAGTGCTGTAAAGGAGGTCTCCCCCAACTTCAAAGAACCAGAAGGCATCTGATTCAAAGTGACACAAACATGAAGTAATGATTCAGGATTCATTCACCAAATCCTAAAATACTCGAATAAGGGGATGGATACCTTCTACAACTCAAAGTATCAGACAAATGAAAGGAAGTCAAATGTTCACAAAGAGTCATAACACTACGAAACTCATTTGTCTCAAGATACGGTCCCAGCTATGTTAGAGAAAGGGGTGCAGATAGAGTCTGGATGCATTCACATGCCACTGGGTCGTGGATGGCTTCTCAGAAAGAGAAGGCTCTGTAAGGAACCTGTAAAGCTGCATCAGTGAAGAAGGCTTCCCTCCCATGGTGCGTCTCTTGGGGTCCCCACTTGCCATCTCCTGGGTTTAAGAGCCCATGGATGGCACTCTTGTTGGTGCAGACCGATTCACCTGGTAATTGGTCATTCGTAACCAGAGAAGAACCAATGACCCCCAAATGCCCACATAGTTGCTAATTCTGTGCCCTTCCTCAGAAGTGTGGGTATCACTCAGTGCAGAGTCTGATGGGCTGGTCCCCACACTGGAATGGCCAACACGACAACACCCTAGAGCCTGGAACTTCCCACCAAAGGCAATCAAGACAGCTCTGCCTGCCCTTTTGATCAGAACCATGGGTTAGCGCCTGCAAAATTAAAGAATCAGAGGATTCACTTATTTTTAAGCTGTTTGACAAAGCTAAGAATTGACTTTTCATACAACTGACCTTTCTCAGCAGTATCATTTCTCTTGAAAGTAGTGGTCCCATAAATTCCCCTTTCAAGAAATGTCCGATCTGGAGAATGTATAGAGAACAGGGGACAGTTCCAAAAGACATGCATATATTGAGCCAGTGAATATCCATCTCACCCCTGCTGTGCACTAGGACACCCTGTTAGCACCTAAGGATACAGCAATGAAGACCACCTTGAGGAGCAGACTAGCTTTGGCCAGCAGGGAGTGGGGAAATCAAGCAGTCATCAAGGACGTGAAGAAAACGCTAAGCCACAATGTGAGACTGTCCGCAAGGGAGAGGTAGATGTAGAAGTGTGCTGGCAGAAGTTTAACAGCCAGTTCTCTGGAATGGAAGGAGCTCTGGTTTGTAGCCTCTGCTAATTTCTATGGTACAAACACTCTTACTTTCACCATGGCGGATTTCAAGTTACCACATGACATCAAGTGACTTGCAAAATTCCTGAAAATTAACCATCAGCTCTCACAGACTAGTGCAAGCCAGCTGCGGAAAACCACCGATAAAACTGTAAGAGGAAAATGACCTGGACAAAGATAGACCACTTGAGAGACAACAGACCACCCCCACGTTCTAACACTAAGTCATAGATCCCAAACATCCCAAGTATAATAAGAGACTGATGCACTTGGTAACTAATAAGAACCAGAGATGACCCACCAGCCACTCCCAGCTAGCCACTGTAAGGGGTAAAATGATAGATCAAGGTCCCTCTTTATCAATCCTGCCGTTACTCCCTTAAGTCGTTATGTGCTAGAAAACGGAGTTTGGCCCCCACCTAGAAGAAAGCATCCAAACTCACAAAATCAGGTATGCTGTAGAACATGTGATTTATAGTTTCCCTTAAATACTAAATTCCTTCCTAGTAAAACCAAAACCATCACCAACGTTTTCAGTCATTTTTTAAAGTAAATTCGACATCCTTTACTACAGTTACCCAGCTCAGTTCTTGTGTCCTGGGGAAACATGCAACACCATCTGAGGGGAATGAGAAAGATTTAACAAGGTTTGTCTAGGAAACACTATTCTTTCAAAATTGGTGGATCCTTAACCCAAATCCTCATTCAAATTCAGGGTAGTTCATTAAATAGAATATGGAATATTACACCAACACTAAAAATCGTGCGTCATCTAATACATTTATATTTTTTTTAGTTTAGTAAATGTCATCTCAAGAAATTAGAAACAGGCACGAGAGAGTGCCAGACGCTATGCACATATTCCAGAGAAAACTATATTAAAGGGGAACAGAAATCACTCAAAATGTAAGCAAGATAAGGGGTGGGGAGATGGCACATGAGAAGGGAAGAGAGAGTTCCAACAATTTCAAATCTAAAGGTCACAGTTGAAGGCTACACTGCATTTAGAATCATAATGACATTTGAACAGGTGAGAACATATTTCAAGACTAGTTTACAAGTGTATCCCACACTCTCCGCCAAACCCCATATAAAATTCAGCAGACTACAGACTGAAATTTCCTACGAAAACTTATACAAAGAATTTTTAAATTAAAACTTGGTTAGAATTATTCCGCTCCTAAGAATTTTGGCGTAAAACTCAATATATTGTAATTACTATAACTAAAGGCAACTTTAGTTTTCTTACTGTAGTCAAATATTTCACTGAGATTATTAAAATACTCATTAAGACTCTACTATTCTTGGGCCGGCCCGGCACCTTGACCTGAGCTGCCTCCCAGATGGCTGAGTTGGTTGGAGCGCATCCTCTCAACCACAAGGTTGACAGTTGGACTCCCACAAAGGATAGTGGGCTGCGCCCCCTACAACTAGCAATGGCAACTGGACCTGGAGCTGCGCTGCGCCCTCCACAACTAAGACTGAAAGGACAACAACTTGAAGCTGAATGGCACCCTCCACAACTAACATTGAAAGGACAACAACTTGACTTGGGAAAAAGTCCTGGAAGTACACACTGTTCCCCAATAAAGTCCTGTTCCCCTTCCCCAATAAAATTTTAAAAAGAAAAGAGTCTACTATCTTCTTTCTTAATACTTCTTACTGATATAATCAGCTAAGCAAGTGGCATTTTAAAAATTATACCTGTCACTTTCATCTCAAAGCAAGATATTGAAGAAAATGAAGGGTCCAGATGGTGATAATAATAAACATCAACCCCAATGAAAAGTCAAGACCCTGGTTATCAACCAGGATGGGAGAGTGGCAGTGAATGTTATTGCTTTCCATAAGACTGGACCACAAAACTGCAAAGGTGAACAATAATTTCCAGGCACACCAGGGAAATAAATTTATTTGATGAGGTAGATAATTATTTAACATCTTAATTGTAAGATGTTATACCATGAAATTTGATTCATCATAGGTGAACAGATACAAAACCAAAATCTAGACTGATCACAATGGCTTCATCACCTGAATACCTACTATGTGCAAAGTGGTCCAGTTAGTGATTTTTACGCATAATTTATTTAACATCCTACCGGGTGTATATTGTGACCCCCCATTTTATGGATGAGGAAACTGAAGCTCGTGCCACTGGAAGCAATTCTGAAGTCTGAATTCCAGAGTGGTATTCTTAACCTCAACATTTTTCTGTCTCTCCACTTATTAGACCTTATATCATTAAATGTTATCCAGCATTCACCAAGAAATTATAAAACCCATAAATTATGAATGCCAAAGAAAATGCAAGCTAAAGAAGTCTACCTTTTCCTCAATTTGCAATTTGACTGTGTTTAAAATTTTGTTAAGTCAGTTGTTTAGAAATCAAAGTACATTTTCCTAAAGAAATAAGGACAGGAAAGGCAACTAAAGGAAAGAAAAATAAATGAGTTATCAGGTCAGTCCAGAAAAGCTATATTCTTGATGGTGGTGGTGGTGGTGGTGATGATGATAGTGATGGTGATGATGGTGATGGTGATGGTGATGATGGTGATGGTGATGATGGTGACGATGATGATGGTGACGGTGACGATGGTGATGGTGATGATGGTGATGGTGATGATGGTGATGGTGACGATGGTGATGGTGACAGTGATGATGATGGTGATGATGGTGATGATGATGATGGTGACGGTGATGATGGTGACGGTGATGATGGTGACGATGGTGATGGTGATGATGACGATGGTGATGATGGTGATGGTGATGATGGTGATGGTGATGATGGTGATGGTGATGATGGTGATGGTGATGATGGTCATGATGATGGTGATATGATGATGGTGACACAGCTTGTATGGGCACTCACCCTGTGCCAGGCACTCTGCTAAGTACCCTTTACAACCACACTGCCCATCCTCAGCCCTTTGTATATACTATCAGTGGTTCTCACCCAGAAAGATTTTGCAATGCATAGGTATGATTTTTAATTGCTACCATATGTATGTGGTGGGATGGAATAAGTGATATTTAATGCCCAGAGACTGGGAAGTTGAACTCTGGTAATGTGAAGGTTCTGGTAAACTATTACTTTGGGGGCACTCAGTGAACCACACCTCCCATATTCAAGGCCTTGTGTAGACCCCTCCTCTTGAATCTGGACTGGAGCTCTGCCCTGCCCTGACCTACAGAATGTGGTGGAAGTGACATTGTGCCAGTTCTGGGCTTACGCTTTAAGAAGCTCTGGAAGCTTCTGCTTTTCTGCTCTGGGGAAAGCCAGCTGCCATGCAAAATGTCCACGTACCCAGAGACCATTTGAGAAGTCCGATCTAGCCACACAGAGAAGTCATGCGGAAGAAAATGGAGGTCCAGGCCTACAGCCTCGACTGGTGCTTCCAACGGAAAGCCAGCCCCACCATGCCTTTCATGCCAGTCACACCACCCTGGAAGTGGGGCTCTTCCAGCCCAGTCACAGCATCTCAGCTGATGCATACTGTGGAGCCCCTTTAGCCCTGACTGAATTACAGATTCATGAGCAAATAAATAAAATGGTTATTGGCTTAAACTATTACATTTTGGGGTAATTTGTTTCTCAACACTAGATAACCAAATGAGCCCCAGGTCAATGAGCTCCAGGACCCAAAGGATCCCCCATTCATCAGTGGGAGTTGGGGGTAAAAGGGATCACTAGAAACACTCCAAAAGCTCCCCAGTGTCCTTTGGATAAAATGGAAAGTCTAACTACAATATACAAAGCTTACATTACCTGGCAACACCCTCCCTCTCTGATCTTATCTATTTCAGGAGCATCTTCTACAAGGGAGATGCTATTGTTGCTCCATTTTACAGACAAGAAAACTGAGGCTGAGAAGCTAAGAAATCTGCCCAAAGATGCCCAGAGAGTGACAAAATTGCACTGGGACTTGTCTAACTCCAAGCGTACTGCCACCTGAGCTCATTTTTCTGGGCCACAATCTGTAGTTTAAAAAAAAAATCCTATCAAATCTGGTCTTCACGAATATGACCCACTTACAGCCCACAGTTTATCACAAATCAAAGTAGCATGGGCTATTTTTCAACTGAAACTAATTTTTAAAAATTTACTTTTTGAAGAATTATAATGAGAATCCACAGTTAAAGATGATTTAGATGAAAGCTGCTCTCCTGACCTAGTAAAAATAAAGAGACAGAGCATATGGTTTAGAATCAATGTGATTCTCATGAATGCAATCTGGATAATCACTGAATTATTATAATCATTCTGGGGCACGTTTTTATCTTTGTTGACTTTTTCCAATCCACTGGGACTGTGCTTGTATAATAATAACACAAGTTTAGAGGACTCTGGTCTTCTGTTGCTTAGCAACCCACAGCTCTGAAGAGAATGAAGGATAAAGGGTCCATTGGCAAAACAATGCCAACTGCAATTCGACAGCTATTTAAAAGTTTTAGAATTATTAAAACTATTCTGTCTAAATAGAGTGTGCGAATGAATACTTGACAGTATCAGCCGTCATTTCTATTTCTATCATATCCTGAATTTGAAGTTAGAGCCAACCACTAAATGAATGATACACATTTGAGCAAAAATATGATGAGAACAGTATTTAATACAGCTATATCAAAGGCAGAGTATCATTGTTACTTCCATAGAAATGCTCTGAATGTTGTTTGGGGAAAATTAAACAAAAAAAGGCATGTAAACTACACAGGACAGTGCCTGTTCAGCCATGCCTGTCCGATAAACGCTGATGGTCACCATCATTATTACCATCATCATTATTACCATCATTATTACCATCACCAAAAAGGAATTAATAAACTGTTTGTACAGAGAATCTAGCAAATAAAACATACTCCATAGTGAACACTTTTCCATTCTGTTCAGTGATTATAAATGTAAAAGTCAGTTTACATGTTCTTCATTCATTCATTCATGACTTATTTTATTCAACAAATGGTCACTGAGCAACTCCAGGTGCCAGGCGCTGTACCGGAAACAGAGCGAACAACTGGGAACACAGTAGCCACGGCGACCATGCCCATGGGCTCTCTGGGGTGTGGACAGACAGGAAACAACATGTAATTTAAGGCAAGACAGGAACTGGGAAGGAAGCAAGCAGGAGGCTAAGACCAGTATGAGGTGGTCAGAGGAGGACTCTTTCAGGAGGTGAAAGTTAATGAATATCAAAGGATGCAGGGAAGCCAGCCACGGGCAGAGACACGGAAAAAGGAGTTTTCTGGGAGACCTGCACGTACAAAGGGTCTGAGGCAGGAAAGGACCCCCTCCTGGGTACAGAGAACTGGAGTCCTGGGATGCGGCAGGCAGCACAGTGGCCTCTGGAATGCTCCATGGAAGACAGAAAACCGGGCCAGCTTGACCTGGCCTGAAGGCCAGAAGCAGGTAGAAATTCAAATAAACTGACAGAGGCAAACCCCAGAGACACTGTGCACTGGCACCTCATCCCGACCCTCCCTCACCCACAGCCAGTGTTTGTTCACAGACCCCCAGGCCCCACTGTAACCACCTACCATGAAATCTTGCTCGAGCCTGCCTTCTGCTGCCTGCCCACAGCTGCAGACCCCACTCAGCCTGCCTCCCGACACCACTCAGCTAGAGAACAAACCCTGCTAGGGCAGTAACAGCGGTGGTTGGCTTACTGCCACATCGCCACTGGACAGTCTGGATATGGACCTTCTCGACATCCCTGCTACCTTAATCCAAACAAGTGACTTTCATCGTGGAAATCCCAGTCACACCAACGTGTTAGGAAGGAACAACCTTCCAACACCTTGTCAACTCCCTCTGAATCGCAATCAAATGTGTACAAACACACTGCAAATAAAGCCAAAATTTTTAAATAATTTAAAGGCATAGGGTCCAATTGTTTGTAATGCCATTCTGTCAAGGGACACAGTATATTTCCTTCCAACGTTATTCTATGCGCTTTAACCTAATTGTCATTATAACACTGGTTCAATTTACAGTTTTGGTTTTTGTTTTCTTTTCATTTAACATCATGAGCATAAAGCTGCCTTTTAAAATGTCTTTTACAAAAGCTATGTAAAAATCGATCAGAACTAGACTTATTGTGTTGGCCATTCCACAGTATACAAATATCAAACCATTGTGCTGTACACCTGAAACTAATACAATATTTTATGTTAATTATGCCTTAATTTTTTTAAAAGTATCACAGAGCTATGCCATTATTTAGACATTCTCATTCTCCTATTAATTTGACATTTAGGTGTTTTCCAGTTTGGGACTATTGTAAATAATGTTATGATTAACTATCTCTGTTTAAAATATTTTGTTCAAATTTCCAACTACTTGCTATGGACAAACTCCAAAAAGGGGTATAAAAGAGTCAAAAATGTTAAGGTTCTTGCTCCCTATTGTCTAACTGCTTTCCAGAAAAATAACACAATTTTTACATCCAGTGTTGCTTTAAGTGCCCAATGCACCTTAAGGAGTACATTTTAATGCAATTTGAAATTATTTTAATCTGTCATAATATTGTAATATCAGTAGCTGTGAAATTTAGTCGTAAGGCTAACAGCGTCATTTCACAATATATTTGTAAATCTCCAGATGGATTCTCAGTCAAGTTTGCCTTAACTGTCATCATTTCTTTCTCTGTGTGCCCTTAATCAGGCTGGTAAATAAAATTGGCCAGCAAGAGTTCAGCAAGTTTTAGTTGTAATGTAGAATCTATGCCAACCCTCTGCCACAATAACCTCACATCAGCTAACACATTGTGTGGGAACCTTTCATCTCTCAGCCAACTTGCTTAAACAATAGTTTTCCTTAATAATTTCACCAGAATAGTACAATCTGCATGCTGACAGTACCTCCCAAGTCATGACACACCAAATGGACTTCCTGGAAAAGTCTGATCCTGTCCACAAAGGCACAGTCATGCCAAGTCACCTTGAAACCCAAACTTATCTCAAATAACTATGGATGTCTACACTGGCACTTAATCCCACCCACCCAGGACTTCTCGGAAGCAATCACCAGATAGACTCATGGCATCATGCAACTTTGTATTTTTTGTAGCCTCAGCAACATTGAACAGACAACTGTCCTCCCATTTAATTACGGAAATTTATTAAGAAGAGTTTCTCCAGCATCTCAGCCTTGAAAACTGAGATGCAGCAAAATGTGGGTTGTTACAGCAGCCCGACACATCCTGCAAGAATGACCTTTGGCTCCCAGGGATCCTATGTCTGTAGTTTGTGGCAGATGCCACTAGATGGTAGACTTGACTCTCTTTCGGACCTTGACCTTCCAGGCAGCAGGGCGAATCCTTAATGAAATATCATGTTTCTAGGACTATGACCTTTAATAACACACGAGAGAATTTAATCTACAAGACTGGTTCCTAGGAGATATTAGAAAGTGAGTGTCATTTGAGCACATATTTAAAATAGATTCAAGAATCTAAGTGGAACATATACACTTTTAGCCTGTGGTACATATAGTCCTGCTCTTCTTCCCTGCTTGCCCCCTTCCCTCCTTCGCCCTGGGTTAAAGGTGTCTTATTCCACCATGTAGAGAGTTAGTTTATTCCTACCTTGCTTCTACCAAAGCCACTGAGCTGGTGGCTTTAGCAGAACCATGATTTTCTAACGATGCAAAAGTTCAGGCATATTTCTCCTAATAAAACCCATTTAAACATATGCAAGGTTTAAAACCATTTAAAAATGTGTCTCTTCACACAATTTATCTTAGCCTTAGAGTGTACTGACAGAAAAGAAGAAAGATGACAGTATTTGGATCAACATACTAGAAAGCACTGGAGAGGTAACCTGGCAGAGTAGAAAGCCAGAAAAAAAATATGTTGGATCCACTGAATTCAAATTGGATGAAGAGGAAATACCACCACCTACTAGTGTGAAAATCCCTTGGCACCTCCTGCATTCTAAAAGCATACACTCATACATGCATACTCCCTTTAATAGGGGTGCCAAGGGAATGAAGAGGGGCAGACACCACCAGAGGCCTTCTCGCTCCATAGAACAAATTTAAGCCCTCCTACCACTGAAATGATCAGTTTTAAAAGGGACCCCAGAGAACCTGAAAGCCAACTTTTCATCATTGAGATGATGTCACTAAGTACCAAAAAGATTAGGTGACTTACCCAAGGTTCTGCTGCAAGCTAATGACCGAGTCTGGCCCCCTGACTTCCCCTCTAGAACTCTTTCTAGCATATCACCCTGGTATCAAGTCATAAAAGTTTGTTCTTCTGGAGAGGAGATCCAAGATGGCAGAGTAGATAAACACTATGTCTGCTTCCTTCCCTGAACACATTAAAATTACAACTAAATTATAGTTCAACGTGGAGAAACATCTGAAGTCTGGCTGAACAGAAATTTTATAACTAAGGATATAAAGAAGAAGCCATGTCGAGACTGGTAGGAGGGTGGAGACACAAAACAGGCTGGCCCCAAACCTCAGTGTGATGGTTGAGAACAGGGAAGGCTATCTCGGCCATGAAGGTTCCCCCCAAAGGAATGAGAGACCCCAGCCCCACACCAGCCTCCCCAGCCCAGAGTACTGGTGCCAGGAAGAGGAAACCCTACAACATCTGGCTCTAAAAAACAGTGGGGATTCCAACCATTTGGGTGGGACCAAAGGCTGCAGGAAACCCAAATGTCATCTTAAACAGATCACGCATAGACTCTCTTACTCACAAGCACTCAGCAGCAGAGACACAGTAACTCGGGGGGTGTCAGAGGCATACAGGGTGCATACTAAAGTGTGTGTGCAAGGACTGGAGGACAGTCACCATTTTCCCTATGTGGGGTCCTCCTCCCATGCAGCCAGCAGGCAGGTGCCATCTTTCCTGTGTTGAGCCCTCCCTCACAGGCCAAACCTGAATCTGATTAGCCTGGTGAGCTCCACAGCTACACCCTACTGACTCATTGGGACCCTGCCCCACCCAGCATGCCGAACACCTGAGGCACTTTCTCCAACAGCAGCCAACCCTGCTTGCATTGCTTTGCACTCTTTCTTGAAAAACTATCGGAGTCCACAGGACCCAGGCAGGTGCAGCTGGCCTCAGTGTACTCTGAGACTTTTGCTAAGTAGCTCTAGGCTCAGTACTGGCACCAAACCAGAGTCTACATTACCTGGTGACCACAATTCTTTCCACTCTAGTGACTCCCTGAGACCCTGCCTCACCCAACTTGTATACCACATGAGGCTTTTTCAGGGGCTGAAACTTAAGAGAGCTGGCAGGTGTCAGCAGGCCTTGGGTTGTCCTGGCTTTTTGTGGAGCTACCCCAGGCCTGGTACTGGTGGCAGATGACCTCAGTTCACATGCACCTAAGGGTTAACACAAGCAGTGAACAACCACGGATCACTTTGTAGCTCTTACCAGATAGTCTCCAGCCAGTCTTCATGCAGTAGGTGACGTGGGCCTGCACTGGAGCCCATTGCAAGAGGTCCCAGAACCAACATACTTGGAGGTTGGTTTTAGACCACAGCAGAGCACCACCCAATTAGCTCCACAAGTGGCACACCCAAAGGACGGTCTCAACAGGTACCAAAGCCCACTGGCATGAATCCCATTCAGTGGGGCAAAATCCCCATACAGCAGCCTGTAAGCTGTGGACGTGGCCAAACCCCACAGCCAATCAGCCTCAGGGTCAATCCTACCCACTGACATGCCAATAGCAACCAAGGTTCAACTATAACAGGAGGGCACACAAAACCCACACAAGGGACACTCCTAGAGCATCTGGAACAGGTAACCAGGGAGACTGTGCCAAGTTTCCACAGGGTACATACTATATAAGACCAAGACTGGGAGACATAACAAATCTACCTAATACATAGAAACAAACAGAGAGGCAGCCAAAATGAGAAAACAAAGAAATACACCCCCAAATGAAATAACAGGAGAAAGTTCCAGAAATAAGAACTAAATGAAAAAGAGGCAGGCAACCTACCAGATACAGAATTCAAAACAATGGTTATAAGGATACTGAAGGAACTTAGAGAACTTCAACAAAGAGATAGCCAGCATTGAAAAAGACATAAAAACCATAAAAAAGAACCACTCAGAAGTGAAGAATAACTGAAATGAAGAATGCACTAGAAAGAATCACCAGCACGCTAGATGAAGCAGAGGACCGAATCAGCAATTTGGAAGATAAGATAATATAATACATCCAATCAGAACAACAAAAGAAGAAAAGAATCCCCAAAAAAGTGAGGATAGTTTAAGAGACCTCTGGGACAAAAATCAAGCATAACAATATTCACATCACAGAGGCACCAGAAGGAGAAGAGAGAAAGCAAGGGAGTATCTATTTGAAGAACTAGTGACTGAAAACTTTCCTAACCTAGCAAAGGAAACAGATATACAAGTCCAGGAAGTGCAAACAAGATGCACCCAAAGAGGCCCACAGCAAGACACATTATTATTAAAATGGCGAAGGTTAAAGACAAAGAGAGAATCCTAAAAACAGCAAGAGAAAGGCAACTAGTAACTTTTAAGAGAGCTCCCTTAAGATTGTCAGCTGATATCTCAACAGAAACTTTGCAGGCCAGAAGCGATTGGCACAAAATGTTCAACATGATGAAAAGTTAGGACCTACAAGCAAGACTACTCTACCCAGCAAATCTATCATTTAGAATTGAAGGACAGATAAGAGCTTCCCAAGCCCTCACTCAACATGGCCACCTTCCACCTTGGCTCTCATTGGTAAATTGGCTCTCTCGGCTCCCATTACTCCTCCAGGCTCTTCCTATTGCTGTAGTAGCCATGGCATCCATGAGTTTACTGCAGTGGGTGTCAGTCAATATGGTGGCCACTCTGTCTGGCTTCTGCCTTGGCACTGAACTTGTATTCAGGGGCTTCCTCATGCGAGGCTTTCCAAAGACAATCACTCCTGGGCAACACAGTGGAGACCATGGGAAAAGACTGCTTATCACCAAATCTGGATTCTATGACAAGTGGTTTTTGAGTTTAATGAAATTATACATTTTGTTGACTGGGGTTCCAGTAGCAATTGGCCTGACTTTGGTGAAGATATATTCATTAGTGAAGCTGAATTAGCAAAAATTCCAGAAGGCTATACCCCAGAACACTGGAAACATTTCAAGTATCCTATATCAAGATGGATTGCCCAAACTTTCTATGATAGTCCTGAACAGAATTATGAAAGAACAAATTGAAGCTAAAAAGGCTGAATTGCTGTTAAAGGAGCTGGAAGTACAAATATTAATGTGTGCAAGAGGCAATGGTCCCTGATATCAGTATCCAACCATCAATAGGAGCTTACTGATCATTCTCCAAAAGCAAGTCCCAACAACTAATGTTTTTCTTTCTCTAAATACAAAGTATATTATCTTTATGGGAAAATAAATTAATAAACATATTCTGTATTTAAAAAAAAAAATGCTTCCCAGACAAGAAAAAGCTAAAGCAGTTACTCACCACCAAACCAAAATTACAAGGAATGCTAGAGGGACTTCTTTAAGACCAAAAAAAAAATCAAATTATGAATAATAAAATGGCAATAGCTATATATCTATGAACAATTACTTTCAATGTAAATGGATTAAATGCTCCATTCAAAAGACACAGTGTGGCTGAATGGATAAGAAAAGAAAACCCTTACATATGCTACCTACAAGTATCACTTCAGAGTGAAAGACACATACAGACAGAAAGAAAAGGGATAGAAAAAGATATTTCATGAAAATGGAAACAAAACAAAATGAAAAAATCTGGAGTAGCAATACTTATACCAGACAAAATAAATTTTAAAACAAAGGCTACAACAAGAGACAATGAAGGACCCAGTAATCCCGCTTCAGGGTATTTATCTGAAGAAAATGAAATGCTTCTTCGAGGAGACATGTGCATCGATATATTCATTGCAGCCTTGTTTACAATGGCCAAGATGTGGAGGCAGCCTGGTGTCTGTCAATGGAAGAATGGATAAAAAGGGGGTGTTACATTCCGGGGCTGCCAAAAATAGATATACAAGTGGACATTTTAGTCAGCGTTGCTCAAGCAGTAGTTCGCCATAATTAGAAATGTCTGGACGCTGATGGTAACCACTTTGAGCACCTCTTGTAATTGCAGAAGTCAAACGTGACTTGTATTCATCTTTTGTTACCGGTATATAGTGAGTATTACCATTTTAATAGTTTTTTCCTTTCTTAAACTGTGTATACATTTGTTTGGCACCCTCTGTATATATAGTGGAATATTGCTCGGCCAGGGAAGGAAATGGGTTCTTGCCGTTTGTGGAGGCATAGACGGACCTGGAGGGTATTGTGCTGAGTGGAGTGTAAGACAGAGAAAGACAGATGCAATGTGATTTCACTTATATGTGGAATCAAAAGAACAAAATAAACAAACAAAACCGAAACTGATAGATTAGATACAGAGAACATACTGATAGTTGCCAGATGGGAGGGAGTTGAGGGTGAGTGAAAAGGGGAAGGGATTAAGAAGTACAAACTGGCTGTTACACAATTATCATGGGGATGTTGGGTATGGCATTAGGAATAGTCAATAATATTGGAATAGTTATCTATGGTGTCAGATGGGTACTAGATTTATTAGGGTGATAGATAGGAGGGGTTTGGTGGACAGATTTTTAAAAATGACAGTATTAAGAAGTACAAATTGGTAGTTACAAAATAGTCATGGGGATGTAAAGTACAGCATAGGGAATATAGTCAATAATACGGTAATAACTATGTGTAGTGCCAGGTGGATACTAGACTAATCAGGGAGATCACTTCTTAAATTATATAAATGTCTAACTACTATGCTGTACACCCAAAATTAATATAAACTAATACTGAATGTCAACTGTAATTGATAAATTTAAAAAGAGGGAAGGGGAATAAGAGGTCCAAATTTCCAGGTATAAAACAAATAAGTCATGGAGATGTAATGTACAGAATGGGGAATATAGCCAATAATATTGTGATAACGTGGTACAGTGTCAGATGGTTGCTGGACTTACCATGGTGATTGCTTCTTTAGGTCTATAAATGTTGAATAACTATGATGTACACAGAAACTAATATAATGTTGTATGTTAGCTGTATTTTAACAAAAATCTTTTTTAAAATGAAGTACTGATACAAGGTGGGGCATGGATGAATCTTGAAAACATTAAGGTAACTGAAAAAAGCTAGTCACAAAAGACTACATATTATGTGATTCCATTCATATGAAAGTCTACAATAAGGAAAACTATAGAGAGAGAAAGTAGATTAGTGGTTGCTTAGGGCTGGAGTGGGGGGCTAGCGGGGTGCAAAAGTTTCTCAGTTTCTTACTGAGGTGAAAACGTTCTATAGTTGACTCTGATGATGGTTGTTCTGTGCCTATACTAAAATCCATTGAATTATACACCTTAAATGGGTGAATTGTATTGCATATCAATTATATCTCAATACAGCTTTAAAAAAAAAAAAAAAACTTTGTTCTTCTATTGAAATGCAGTTCCGAAAGACAACAAGCTTTGACAAGTGTAATCTGAGTAATTACATTTGAAGGCTATAATTATTTCCCATCAGTGGGTCATTGTAGTCTCAGAATGTTTACAAGTAAATCTTTCAAATGATCAGCCCCCATGTTAAAGTTTCTTCTCCATGCTCAGATATCAACTAAGTAGTCAACCATACAGCCAACTAACTTCAGAAATTTCCCCAAAGAAACATATGCAAGACAAGAATATGTCATGTTTATTAATCATTTGTCAAGTTCTATAGAAAATAACGCACAGAGGGAATTACCAGTCAAAACCCAACTGATCTGATTCAGGTAACATAAGAAATACTATAGTATCTTGCTTTCTCTCTAGCAACAAAAACCAAAATTTGGAACACAGTAAAGCAAGGAATCCAGTCTTGAGTCTTGAGATCATGCAAAAGTAACTGCGGTTTAAAAGGTTAAAAATTGCAAAAACCACAATTACTTTTGCACCAACCTAATACTATAACACTGGCCTTATGACATATCTTAATTCACCAATTAGAGGCCAGAACTGTGCTCATCAATGGGAATAATGAACCACAACTCACACACTCAGGATTTACTCTGAAGACAGCTGACCTTCCACTATAATGATTCTCATCTAAATTCAGCACGAAGGTGACAGAGACAAAAACAAAAGTCATCCTCACTAAACTATTCCAGTAACCCCTGCAGAGCAAAATAAGTAAAAATACACTTATTTTCTAGTTGCTTTTAGAGGGGCCCAAACTGAAGGAACCAGGAAAAGCATATCCTTAGATGACTTGTAGAAAATATATCAGATGATTCTACAAACATTGGAATTCATTTCGTACTGGCTTTAGGGCAAAATGCACAGGGAAATTTTGTTTTTAATGGGGAAATTCTTTCCTACAGAGAAGGAAAGATGGCAAACGACTGGTCACAGCCTTTCAGATGGTCAGCATCTGCCCTGCCATGAACCAGAAGAGACGCTTTATTAGGTCTAATTAGAGATGAGGAAAATGGGGTTCAGAGATGTTAAGTAACTTGCTCAAGGCCACAAAACCAGGATTCAGATCCCTGTATCCAATGAGTGAAGGGACTGGATAAGTAACATGGAATCCCACAGACTGGATAAGCATAAGGACCAGACGGTAACAGAATGACCCATTTGAATTTGACCATTACATGCCACACTGCTCAGCTAAGGCTTACTTTTTCTTGGGGCAGACCAAAATTAGTGGAAGAAACTAAACCAAGATGTCAACCAAGAAAGCAGAGGAAAGGTAATATTCCAGAAGTGGGAAGGGAGTCTTATGTCTCATGGAAGGGAAAGAAATAACACAAAAACGTGTTGTGTGACCTACACAAATAACCTGGGCCAGCCATCCTGGGCCCTAGTAGCCCATTAGAATCACCTGGGGGCCCTGTGTTAATGCTGCCCCAACTCCACCCCCAGAGAATCTGCTGTAATATGCCTGGAGTCAGTCCAGGAATCTGCATGTTTAAGGCTCACCTAAGATGTTGCCAGGATTGAGAACTACTAATGGAGGGAAACAAGGTGTTTTTTCCCCTTTTGCCTATATAGCAAAATATGTCTTGCAGACATCTACTTCCGAGCCACGAGGAATGGCAGGACCTTTGCTCTTCTGCAACCTAAGCAGCTTTGGACAGCCATTCACAGATGATGTCTTCCAGCTCAGGAAATAATGGTTGCTGACCTGATCCACACGTGCGCTTCTTAGCATTTTCCTCATCCACCTGTTGACTGAGGTTATCGTACTCTGCTCGCCTTTTTTGGACCATTTGGGGATCCGACTTCTCTTTGCAGAAAGCTGTAGGATTCTTGCCCCAGAAGTCCTCCTACGATTCCTTTCTTGTACTCGATGGAATAGCTCTTTCTTTTTGCACTCATCTTGTCTGGGGGTCAAAATATTATTCCCTTTAAATCTACCATTAAATCAGGTGTTAATTGAAGACTTATGAGACAGGAGTGGCAACAAAAATGATGACAGTTAAGAATAATGGTCCACACAAAAGCAAAGAAAAATTGCAGGCACCAAAATTCAGACAATGTTGTTTTTTTTTCACACGAGTCCATTAAGTATGTCTGTTACAATACATGACGTATTGAATTATGAAGATTCATATTAGACACAACCATGTCTGTTCATTATCAAGTGGGCACATTATTCATGCAGTGTGTCTATACTCCAATTGGTCATTTGTCAGTAAGTCTCGAGTTCATCTGTTTACATAGGTGTTTACCTCTTGCCCAACGGCGCCTGCTTGGGTGTTTACAAATAATTATAATTTATATTATTTATTTTAAGTACTAATGTCAATAATATTATTTCTTTATATTTAATTATATATTATTGTTTAATTATGTAATTCAATACGTCCATCGTGTATTGCAACGGATGTACTAAATGTGTCCGTCTGGCTGATGATCTTAACTGGGGCTTATTTTTGGAGTATGGCTTATATTATGAGCATCCTGAAAAATCATGGTAGGGCTTATTTTCCAGTTAGGTCTTATTTTCAGGGAAATACGGTATGAAGTTATTAACGCACTGTTCCAAGGATTTGGATTATACCTGTGGGGGGAAAAAAACATTCCTACCCTCATGGAGCTTATATTCTAGCAGGTGGAAGACAGACTAGAAACAATGAATGCAATAAAAGAGTAAATCATAAAGTAGGTAGAAGGTGACAAGTGTTACAGAAAAATAAGTAAAGTAATAGGATTATATTCTTCTCACGTATGTGTGTTGGTGTGTGTGCTGTCCGTACAGCTTGGAATTACTGTTTTATTACTGACTTCAATTTTATCACATTCTGAAACCTCATAATATAGCCAAGTTTTTTCTTATTGATGCCATTTATTAAGAAAGAATGGATTACACTAGATTTTATGTCAGTAAAGTTTCATGACTTGCTTTTTAACATCAGTTTTAGACTTTCATTTCCTCTAAGTTGGACCTGGTTATACAGACCAACAAGCCTGCTAAGGACAACTGAAAATTAGGCAAATGCTATTTAAAGTGCTCTGAAGTCACTGGGAGTGGGGAGGGTAAGGGATGGCTAGCAAGGCTGTGAAAAATTACAGAGACAGATCTAAAATAAAAAGAAAACCCAGTATTTGGGAAGGGATTTCCCTCCAGGGGTATCTGAATTTTCCAGAAGAGATTGCTAAAGTGCTGAGAAATTGAGAAGAGATGACGACAGCTTCAGTGAGTTGGGGGGGACAAAAATTGGAATTCAAAGCCTGCCAAAGACGGGTAGCCTGATAAATCTCCCTCATTTGGGGTTACCCTTTGGGGTACTAGGCTACAACATGTGTCAGAATTTTCTTCCTTTTTAAGGTGGAATAATATTCCATTGTATGGATAGACCATATTTTGTTCATTTATTCATCCACCAATGGACACTTCAGTTGTTTCTACCTTTTGGCTATTGTGAATAATGTTGCTATGAACATGAGTGTGCCAATACCTGTTTGAGTTCCTTGCTTTCATTTCTTTTGGGGCACATGCTCAGAAGTGGAATTGCTAGACCATATAATGATTCTACATTAAATATATGGAGGAATCTCCATATCACCTTTCACAGCAGTTATACCATTTTACATTCCCACCAGCAATGCATAAAGATTCTAATTTCTCCACATCCTCACAAACACTCGCGATTTTGTTGGGGTTTCTTGGTAACACTCATCCTAGTGGTATCTCACTACTGTTTGGGTTTGCACTTCCCTAATGACTAGTGATGCTGAGAATCATAATTTTATGTATCTTGTGTAGAGAAATGTCTATTCAAGTCCTTTGCCCATTTTTGGATTGGGTTGTTCATTTTCGTGTCATGGAGTTTTAGGAGTTCTTTATATATTCCGGATATCAATCTCTTATCAGATATATAATTTGCAAATATTTCTCCCATTCCATGGGTTGTCTTTTCACTCCTTTGATACACAAACGTTTTTCATTTTGCTGAAGTTCAACTTAATCTATTTCTTCTTTTGTTGCCTGTGTTTTTGGTGTCATATCCGTCCTCATAGCCAATATCAGAAGTTTTCCCTGGATGTTTTCATCTAAGAATTTTATAGTTTCAGCTCTTACATTTATGTCTTTCATTCATTTTGAGTTAATTTTTCTGCATGGTGAACAGTAAAGGCCCAACTTCATTTTTTTGCACTAGGATGTTCAGTTTTCTCAGCACCATGCATTGAACCAATTTACTTTTGCACTAATTCCTAGTATCAATTTGTCCTGGGCTCAAAACATGGAGTGTATTAAAGATTAGTGCTGTAGTGGGAGTCCCAGGGACAGATCTCCAAAGAACTCAAGCATACCTGCTCAGTCTGAAAGGCTTGCCCTCTGCTCAATCTCACAAAACGACTGGGATTTAGGGAGTGGTGATCCTGCAAGTCTCCTGGTACACGTACACACACACACACACACACACACACACACACCTATGTATACAGACTACATAGACACAAATGGGTCACTAACATGAGCTAGTTAAGAGAGACTGTGGCTAGCACCAAAGCAAAATAGAGAAAAACTACAGCACGGTGGTGTAGAGCACAGATTGTTTGGGTTTATAGCTCAGCTCCCCCACTTACTGTGTGACTCTGATCAAGTTACTTCACCTTTGTGGTCGTCATTTTCATCTTCTGTAAATTATGCAAGGCCATCCAGATCACAAGTGGCATCTGGTTGGATGACCTTCAGATAACCCTGTGCAGTGCTCTTCTCCTAGGCCC
Organism: Rhinolophus hipposideros; assembly: GCF_964194185.1. Lineage (NCBI taxonomy): Eukaryota > Metazoa > Chordata > Mammalia > Chiroptera > Rhinolophidae > Rhinolophus > Rhinolophus hipposideros. The sequence continues at coordinate 93,157,259 of NC_138052.1, forward strand.
TGGCATCCAACTGGCACATTCGATCCATCACAAGGAGAAATGGAGACTCTCCAATAATCACGGAGGGTTGCAATACCATCTGAGTCGACTTGTTTGTTAAGGAACTAGCTCGTGTGGGTTTACGTAGAGCACTTATAAGGCTAGTTTTTAATGAGCTCAGCATAAATCAGAAATGTGAGTGGGCTGACGGGTGAGACCCCCTACACTGGATGATGAGCCTAGAGTTCACTTGTTGCTTAGCAACCAACACCGGGCTACTAGATTCCAACAACCTGAACCTGGTTAATATCCTCAGGGTCTGGGATTTGGACAGCATAGTGTAGAAAGGAGTAGGGATGGGTGTTTTATAGGCTCATTGTGGACCCTAATGCACAGACCCTTCCCCCCACCCGCACCCCCCAAAGAAAACAAGCTATTTTCAGAGAGCAGGCAGTTCTGGCAACTCTGGATAGTTTGTGGCCCAGAGGAACTCATAAAAAATTGAATCGTGAGGTCAAGGGCTCAGCATGAACCTCTGCTTACCACCCGTCCCTCCACGCCAATGACTTTCAGTCTCCCAGGCCTGCTTGAAAAAACTCTTCTAAGCATACGAACAACTACAGTACCGACTGAAGGTGCAGGAAGTAATAGAAACGTCACAGAAAATTCAACTGGAACTTCTAACAAGATGTCAGCATCAATTGGAATATCATTTTTTAACACTATTAAAAGGCTAAACATATAATCACAATTTCTTTCCTTAGGAAAGAAAGAGTGACATCCCTTTCAGGCAGTATAGCCCCCAAATCCTCATCACCCCCCTCTTAACCTCCCTTTGTAAAAGAAAAAACGAAAAATATTACATTTACTTCTTTCCAGCTGAGAGTTTATTTCAGGTCTCATAGAAATATTAATATTAGTTCTTATTTCTCTGTCTCATTATTTCTCCCATCATGAGGCTTTTCTACATAAATAAAAGAAGTCCGTCTGCATAACCCAAAAAAAAAAATCAGTGGCCAATTTTAAAGAGTGAAAATGAAGATAGAGGACCAGAAAGATCTCTGGTCAAGAGAAATGAGGTTTTTCTCAAGGGGAAAAGAGCTAAAAATACACTATGGAGATAAAAGCATAAGGGAAATTTGCATTTTGCTGAATATTAGATGAGCCTTTTTCTGCCCAAGCCTGGATGAAGAACACTTTTTGAAATCAGACTGTTAACCATAAAGAACTTTTAAGAAATACTCTGTTATCCAATAATGCCATTAAAATTAACTTGGTGATTTTAATGAAATACTAAGGAACTCATGCCAATTATTAAAGGGAACATGTGCTAAGCAATTCTTTTCCAGAAATAAATGAAGAATCTTAATAAAATGGTTGCAGTGTTCCAGCCTCAGGAAAAGTCAAAATAAATTACAAGCATTTAAACATGATATAGAAAATCTATGCCAACGCTTCTTAAATTAGGCAAAAACTGGGGCTATATTTAATTGTACATTCTAAAAAGAAATTAGGATCAGCTATCAACATAAATCTTGGCCAAAACAGAATTCTTCAAAAGCAAACTCCTGGCTCAAATCAGGTAATTCTCAAAATACTGTACAGTATAATATTGGTATCAAACATTATAGCTTTAATTAAAATTTATCAACCACCCCATTGATGAGTTTGGCTACACAACAATAAAAAATGATAAGCTTCTAAAGGGCAAACCAATGAGCATAAACAGGGTCAAAAAAATATATATGGGGGAAAATATTTACAACAAAAAAGGACAAAGGGCTAATTTCCTTCATTAACAAAGGGCTACTGCAAATTGATTTTAAAAAATGAGCAACCCAAAAGAAAATTTGGCAAAAGAACAGACAATTCAAAGGAAATATTCTCCCTCCTTCATAATTTCAAAATTGTGAAGAGAACCCCGGAGACACCATGTTTCAGCTATCAGTTAACACACAAAAATAAATTAAAATCTGGAATACCAGTATTGACAAAAATATGGGTGAACAAGCATTCTCTTACGCTGTTAGTAAATATGCAAAAATGTTAGCCTTTTTGAATGGAAATTCAGCAAAATGTATTAGAATGTTTAATATATGTAACTTTTGACATACATATATACACACATATATATGTCATTGTGTATATATGTTATACGTGTGTGTTCGTTGCAATATTATTTATAATGGAAAAATAGAAACAATGTGCTTCAGTAAGGGCTGAATACATAAATATTCACACAACGAAATATTAGTCAGCCATCAAAAGATTTGCTTTCTGTTTTAAGACATGGTAAGATATTCAAAACAGATTAAGCCAAAAGTTGCAGAACAGTATGTATAGAATGATTTTGTTTTGTATAAAACAGTTGCGTAGATATGAGTATTTATATATGCTTCGTATATGTTTACATGTATAGAGAGGAAAATGTAGAGCTACACACCAAAATGAAAACAATGACGACTGTGGAGGCACGAGATTAGCAGACGGTGCACAGAGGGCAAGGCAAGTTTGCCAATGGGTCTTTTTCACCACATTTTCAGTTTTGTGTTGCCCTAACACAGTTTGACAGTTGCTCTTAGAAGGACCATGAAGGTGTGAAACTATAAGCCAAATTAATACTTTTAACACAAGTTAATAAAATTTCCCTTATGTAATTATTTGGCAAGAATTTGAAATGCCACTGACGAAACCTTCAGGACAAGCTGGGAATCGAAGCAGGGATTCGTTAGGCCTTTGGGTAAGGTTTCCAGATTTAGCAAATTAAAAATCCAGAACTCCCAGTTAAATGTGAAATTCAGAAAAACAATGCACAATATATGGGACACATAGAAAGCAAAATTCACTGTCTGTCTGCAATTCAAACTTAACTGAGCATCTTGTATTTTCTCTGGCACCCCTATCTGGGAGTCATTTCATGGTCCCAGGCCAGTTATTGGTACGTGCCTTAATCCCTGCCCAGATGTACTCCACCAGCTTCATCTTCCTCCAGTCCCAGGGGTTCTTTCATTGGTGGAGGACTCCCTCTAGAAACTCATGAAACTTGTGAGCCATTCCCCAGAACATATACATATAAAAAATCAGCATCTCAGGACATCCCTGTACTCTCGAAACCATCCATGGATTACAGGTTAAGAACCCTAGTTTCTACCTAGATGTGAAATGCTATCCTGACTTTTGGAATTCCTGACATCTCGACATATGCTTGGGAGAACTGCATGTCCCCACTTCCCCTTCCATGCTGTTCTAAAAAGCAAGTTGCAAAGGATCTAGAATGGCCAAAACAATTTGGGCAGGTGGAGGCAGAGGGAACAAATGTAAAGGACTCACACAGCCTGATTTGAAGACTTACTCTAAAACTACAGTAATCCAGAGAGTGTGAAATTGGCAAAGAGTAGGTATATAAAGTCAATGGAATAGACTAGAGTCTAGAAATAGGTCCGCCTGTATGTGGTCAAGTGATTTTTAACAAAGTTGACAAGATAATTAGGTGGAGACAGACAGTCTTGTCAACAGATATTTCTGGAACAATTGGATATCCATATGCCAAAAATGAGAAAAACTACCCATACATTGCATCACATACAATTATCTCAAAATGGGTCAGAGACCTAAATGTAACACCTCATATGTCAGCTTTATTCATAACCACCAAAAACTGGAAACCCAAATAGCATTAATTCGTGAAAGGATAAACAAAACTGTGGTATATCCATACAATGGAATCCTACTCAGTAATGAAAAGAAACTGTTACTGATACATGAAACCACATGGATCGTTCTCAAAGGCATTATGCTAAGAATCACAGATATTGTGTGATTTTATTCACATGATGATCTGGAAAAGGAAAAATTATAAGGACAGAAATGAGACTAGTGATGGCCAGAGGCCAGGGTGGGGAGAGGGTTTACTATAAAAGGGGCATGAGGAAATTTATGGAAGTGTTGAGCTATTCCATGTCTTGATTGTGGGGATAGTTACACAACTGTATAACAAAACTCACAGAACTGATTGTAAAACTATGTGTGGTGTGGGGTGGATGCTGGACTTACCTATATATAATATATATAACACCACACACATAGGCACGGAATGTAAAGTACAGCATAAGGAATATAGTCGATGGTATTTTAATAGCTATGTACAATGTCAGACGGGCAGTACACTTGTTGGGGTGATCACTTTGTCAGGGGGGTGAGAGTCTACTCATTATGTTGTTTTGTACACCTGAAACTACTAATAAAACTGGATGTTTAAAAGGGTGAATTTTACTTTATGTAAATTACACCTCAATTTTTAAAAAAAAAGTCTACAACTCCTTTGTCTAAAAACAACAGGGAGGTCCATTTGAAGTTAGAGAAGTTTTGATTTTCTTTTCATGGCTTCTATTAAACTCTTGCCTTTGTAGCGTAATATACTTGGCATACATTTAACTTCTATTCTATTGTGTTTGAAAATTAGGGTGGGGTTTGCTCCAAATAAGGTATTTCAGAAGTCTGACTAGAATGCTGAGGGAAAGGCACCCGTCCTCACGGGCGGTCCTTCCACTGGTGGAAACCTGCCCATTTACTACAGACCCCCGGAGTTCCCACCGGACAGAGGGCCTAGATCCTTTTCCTGACTTGTGGTTACTTCCCCCACAGAATGCCTTCCGAAAGGAGTTCCAATCTGCCTCTGAAACCCAAAAGTAATTACCAACTCACCTTTAAATTAACTAAAAGCAGCAGGTGTCAGCACTGACGTTCTAAAAGCCGCACTGGCGTAGAGGGCCTGTCCCCAGAAGAGAGCGAATGCGGGTGCCTTTTCAGGCTTTCTTTTAAGTTCACTGATTTCATTGCTCACATCCTCACTCTTTTCCAAAAGTTCTATGCCTTTTCTCTCTCTTTCAAAAAGCAAAACCATACATCATACACACCTGAAGAACTGGAACCAACACCCCTTTTTCCTCTATGGCCCCAGTCTGGCATTCACTCTGAAAGTCATTGAAAGTCATAAACAGGGAGCAGTTTGAGGCAAGTGCAATAAATAATGGTGCCAACAAAATACTCAAAACCCCAGCCCGGGACCCAAATCTCCACCTTTGTCACAAGCTCTATGACCCCAGGTAAGTTTCCTTAGCCATAAAATGGAGAATTGGGGCGGCCGGATGTCTCAGTTGGTTAGAGCGCAATCTCTTAACAACAAGGTTGCTGGTTCGATTCCCGCATTGGATGGTGGGCTGTGCCTCCTGCAACTAAAGATTGAAAATGGCAACTGGACTTGGAGCTGAGCTGCGCCCTCTACAACTAGATTGAAGGACAACGACTTGGAGCTGACGGGCCCTGGAGAAACACACTGTCCCCCAACATTCCCCAATAATAAAAAAATAAATAAATAAATAACAGAAAATCGTATTCACTTCTGTAAAAATGGCAATTTGGAAATACAGAGGGAAAACTCTGTGCAGGAACTCTCGTAGCTACTCTCTTTAGTCCCTCCAACCACCCCACTAACGAATGAGGAATTGGGGTTAAGAAAGCTAAGTAACTGCGTGGGGATTTTAAACCCCTAAATTCACACCCAGGCACTCCTGTTTGTTAAAGCTCCCAGATGATTCTAATAAGTAGCCAGGGTTACACATCAGGTGAGGGGGGTGCAGGTGAAGTGGGGAAGGCTACACATAAAGAAATTCTCTCTACAGAACTTTCCTGGGCTGTAAGGCTCTCTGTTGGGAGGCAAGATTCTGTAATCCCTGATGCTGGGTTAAGCAGCTCTGCCCACAGGGCTGCTGAAGCCGTAAGGAGATCTAAAAATACAACCCCGGCATTGTGCTCTCTGACTCTAATACCCTTCAGCTCCAGGCAGGTTTGCTTTCCTGTTTGATGCTTGTGAAATGGGGGCATAAACAAAACCATTATGGATGGCATCCCATCACATGAGAGGCTTAAGCAAAGGCTAAAGACAGAAATGCATTCTTGTCAGGTGGCCAACCTGAGAATGCGCCAGATTAACAAAATAAGAAAGTTGCTTCGTTTTAATAACACCAAGCAAAACAAGGGTTTCTTTCTTTTATTCAAATTATTACAAGGAAGGTGACCAGCTTTTTTCATTCATTTCAAAGGCAAACTTGAAACCACTGAGAATTTTCTGGTAAGCTATAAGTTTCTTTGAAAATGAAAAAAACTACACATTTGTCAACATTTTCATACAATCAGTTTTTCATTTTTTTAAATTTATGTGGTAGCATAACTCATCCTAGTGGGGAGAAAAAGCTGAGTCTGTTCATTGAAGGAAAACAATCAGACACTGAATAAATTGGTGTCATTGTGTTTTAGACAGGAAACACATCCTTTTCTTAGTACAGCTTGTATTAGTACAGCATTTTACTTTTTTCTAAAATGCTTTAAAATTCGTTCTCCCACACTTCGTTATACTTATTGAAAAAAATTTACTATGATCCCATTTGTGAACTACATCTTTTCTACAAAGAAAATAAGACAAGCAGCATTAGTCCATTTTACAGATAGGAACATCGAGGTTAAGGGATGGTCAATTACTCTCCCAAGGTCACAATGAGATCACAGAAAAGCCAGAGAAAGAAGCAATGTCTCTCGACATCTCAGCTAATATTGGACATTTTGTACATATTACAATGTGAGTGTGTGTGTGTAAAAAGTCCAGTAGAGAAGACTGATGTGCAAAGAACTAGGATTCTTTGTTGTTGTTTGTTAGCAAACTTCAGTCAAAAATGGAATCATCTGAAGCAGAACCATTGTTTCAAGTTAGCATGCTTAATCAGAAGAGAGGATTATAAAATCAGCTTAGTGAGTAACATTTACTTGTATAAAAAGAAGCTTACACATGGCCCTTTTTTCTCCAAGTGCAGAAATTGACACATTTTCAATATAATCCCAAAGGATAAGATTCCGAGGGAACATGAAGTAAAAAAACAAACAGGTGTCTGACTGCTTGCGTATCAGACAAAGAATTATTTCATTAAAATTAAAAAGCTTTACACACAAAATAACACCAATTTAAATAATCCTTACCTTTGATGGATGGCTCAGTAGATGGGAGGAGTTCCTGTACCATTCATCAGAAAAGAAAAATTGGCCCAGTAGCTGCCCCCTCTGGTACCACCTGCTTCCCACAATGAACCAGAAAGGCAAGAACAGCCTCAATTTTTAAAAAGTTGAAGTTTTTTCAAACCCATCAGATTTACAATTCTTTTGTTTAGTGTCCATTTGTTTGTCAGCATAGTAGAAAGGAACTTCGCCTAGGACCCAGAATTCTAACTCTGAGGTGAAGGTCCTGCTTGGTATCCGACATAAGGAGAATTTGCTGCATCTTTGTCATGCCTGTGGCTTTTTACTCCAGCTGAGCACAGCCATTTTAGAGCAGACTCGGACTCAGGAATCACTTCATGCCCTTTTTACTGATAAGATGCAAAGAGGTTATAGCTCTTACTTAAGGTCACACGGCTAAAAATGGCAGGGCCAGGACTGGACCCTCATCTCAGCCCTCTTTAGACTCTACAGCTGTCCCTCACGCCAGCTACCTGGTTCAAATCCCAGCTCTACCACTTAGTAGCAGTGTGACCTTGGGCCAGTCATTTGACTTTTCTACACTTCATCTCTATGACAGGATGGTGATAGCACCCAGCTCATAGGACACTGTGAGAATTGATGAGGTACATCCATAAAGGCCCCGGAACAGTGATGGCACATGGCAAGGGCTGGAGGAAAGCTGGCCGCCACCACCACCATCCTCATCATTATGTCTCTGTAGCTACGATTTCCATATACATTCACAAGCCATTGAACTTCATCATTTACTATGTTTAAACAGAGAGCTTAGAAAAGATGTGTTTTAAGTGTTGTATGATTCTTAGGTCAGTGTTAAAACGTGAGATCTTGGATTACCCACTCAGTGAAAATGAGCTTCAGTGTCTACATGTGACAAAAAGACGGGATGATACTTGTTCCACCTGCCTCACACCATTAGGTAATCAGCATATGGAATATGCGCAACAGTTTAAAAAGAAAAGATGTGACAGTTATGGGGGCACCACGTGCTCAGTGATTCCTGACACTTAATGTACCCCTCCCAAAAACCCCACAGTGGACATGCCACAAAGACAGGGCGGGCACCCACTCAAAATTTAGTTTAGATGTCAAAACTGGAAATGCCGAACACACACCAAGAGGGTATGAAAGGGTTCCTCGGTCACATAATGAGGCTTTCTGGGAAGAGCAGGCAGCCCCCAGACAGGCCCACAATGGCTTGATAGAGCGAGGAAGGAGCCAGCTTGGGGCTTTTACTGCAGATGGGGGAGGTGCAATATAGCGTAGCCTGGGGCTTACAGGGCCCTCAGCAAACCAAGAGAAAGAGCTCCTCGGCTTCCTCATCACATGGCAGAGATGTGGAGCAGAAGGGGAAGAGGGTGGGGTGAGGCTGAAACGCTGTCCGCAGTCAAACACCAGAAAACAGAATCAGACTCTTTCTTACAAACGCTGTGAGGTAGATCCCACCTTCGAAGATGAGGAAACCGGGACTCAGTCTGTTTAGATCACCTGTCACAGCAGGTTTAACTTCCGCACTTCAGCTTCACACCTACATATCCTCCCTTCACACCAGTTCCCAGGTCCTGAGAGTTCCTGTCATCAGGTGATGCGAGAAGCACTGCCTGACCCCACGTGGGGCTTACTCAACGCCAGCCAGCCACCGAGGGCAGAAAAGCTGAAGAGAGCCTTAATCCATTCTAACCCCAATTAGGGTTTATGATGTTATTAATTCTCTCCACAGAAGAAAGAGAGGAAGGAAGGAAAGGAAGGAGGGAGACAGGGAGGGAAGGAGGGAGGAAATGTTCAGAGTTAGGTTCTAATGTTTCCATTGCTCACATGATTGTCTTTGTAGATGGAAAAAGGGTGACACTGTTTAAAGGCGTCTCCTGACACACACACACAAGTAAAATTCCATTCCCAGTTTAGCCAGTGAGCGAGCATTAGGTTGTATTTCACGAACTACACTGTCTGCAAAGGCTAAGATTCATTCCCCTTATCTGTAATTGAGTATGTATGGGAGTTTGTTTTTTTATCCCCTGTGTTTAACATCTTTACTGAGATTGTCCTCCCCTCCCCCATAGAAAATAAGAGTCTCTAGCATTATGGCAAAATCATGAAAGATTAAATTAAAATTATCAGGAATCAGTTTTTCATGGGTTATAAGGCTCTGAATCATCTCAGTTAAGTTCTTCTGGGTGACCAAGCCAGATCAGGTTGCAAATTTGCTTTCCTGTTAGAATTACAGTGACTTCAGCTCTCACTCAGAGCAGCCAGTATTGCATCTCAGGTGGGCAGCATTCCGGAGCAGAGTGCCCCGAATGGGAGCTACACCGGGAAACATGATCTGTTTTGAAGCACTTGGTTCTGCAATATTTATGTATTAGTTCATGACTCTTTCCTGAATGAATCACATTATACATCAAACCACTACTTATGACAAAAAATATTTATGCCTGTCTTTTAATCATATTTAGGAAGCACTAAAAAGGTCTTTCCTTTCTTGAAGATTTCTTATATCTATTTTTGAAGTCACAAAAAAAAAAAAATCTCAGAGTTGAGTTAAACTACCAAGGTCCAATCTTTTTTCCTATTCACGGAAACTGACAAGCACAGACTAACCTTCCTTCTCCAGTCCATCTCGCTACACTCTTGAGTCCAAAACCTCTATTTCTTTCAAGGACAGAATTCAGACATGTATTAGGTTGGTGCAAAAGTAATTACGGTTTAAAAGATTAAAAATAATTGCAAAAGCCACAATTCCTTTTGCACCAACCTAATAAATACAACAGCATTTGAGAAAAGCATCCAGGCAACTTCTCTCTTCAGGAAAAGTAATAACATACATCATCATTCAACACAAGAAATTCATAAGCAATATTTTGGCCTAATGGTTAGAATGGCTCCAACAGGCATTTCCCCAAAGGGTCCTCATGTCCCAGATCTACTGAGGATGGTCATATCACACACTGTCATCATCATCATCACGATTCCCTTTGAGGGAATTAAAGCTTACTGAAACCAGTTAATAAAGAAGAGCACAACACTGAAACAAAAAAAAGGATTCAGGTTGGTAGTTTGCTACTAACGAAAAAAAAGATTCTAGGAAATAGGTAAAATTCTAGCTGTCAAGGTCAAGCTTCTCAATCCCATTTTCCTCTATTTTAAAAAGTCTATCATATTGTATCGTATCGTATCATACCATAGTATATGTGGACGTTCTCCCCCCACAAAAATAAGAGTGCCTTTGAGCATTCTCAAAGTAACTCTTGGAGCCTTTTACCAAATTTATATGAAACAAACTCTTCCACTCCAAATGTAAGAAAGAAAGCATTTGATCCCAAATACATTCCATATTCACTCGATTTAACTTAATCATTTCAGGTATTGTTTGCCCCTGCCCGGGAACAGACTTGGATATTTTCGACCTGCACACACAGCATTTCAAAATCCCTTACTGAAAATGTTGCTGTTAATAGGTTAATTGGTTTCACCGAGCTCTAACCTACTCGAAATCCTGCCTCATTTACTACTTTCTGCCAAATTCTCTTAGAAATCCAAATCCACGGGCAGCAGCTAGCCGTCTCCCACCCCTCCCACGGCCCGCCCCCACGCTTCCTCGAAGCTTTCCAGTGCCCTGCTCACGCCCTGGCTGTCCGCCCCTCGAGTAGCGTCCAGCCGGAAGGGCAACACACCGAGCTCCACGCGCAACGTCCCCTCAAATGCCTCGGGCTGTTCCAACACCCCCCCCTAAGTTCAGAATGGGCTGCTCGCAGGCCGGGGGAAGGCAGCTGCCCTCTCGGCTTCTAGCCGCCTAGTCAGAGCCCTCAAGGGTGGAGGAAATAAAGTGCCGACCACCCGGCACCGGGCCCTCCATCCCCTGCCTCCCACACCGCGCACCCCCGACACACACAGGGCGCAGGGGGCATCTGGACATTGGACACCCCGCGGGGAACGCTCGCAGCCGGCGCCTCGGTGCTGCCACGCCGGGACCCAGACTGCGCGCCAGCGGAGCCGAGCCAGCGGCTCGGCGGGGGGCAGGGGGGGCGCGCCCCTACGTGGCCAACGGTCGTGTCAGGAGCGGGACCAGGGCGGCTGCAGGCCGCGGAGCAGTGCGCCCCGAGAGCCCCGGGCTGGCACGGCCGGAGAACCAGGGTGGGCAGGGCAGCGGCACTTGGAAGGTGCGCCAGGGGTCTGCGTCTACGCGGCCCCAGAGGCCGAATCCATCACCCCTTCTCCAGGGGAGAGAAGCCAGTGTCCGGCTTACTGAGGCCCCGAGCGGAGCAGGCTCCGCCGCTGGCCGGGAGAGGCTGCGGGTCCCGGGCCGGCGCCCCGACCGTCGGCCGCCGCGCCCACTCACCTGGCAGTGGGCGCCCGAGACTCCGGCGGGGCAGGTGCAGCGGTAGGGGGGCTCTCCAGCTGGCGCCGAGGGCTGAGGGCCGGGCTCCGGGCGCGGGGTGCACACGCCCCCGTTCCGACAGGGCTGCGCGGCGCACGGCCCCGGCGCGGGCAGGGGCGCGGCGGGCACCGGGGTGGCCAGGCAGCAGCCGCGGGGCCCGGCGCCGAGCAGCAGCGGCAGCAGCAGCAGGGCGGGCGCGGGCAGCAGCTGCGCACCGGGCGCCGGGGCGCGGCGGGACGGCATGGCAGACCGAGGGCGCTGGAGCCGGGGCCGGAGCCGGGGAGCCGTGGCCGCGACCGCTGCTCCGCTGGGCCTGCCGCCTCCTGCAGCTGCGGGAACCGTGGTTCCCGGGGCAACGACGGGAGGGGCGTGTGGGCGGGGCAAGGGGGCGGGGCAAACCGGGAGGCGGCCCGGGCGAGGAAAGGGGCGTGGGGACCCCCCCACAGCGAGTTGTGGCAGGAGCAGGAAGGCCCCCTGGGGCCCCCAGGCGTGCGGGCGCGGTCAGAGCCGTGGGTTTGTCCAAAAGAACCCCGAAGGGGCCGCGGTGGCTTTGGGGGCCTGGCCGGGAGGGAAGTAGGCGGTGCTCGGGAAGGAGAGGGGCTGAAGGGGTCAATGCTCGGGAAGGAAAGCGGCTGAAGGGGTCAATGCTCGGGAAGGAAAGCGGCTGTCCCGGGCCCCAGGTGCGGAGCAGCGGCGCGCACCCACCCGCGGGGCAGGGCCGGAGGCTGCGCCGCGCAGCGGACGGAGGGGCGGCTCCGACTCGCAGCCGCCACCCGCTGCCTCTTGGCGCAGAATCCGTGAGACCGCTGCGGGGAGCGGCCTTACCTCATTCCCGGGGCTGCCCCTCCCCTCCCCTCCCCCGGCACACACGGCCCTCCCCGCACTCCGCCCACCCCCGGAGCCCGGACGCCCGCCGATCCGCGGGCTTTGCTGGGAAATGACCGCGCGTGCACTCAGCGGCCCGGGGGCCCTTGTCCTTGGTGCTGACCGAGGAGTCGCTTCTCGCGGGCCCTTTGCTGAGAGGGGAGCTGGTGTCTCCCGCCCCTCAGAAATTCCTGTGGCGTGTGAACGCTGAAACAGGCCTGGGGATCACAGTGTCCAACACTGTTGTTGAACCGAGGAGGAAACTGAGGCCCAGACAGGCTGGAGCAGAACCCAGTGGGTCACTCGACTCCCAGCCCAGAACGCTGTGAGTCTCCTGAAAGAGCAGTTCGGAAGTGCAGGTTCGCAAACGCCCTCCTGCCAGGATTTACTACAGACTTCTGCAGAAAAGGAACCTTGACCGTGAACTACTTGGGGCGGGCGGAGGGTGAGGGGCTCTTCTAAACGTCCGGGGTGAGGCCAAAGAGGCCACGCTCTGCTGAATAAGCGCAACCTGCCTGTCTCGGCCACCTGACCTTTCCCAACATCTACTATGCATAGGCTCCCAGAAATTTGTTTTTAAGTTGGCCCCGTGGGGGGGGAAAAATGTGACTCTTGGATCGACAATTTGGGGCACACAAAATTTTTAGGGCACACAGAAATAGTTTCATAAAAACTGGGCAAATAAGAAAGTGGAGAGGCCACATGAACCTATGCATGCCAATGCCAGATGAGCTGCTAAAAGTCTCCAGGGAAAACAGGAGGCACACGGCACAGGCTCTCCCTGTCCTGCTCAGACACAGGAGCAAATGTCAGGCTTCTGTGCTTTAGGAGATCCCTAAAATTCATGCGGCCGGAAATGGATCTGCATGCAGCAGGGGGACTCAACCCTCCAAGTGGACCAGACAGTTATTATGTTTTTCCCTCATACCTGCTGTCTTTTATCTGAGACCTCCTCTCTTTAAAAAAAACCCTAATTTTGTGCCACGCCAGCACCCTCTGCTGGTCCTAATCTCGTCATTCAGGTGTTCTTCCACGTCCTGTGTCCCTGGAGCATGCATTCTTTGTTAACATTAACTTACCTTACATCCTGGATGAAAGGACTAGTGCTGCTCACTCCCTTCCATCAACATACACTCACAAACGAAGCAAAATGAACTGTAAGAAAGGTTGTGAGCTAATTAAAATCACACTTCAGTTTATTTTTACCTAGCAACCCCCTTGTGTATCAATTTCATATCACTTTGAAATATGAAAGAACAATGGTTGTCTTTTCTGGATGCTGATTTCTGTGTTTTCCAGATAATGATCAGCTGTTTTTTTAAAGTATTCTATCTTTAATCTTTAAAAGACATATTATGAAGAGACAATAAAAGACCATTTTATTTTTCTCCAACGTAAAAAAGGCTAAATTTCCTAGGCCCTTTGCTTATTATAGGTGGAGCCACGTGATTAGTTCTGGATAACAGATCACGGCATGCTATGGCCTGACCCCAAAACCCAGGCAAGTGTTATCAGTCTTGGAGAAATGGGTCTTTTCTTTGGTTCTGAAGGCTGATTTGGCAATTGGCTCACAGTTTTCCAACCATCTGCACGACTCCCAAATACCCAGCTAAAGAGACCAACTAATTTATGAACTTACCTTTTTAACAGAAGTTATTAAAATAATGTTGGCTCTGTGTTTAAACAAAAGCTAAAAATTCAGTTACTGAGGCTTTTGGTTCCTATTATTCTAAACTTACAGAACATCAAATCTTCACCCTAAACTATCTCATTTCCTTTTTGGGGAGAGACCCTACATTAATAAATCAAGCACAAAATATCAAAATAATGTGTCTTGATTTCAGCAAAGAATGCTGTAGAATTTCTCATGGCCACCTTATGGAGAAAGTAGACTTGAAACCACATAAAAACTATAGTCTAAACATACTAGTCAGTGGATCACTACTAGATTAAATAAAGTTTTTAGAAAAATACCATACATAGGCTCTCAAAATTGGGCAGCTAATACAATTCATACTGGAATCAAGATGTAAAATTATCTCAACCAGTAAAAATGCTGAGCTAAAATAAATAAAGTGAAATATGAAGCACATGATAGTACATTTGACCTTACTGCTATTTGCCAATATTTCAAAGTCTCCTCCTTCCAGGAACTTTTCTGTAGTTCTGTTCTTTCCTGCCCCCTTGAAGTTAGGTGCGGTCATATGACTTGCCTTGGCCAATGAAATGTGAGGGGAAATTGCATGCACCACTCCCAGGTGGAAGCCTTTAAACTACATTGCATGGCTCATGTGACCATGGAGACCAGCAAGTTTCCAGCAGACGCTCCTTCGGCCTGTATCCCTAAGGGAGGACAACCTGGTGAAGCAATGAGAGCCTGCAATGGACATATGCTGTGATCAAGACATAGACCATTGTCGTTTTTAGCCATTGAGTCCCAGCAAGTTACATAAGTCCAGGTCACACATTACTAGTAAGTGGCAGGGCAGAACTGATGGCTCCCCCTGAGTCATGCAGCATGACTGGATATCTTGGGGGTGCTTGTCCTGTGGGACGGAAGGCTGGATCCAATGAAAGAGATTGAGGCCTTAGGATTTGATTGAACAAAACATTTTCAAGAAACAATTCGGCCTGTTTCTCTTTGTGGATCTACTCCAGAGTTATAACTAACTCAACTGAGTTATACTGTGGGATGTTATAAAAGTGTTATGAACTAATGCAAATATAATTGTCTTTATTTTTTGCATATGTCAAAACATCTTCCCAGGCCCACACAGGTCCACAGAACCACTGGCTTCAGGGATAGCAACCCTCCTGTTAATGGTGACATTTTCATATTCTGTGACCTTCAGAGCATCCTGTGGGAATGCTGGCCTGGATGCACAGTGGGAGATCCTTAGACTTAGAATCTCATATTTAGAACACACTGCAAAGGTTACCTGGTATGATCTTCCAGGGTTTGGATTAAATCCAAACCAGAACATTTACATGGGGTGATACATAACCTTCAACTTACCTGGAATTCCACAGGTACTAATACATGCCTCTGTCAATGATTTAGCACTCACCTTCTCCCCCAAAGCACCTAAGTTGTCTTTAACCATTGGCAAGTTGGTCCCTACACCTCTATCTACACCCACAGTTACCTATAGACAGTGATGTCATTACTGCTTCCTTCTTTCTACATTTGGTTACCCTTTAAGGACATAAGGAAACATTCCTGCCCCCTGCAGAAGGCAGGCCTGGATGCTAGATTGAAGCTGGAGTTGACTTGAAAGAAAAGTCAGCCCACACAACCCAGAAGCAAGAGACACATTGCCTGGTGACAATTTCTACCATGGAGAACAGCACCAAACAACCCACTCTGACTGTAACAGTTGTTTCAGGACCCATGATGGTGGTGAACAAATCACTCAGTGTCTTTGACCCTCAGATGCCACATGATATGGAGCTAGAAATCCCTATGTTGAAGGAGGTCATCGAGAGGACCTACCAGCCGATTGATCGCTGAGCTGGATGGGCAATCAGAGGCTCCATACCCCCTGCCCTTCCATTGGAACATATTCATCCAGCCCACTGTTCCCATAGTCGGAGCTGATCCAAGGACTCAGCCTAGAGAAAGTAAGCTGTTGTTACGACCCTCTGGACTGAAAACATGACTGAAACCAGTTAAAGCCTCCCCAGAAAATTGTAAGATTCTGGCGGGTGGGTGCAGATATCCACTCACCTTGTGTCCACCCAAGACAAGCCTTATATGTAAGTTCCCTTGCCTCTTACACCTGCCACCTACCTGTTGGAAGTGGTCTGCCTCTTTCTTTGGTCTCTCCTTGCCCTCCATGTATGGGGCCAGTTTCGGATTTCACCCAGGAAGCTCCAGATTGCTAATTGCGAACAAACACCCTACTTTATCTACTTTATAGAGATTTTGGGAGAATTAAATGGGATGATTAGGGTGACACATAGAGCACGTAAAATGTATCTGGCACTTTGCATATTATCTCATTTAATCTTAATGCCAGCACTGCGATAGAAAACATGACTTGTGCCCAATTGAAAGAAGACAAAATTAGGATGCAATGAGGTTAAGTAAAAGGTCTAAAGTCACCCATCTTGCAAATAGAGTGTCTGGGACTCAAACATACAAAGGAGTCTGGCTGAAGAGCCTGTAGTTTGGACCTCTACTCCAGATCTGCTCTCTGCATCTTCTACAGTGCAGAGTCTGACCCGTAGTAGTTCTGCACATTTTCTCTCTATATATGCATACATATGTAATATATACTACATGATATATGCCTCACATCTGCATGTGCATATGATGTTTCATATATTTATCTGTGATGTGTGTCATGTATGTGTGGGATGTATCGTGTGTGTGACATATGTACTGTGCGTATGTATAATGTATGTCTCATATGTACGTATGAATGGATGGCAGGATGCACTGGGCCTGCTGGAGTTTGGGTTACTGTCGGGGGCGGCACTTGAAGGGTTTCACTTCTTTGCTCACTTGCTTTCTTTGTAAGATACACTGCTAGTCTTCACTTGCAGATTTATAGGATGTGAAAATGGGATGAGACTCTGACGATCTTTTCTAAGGAGGAGGATGAGGCGCTGAGGAAGTTAATCACTACTCCAGGCTGGGTAGCAACAGAACCAGAATGAGACCCAGTCCTTCGAGTCCCCCAGTTTATGCTCTTTCCACGTCCTTTCCACAGTGCCTTTCCTCCACTCCCAATATTTCCTACCTAAGAGGCAATCAAATCAAAAGCCAGTATAAAATTATACCTGCTAAGTACCTGGGAGTCTTAAGTTCTTTGAAAAGTTCACGAAGAGTAAACATGATTTGCATATATTCTAGGCACAAACACCAGAACTATTGTCTTACTTCTTTAATTAGTAGTAGCCTTTTAAAATCAGTTATTTAAGTATTTTAGGATATATATCCAGGTTATTTTACTCTGAATTATCATTGAACAATTCCTAACTGCTATGTTTAAGATAGGATCCACTTTCTTTCTTCCCCCTAGACTTGCTCTCATTTGAATAATCACTGTTCTAGGAGCTGTTTAAAACAGTTTTAATTTCTTTTACATTATCACTCTAATATTGATTTGATCTAGGGCAGGTTTAAATGAGAAGCCTTGAATAAAAAGACAGCAAGGACGCATATCTTCCCCCTATAAATATTTCATAAAACACTGAACTAAATGGAAATCAGATCTTTGCACTGAGACTCCTGAGAACGTGGGAATTATATTAAACTCAGTAATTGTGCTCAGTTTCAACTTTTTGTTATTATGAGGAATGTATCATACCAGAATATCAGAGTGCTTTCAAGAAGGCTTGAAAATAAGGAGGTTCCATCCAAGGCCTCTCCTTTGCTCCCAAGAGTACAAAGTTTCAGTTTTGTAGTTGAATAAGTCCTAGAAATGTACTGTACAGCACAGAGCTTACAGCTTGCAATTTTGTATGGAATACTTAAAAAATTGCTAACAGAGCATAGACCTTATGTTAATTGTTCTTTTTACATGATAATTAATAATAATAACAAAAAGACGGCATAAAAAACTTTTGGAGGTGATAGATACGTTTATGGCATAAATTGTGGTGATAGGTTTAGGGATATATACTTATCTCCAAACTCATCAAGTTGTATACATTCACATGCATATCTTTTTGTATGTCAATCAAAGCTCAATAAAGTAGTTTAGTAGACAGACAGACAGACAGACAGACAGACAGACGGATGGATAAAGAAACTGACCCCACATCCAGATCCAAGAGAAGGTATGTGACCTAGGCCTGAGCATTCCCTGGTGACAGAGGCCAGTCACATTCTTCTTTTCATAAAGTATATAAACCACTGACACCAAAACCCAACAAAGCTAGCAGACACATACCAAAAAAAAAAAAAAAAAAAAAAAAGATGTAGAGATCCTTTAAAAATTTGTAGCATGACCCAGCAAATGATTAAAAATTACTATGTAATGACCATGTAGGGTTTAGTCCCAGAACAAAAGCATGATTAAGTATTAGAAAATTGATTCACCTATGTTAATCGATTTAAGGAAGAAAACTCCTGTGATATGCTTCATACATGCTGAAAAGTCATTTGATAAAATTCAATATACATTCTTGATAAAACTCTTAATAAAATGAGAATCGATGGCTACTTCCTTATCATAAAAAAAATCTGTCTCAATCCAAGAGTCAGCATCATGATTAATGAAGGGATACTAGAAGCAATAGCATTAGAGTTGAAACTAAGACAACGATACTCACCAATGTCATTATCATTTAATATTGTTCTCGAGGAAGTATTAGCCCAAGCAAGTATTCAAAGGAAATGTACAGACGTAAATTTTGGAAAGGAGATAAAGTTATCATTATATGCATATAATATGATTGAAAACCTAAAGAATCCACCTAAAATGGTATTACAAACAATAAGAAAATTTTATATACTGTCTGGGTATAAAATAAATATACAGAATCAAAAAACTTCATATCTACAAACAACAAACAGCTAATACATATGGACATGAGGAATTCCCATTTACATTAGGAACGAAAAAAGAGAAAAACCTAGTAATAAACATAATAAGAATGTCAAATATGTATTAAAGAAAACATTAAAATAGCACTGATAAACAAAATAAACAGGAACAATTATGAAGGCTTACGATGAACTTGGAGAGGAAGACTTAAGATCATAAAATATAAATGTCCCTAAACTAATCTATAAATGTAACACGATGAATAAATTCATCAATGAGATTAGAAAAGCTAGTTCTAAACTTCACACAGAAAAATAAATAATTGAGAGAGCTAGGAAACTTTGGGAAAAGAAGACAACGCGATGGGACTAACTCATGTACTAAAACCAAATACAAAACTACAATAATTACTACAGTGTGATACATTGAATAGACAGACAAATTTATGGAACAGACTAGGGAGTCCAGAGATAAAACTAAATATTTGTGAGAAGTTAATATATGCTAAGAGCTGGCTGAATTCTTCAAGATCTTGTTTTGAAACAACTGAGTCACCACATGAAAAAATAATAGTATTGAATCCATACCCCACTACTTACATCAAAATAAACTCCAAAGGGACCAAAGATTTAAAGACAACTCAATGAAACCAAAAAATTGCAAGAAGAATCCAAAGCAGAATATTTGTACCATCTTGGAGTGCAACACATGTCCAGAAGCCATTAAAAAAAGATCAAAATATTTATCAACATAAAATTCCAGAATTTCACATAGCAAAAATCACCATATGCAAAGTGAGAGCACAGAAAAACATTTGCAATTTTTATCAAAATCAAAGGGCTAATTTCTAGTTTTTAAAGCAGCACCTCCCAAATGGTGTTCTACAGGACACTGGTTCCTTTGGATATTGGTAGGATGGCTGGAAAAACACTTACAAGTGATATATACATATATATGTGTGTATATATATAATATATATATATATATATATATATATATATATATATATATATATATATATATATATATATATTTAGCTACAGTTTAGTCTTTAGCAGCCAGAGGATTTTAATTTTTTGTTTGTGTTTTAAAGATTTTTATTAAAATATAGCTAACGTACAATATTATATTAGTTTCAGGGCTACACCATACTTATTCAACATTTATATACCTGAAGAAGTGATCACCATGATAAGTCCAGCAACCATCTGACACTGTTCCATGCTGCCACAATATTATTGACTATATTCTCCATGCTGTAGGTTAACATCCCCTGACGTAGTTTATACCTGGAAATTTGGACTTCTTATTCCCCTTCACCTTCCCCCCCTTTTTAAATTTTCAGTTACAGTTGACATTCGATATTGTTTTATATTAGTTTCAGGTGTACAGCATAGTGGTTTGACATTTATATAAGTTAAGAAGTGATCCCCCTGACTAGTCTAGTGCCCATCTGACACTATACATAGTTTTTACAATATTATTGACTGTTTTCCCTATACTGTACTTTACATCTCCATGACTATTTTGTAACTATGAATTTGTACTTCTTAATGCCTTCACCTTTTCACCCTGTCCCCGAACCCCTCCCATCTGACAATCATCACCTTGGTCCCTGTATCTATGAGTCTGTCTCTGTTTTGTCTGTTTGTTTGGATTCCACATATTAGTGAGATCATATGGTATTTGTCTCTCTGTGTCTGACTCATTTCACTTAGCGTAACACCCTCTAGCTCCATCCATGTTGTCACAGATGGTGAGTGACCAGTGATAGGGTTGAGCAAAAGAAGGGAGAAGAGTGCTTCAATCGACATGAAAGTGATGCTGACAATTAATTTATATTTCAAATTCTGTACATAAAGTGTTTTGTTAGCTACTTCTAAATATTTTTTCAGTATAAATAAATTTGACATCCAAATTGCTCTTTTCAACCCACAAAACCGTTTTATTTTGTTTGACACACGTGGTATAGCCCTACCATACGGTTCCAAAATCAGTGCCACTGTTTGGGCTCATTTCCTCGCACAGCAAACCTTGTACTCCTACTGCAAGGACAGTGTGTCCCTTCACACGCTGGTTATAAATCTTTCCAAAGGCACTAATACACTAAGAGGATGCTGATTTTAAAAAAGGAATCTAGAAAATATTTGGTTTAACTGCTCTCCAAAAAATACCGGCAATTCAGAAAACAGTTTGTGCATATTCCATTTTTGCTGACCAAGCCTGAGCGAAAACAGTTGTATTTTATGAAATCTAATTAAATTACCAGGAAAACCTAAACAGTTGATAACAAACAAACAGAAGTTTTTCGCTGTACGTCTCGAGTGTTTCAGTCTTCCCGGGCTGGCTTGTCACTCTGTCTTGTGACTAACTGAAGCATTGGGTCTACGTCACTACCAAATGTCATCACAGCATCATGTGACCTTTGGTGAGTCAGGGTACCCCTGCAGGGTGCAGTCTGAGCGTCCTCCAAATAACAGGCGATGACTATAAAGGACATTCTTATAACTGAGCCGTACCAACCACCATTTGTCTCAAGCATAAGCCAATTTATTTAGATGCAGATGTCACAGACCGATTCAGAACTACTCAGTAGCAAATATTCCATTTGCTGCTGAGATGAGAATTAATAGACACAAGCCAGACAACATTTGTATGCTCACAACAGCTCATCAGGGAACACAGGACATGCTCGGTCGTTTTTCTCAACGTACAAATTAGCCCAGGTGAGTCCGCCCCCTCTTCTACTGCAAACTGCTTAAATGAACACTCACAATTTCGCCTTTTACTACACTACATTTTAAAGCTAGAGGGATTTTTTTTATCATCATCCTGGTTATCAACTATGATGAATTTTAGAAATCAAATATTTAGGAATGCTCACCACATAATCCAGGGACCACAGGATATTTTTTAATTCCAGAAAGAATAAGAGACTCTTTTGCTGCTGACTCATGCTTACATTCTGGGAACAAACTCCAAAGGACCATGGATGGAGCCAAATGCTTTGGAACTGTGGGGTCTGAGCAGGGCTTGGGGTGGTGGCAGTGTGGTGGTGGTGGGGACATCACTGGTCCACCAGCTACAGAGCCTGGAGCTGAAAATGAGCCAACAGGCAGCAGCCAAGGACAAACAGTGCAACCAAAGAGTCAGCTCAAAGGGACTGGGCACGCAGCAGGTCCGGGTGCAGGGAGTAGAAGGGGACTAGAGGTCCCCAGGTGAAACCAGAGCATTAGCCTGGCTGCGCGTCACACGGGGCCATCACACTCTGAGTATTCTAAAATCCGCACAGCGTTTCATTCTCTCCAGCAGAGTGATTCCCTGATAAGGCAAACGGTAGCTCTGGTCCTGACCTGGGCCTTTGCTGGGCAGGGGAACGTGTTCTTTTTGCTTTTCAGTATAGTTTTAAATACACGATGTATCCATTCCAAAGGTATGAGTTCCCCTGGAGAATGCAGAACATATAGAAAAATATACCATAAATGCTGAACTTTCCCATTACAGGAAAGAAATTAGCAACAAGTTTACCAGAGGAATTTATGGAAACCGGAATGTATGGAAACCAGAATTTGATAACTTCTAGCAAGTACAATCGATCACATAGTTTCATTAAAAATAAAAATTGCAGCTGGAAGTCACTGTCTTAAAAATCCAGAGGAGGATTCAATAAAGAAGATGTTCAAATGGCCAGTAAATATATGAAAAGATGCTTATCCACATTCGTCATCAGGGAAATGCAAATTAAAATCAAAATAAGTAATATTACACATCTACTGAAATGGCTAAAATTCAGAAGACTGACAATAACAAGTGGTGTTAAGAACACAGAGCAGAAGGGACCCGCAGACACTGCTGCTGGGCTGTAAACTGGTACAACCACTTTGGACAACTGTTTGGTGGTGTCTACCAACATCCCACATAAACATACCCTGTGACGTGGCCATCTCACTCCAAGGTTTTACTCACATCCGTAAAAGTGTGAGCCAAAAACATTGACAGACATGTATTACAAGGTGCATAGCAGCTCTGTTTGTAATAGCCCCAAACTGGAAACAATCCAAATGTTCATCAGCAGGTGAATGGACCAACAGATTACGGTGTGGCCATGCACTGGAGTATGATATGTCCGTGAAAATGAACTAATTACCACGCCATGCGACAACATGGTGGAATGTCACAACATATTGAACAAAATTAATACATAACGTTACAAGTCAGGATAAGGGCATCTTTGGGAGAAGAGTGTAGCTGGGGAAGCTACACCAGCTCTCGGGGGTCCTGTGGTGTTCCAATTTTTACATGGATCGTTGTTACCCGGATGTGTGAGAATTCATGGAGCTGTGTCTCCTTATGATTTTAGTGCACTTCTCTGTGTGTGTTTTACTTCAATCATGATTTTTAAGTTTAAAAAATAGGAGGAGGGGACCGCCCGGTGGCTCAGACGGTTGGAGCTCCATGCTCCTAACTCCGAAGGCTGACAGTTCGATTCCTACATGGGCCGGTGGGCTCTCAACCACAAGGTTGCCGGTTCAACTCCTCGAGTCCCACAAGGGATGGTGGGCTCCGCCCCCTGCAACTAAGATTGAACAGGGCACATTGAGCTGAGCTGCCCCTCCCCATGGCTCAGTTGGGGCTCCACCCCCTGCAACTAAGATTGAACATGGCACATTGAGCTGAGCTGCCCCCCGCATGGCTCAGTTGATTGGAGCGCGTCCTCTCAACCACAAGGTTGCCTGTTCGACTCCCGCAAGGGATGGTGGGCTGCGCCCCCTGCAACTAGCAATAGCAACTGGACCTGGAGCTGAGCTGTGCCCTCCACAACTAAGACTGAAAGGACATCAACTTGAAGCTGAATGGCACCCTCCACAACTAAGTCTGAAAGGACAACAACTTGACTTGGAAAAAAATCCTGGAAGTACACACTGTTCCCCAATAAAGTCCTGTTCCCCTTCCCCAATAAAATCTTAAAAAAAAAAAATAGGAGGAAACCCATAAAGGGTGACTTCAGGAGCATGTAGGAAAGCCACCATGACCAGTGACCCTCCCCCCAAACCCCGATTCGTCATTCTTCCCTCTTTGTTGAACTGAGTCGTCAAAGCCAATCACTAGATTAATTCCTCTAATCTGTTTTCGTAGGCAGCATACATTAATTCAACAAATTACGGAAGGCCTGTTGTGGGCCAGGCACTGTACAGAGATGAATAAGACAGGCTCGTGAATTCTCAGGGAATTCACGGCCTAGGGAAGCAGAACTGCTTTCTGATCTCTCTACGGAACACTTTACAGGCATCTTCTCGTTTCATTCACGTCTTCTAATTCTCTCAGTAACATAGTCCTTAGTCAGCGGCAGGGCTCATAATCAAACCCAATTCTGGTAGATAGAGCAGATATCTACCCACCCTGTACACCAGGCCAGGCAGTGTGTTCTGTTACCATGGTAACTCACAGTAGACATCACTAATCAATCAGGATACTCTCCTCTCCCTGGCTTTGTTGAGGTCTCACAGTCATCCCTGTCAAAACAACTTTGACAATCATCACAGAACCAGGAGGATCAGCCCATGGAGTGCCATGGAGCTGCCGTGCTTGAATCACAGGGGATACCTTTCGAAACCTTTGTCACTCTTCATTTGAAACCATCCTTGGGAAGAGCTGTAAACTGTAACCAGTCATTTACTTCTGGCTGGGAATGGAGACCTTGAGAGTAAATTTGGAGCCAAGAGTCGAGCAGAAAGCACACAGTCAGTGCAAGTCTAGGGCTTTAAGGAAAGGTGGCTTAAGACATAGCCGGAAACTTGTTCATGTCACAATTTTGCCTCCAGTACATCTAGCCTTCGTGATAAAAGGTAAGCGGATAAGTTCATCCTCCTGGAAATGAGGGGCAACTGAAAGAGATCCTGAGATCCTCCGTGGGAATTTCAGCTCACATCATATGTGAATATTCTGTGATGTTGAAAACCCAACTCCTGGTCTCAGCAAAACTCCTCAACTCTCGAGTAAGAGGATTTATCAATACGCTTTATTTGCGCCCCACACAACCATCCATCTTTGGTGACAGTGACCAGATCCCATCTGTGTGCGTCCTGCACGTGGCTGAACAAGAGGCTCCTTCTGTCCATCTGCTCCCAGGACGAAAGGCCACTTGGGGCGCAGTTCCTGAGTCAGGTCACTTGCTCAGTCACGGAAGGTAAAGAGGAAAGATGGTTCACACTCAGCTCAGTGTGGGACTCACTAGTCCTCTGGTTTCACTGTGTATAAAAAAGGGAAAAATACTTTCAAAAAATATTAAGTTCAAAAACTTTCAAGCACTTACCACCTCACTTTCAATGTGGCTTGCTGTAGTTTGCAGGCTTCGAACTCAGAGGACTATAGAATTTCTAGCCAAAAGTACCTTAGACTAGCAACACTGTTTTCACTGGCACTGAAACTGAGGCAGAAAGAGGGACCCACCTGGAGAGACACAATTCAGAGAGAAAAGCGGCGTCCTGCCTTCTAGTTTCTAGTCCAGAAGTAGCCCTCTCTATCTCCTTGCCTCTCCCGTGATTTTCTAACTATGAACAAACACACATATGCGTACACACACTCACACACACACACCCCACCCCCAACAGAATGGCCTTGGTCTGTCTACAAGTTAAACTATTCTCGCATCCAATCATATGGCATCTCTGTCTCTCTCTGTCTCTGTCTCTCTGTCTCTCTCTGTCTCTGTCTCTCTCTCTCTCTGTCTCTCTCTCTCTCTCTCTCTCTCTCTCTCTCTCTCACACACACACACACACACACTTATACACACATGTCTATTACCTAATCACTGTAGAAACATTTCTGAAATAGTGGAGTAAAATCAATGAGAACACTGGCAAACATTGTCAAAACCAACTTTTCATACCTGAGGAAATTAGCAACAGGTGTCCAGTGATCTAAGAAACACTTATTCAAGGTCTGCTGAATCTCAACACAAAGAGCTCGGTGGTACTTTAACTTGCCTTAGTCCCATCCCCACCTCCCCCAGCTCCACAGTAGTTTTGAAAACAGTCCCACAGCTAGGAAGCTGTGAAAATCATCAGCCTAGCAGCCCCTGGAGGGAGAAAAAAATAGGTCTGGAGCTCCCCAAATGCCTATTGTTACTACTAAAGCATTGTCACTATTTGACCTGTCTGGCAGCACCCTGAAAAGCTCTCCTCTCAAGGCTATTGTTACATAACCTCATTCAGAGCTCAGTCTGTTCAAGCAACCCTATCCCTGGGGCGTTTGTCAACAAACAAATATGTGCCAACAATAAAAAAAAACACAATACATGCCAATTGTTTCACATCGGGCAGTTACCTGAGATAGCCACGCCACTTGGGACTGACCAAAAACTTAAAAAGAGAAAGTTGGAAACTGAGACGTCTACAGAGGGCTTAGGGAAGCTCTGGGAATCTAGAAGGTGGCATGCATTTGCAGGGCTGTGCACATGCCCAGGAAAGACCAGGAAAGGCCCGAATCTCTCACTTCTGGCTGGCTTGGAGGCTGTGTGCAAACCGAAAGTGAAGGCAAAGGCAGACTGAACACCAACCGCCAAAGCACTGATTGCATGTCCCCACATACACGCACAGTCCTCCAGCAAAGCCTGGGAGATTTCCTGTTTCATGCACTTAAAGAACTCTATGTCCAATCATTAGCTCGCCATCAAACTAACCAAGCAGAGGCTTCAGTGGCCACATATGATAAAAAGTACGAATCATACAGAATTAGTCCAGAAAAGCCACTAAACAAGAAACAGCAACTAACAGCAACAACAACAAACCCTGGGGAGGGGGGAATATGACTTCCAGAATTGCTACATTCTATTATCAAAAATATCCAGTTTTCAACAACAAAAGTTACAAGACATGGAAAGAAACAGAAAAGTATGTTTCATACACAGTGGGGGGAAGTAGCCAATAGAAACCTAGACAAAGATTTCAAAAGAGCTATAATAAACGTGTTCAAACAATTAAAAGAAACTGTGTATCAAAAATTAAATGAAGGTATGACCAAAAAAAATGTTTCAACAAATAGAAGATATAAGTGACATTAAATAAAGAATAAACGTCTGATATAAATAATCTAATCTTTCACCTTAGGAAACTAGACAAAGAAGAGCAATCTAAAGACAAAGCAAACAGAAGGAAGGAAATGGTAAAACTCAGAACGGAAATAATAGTCGCTGTGTGTTATCTCCGAGAAAGTGAGCCCAAGCGGAGACAGCCACCTTCACAGGCAACGTGTCAGGCATCGATAGCTTGTTCTGGAGCCAAGACTCGGAGGTATCATGTTTCCACGGAGTATCACTGTTGCAAAGGCAATTGGACAAGTGAGAGGACAGTCAGGTAATATGAGAGAAACACCTACGCTGTGCACGTCCTGTTCCCAGAGGCAAGGTCCAGACTCCAAGCTTTGATGTTAGAGGGTCACACCTCTGATGTGTCCCCGCACCTCATTCCCAGTCACTTTCACTTTGGGCCATTTTAAGAGATATTTTCCCACCCTCTGTAAAACCATCAAGCAAATGGCTGGATCGGCAGAGAGGACTCTGGACATGCAGCAGCAACAGCACGAGTTCAGAAGGATCCCAGGAACACATGGGAGAAAAGGAGAAGCAAGCAGCTGGAAACGTCGGCAGCTCTGCACGCTCCGTGAGGAAGGAGAGCCAGGCCCAAACAGTCCATTCTCCACACTCCTTCCCTGAGAGCATGACCCCAAGTCTCTCTGAACCAAGAGTACATAAGTATTTGTATGATTCGCTGCCCAGGGACAAGCTCTAGAATGGGATATGGACAGATGGAAACATCGAGCTGAAAGAAATAGACTGAGAGGTAACATCTACCCTGTGTTCAATATTAATTAACATTGTGACACGGTACCCAAGAAAGTGAATACAATCTCAGGTGAAGCGTCTTACCGTGAGAGAGCATCTCACTCTGTCTGGTGTGTGTCAGCCAGAGCCCACAGAACAAATTGTTTCAGTCTAAGTGCTACCATTTGAAGAGGGGACATAAATGACAAGATGTCAGGTACTCGAGGGAGATTAACACTGGCACTGTGTCAAAGGAATGGGGTGGGAAGTTCACTGGGAATTTAAGGACATGTAGGAGGTGCAGCTAGAGAAGAACAATGTTGGCATGGAGAAGTCAGAAGTAGAAATGAGACTGTATTCCAAAGATTTTAAGGGCTACCTCCTGGGAAGAGGTTTCGATGTTATCTAGAACGATTACAGAAGACGGGACTAGAATGAAAGTCCCCGGGACAAGAAGACAGGTTTCAGCTCCATATCAAAATGGGCTCTCCTCCTTAGAAATGTCCTCCTCTTCCCTTTGGTCTTATTTAGTCTCCACATTAATCAAAGGCCATTTAGAGAAGAAACCAATGTTTGCTCTTCCCTTGGGTAGTAGCTTAAGAAAGATTTCTAGGAAATTACTGATAATAAAGTCAGGAAAAAATGGGAAGAGGAGGAGAAAGACTCCCCGGGAATAATCCTTTTCTATCAACCATCCAGTTTTCCAATGACAAAAAAATAAAAGAGCAAAGACTCCTATTAAACGTATTTGTCACTGGGTTCAAACTATTAGATGTGGCAATTGAATATAAAATGCTTTTCCAGCAAAAGTTCTTCATGGGAAGAAACTTTTAATAATTATAGCTTTTAAAGAATGGGCTGGAGGGGGGGGCAGGGGGGTGGAGGGTGGCCGGTTAGCTCAGTTGGTTAGAGCGTGGTGCTAATAACACCAAGGTTGCAGGTTCGATCCCCGCATGGGCCACTGTGAGCTGCACCCTCCTTTAAAAAAAACACACACACACACACACAAAAAACGGTGTTGTGGAACTGGGGGATCAGCGAGTGAAGAACAGGATTCGGGGGGAGGAGCCTGGAAAACAGAGAGGCTGGGCACAGAGGCTTCGCTCCCATGGCTGGCTCTGCCCCTCACCAGCCACGGGATCACATCCCTGAACCTTTCACGACCCCATTCTCCACCTGAAACATGAGAAAGCTGGACCAGGTGATTGCTAAGGACTTTGCTAGCTCTAAATGTAGGATTCAAAGAGAGTTACCAATTAGAGGCCCGTTCCACACACCTTTCTGCATTCATTTAACAATTAAACAGGACCAACGCTGAGACAATCGCCATACTATCAACTGTACAAGTATTTTGAGAGCAGATAAACCAGGATAAAATTGTATGTGAAAATGCTTCCACATATATTCAAAATTGATGGCATAAGATCCAGTCAGCCAGCTAATGACACCAACGTGGAAGACAACCAAACGGTTTGAGTCACTTCTCCTTTTTTTAAGCTAAAAAGTGATTGAGCACATTTTGTCACCTGCACAAGGAGAAAAGAAATGCCTCTGAATATTTAAATGTGCTGTTAAAATATTAAGCACCTCCTACAGGCAGTGGAAGTGATCTATCTATTTAGCTGGTGTCCTTCTCCCGCTGGGCACCACCTGCATCTATTCATGACCAGCAAACAAGGAGTTCAATGTCCTTTTAACAGTAGAGGGTCACAGGGCACAGCGCCTTCTCCACGTGCCCAGCTCCAGTCAGCAGCAGCCACGGGATCCGGTCAGGGGCCGACTTGACAGGGGCCGATTTGACAGGCAGTTTCGTGCAGACCTGAACAAAGGGATTGGAGAAGTGGCTCAGCCCTGTTTTTCTATTTAAGCTCAAGACATTACTCAATTTCCATTTCTCAATTTTCAATAAACCCCGGAGGCTATTTCCCTTTTTTAAATTAAATTTATTGGCGTGACATTTTAAATTAAATTTATTGGGGTGACAATGGTTCCATTTCCCTTTTTACTGGTAGGAGAAATAGAGAACGTATCCATTTTCAAACTCAGAGATGCCAATTTCTTTTTTTTTCTTTTAAGTCAAATAACTAAAGCCTCAAAATCTCTGATGGTGAACTTGACATGACAATACTTTAGTACCATTCGAGTAATAGGGCCTGTCACTGTTTCCTGTGGCTCTGAATTGTTTTCTCCTTATTGTTCTTTCACACTCACACACACGTAGAGAAAATACCTGCTATGTACAGCTGCCTTTTCACCTCAGGATGTCTCATGCCATTTACTAGCTTGGGGATGTGGGCGAATCACGTTAAGTCTTCAAACGACAGTCTTATTTATGAAACAGGAACAAAAAGGTCTGGCTGAAGAAGTAATTTTTACATTCCTCTTATCCCTTTCTTGCACCTGCTCGTAAATTCTGCCATTTTCTTATTAACGACAGTTATTGGCTGAATCTAAAATCTGAATGCTTTCCAAAGCTGCAACACATGACCATTGTTTCTCCGCCTGGGGACAACACCGTGACATTGAGGATGAAGGCGTTGTCACAATGACAAGAGGGTGCTGCCAACAGGAGCCAGGAGCCAGGGATGCTCTATGTGTCGCAGTGGCCCTTCCCCAGGAACAGCCATGCCGACCCAAATGCCTCTATGCCCTCGCCAAGAAACACTGGAAGACGTTTCAAAGATCACACCCGCGATCAAGATATAAGAACATGAGCATTGACACATGACTCTACAGATGACGTTCCCTGGAGACGACAAAAGCAGAGAATAAGGACTGAGGTTGGCGACTAGCTGGGAGGATGGGCTGTGTCAGGCTTGACTGTCCAAGGCTTTTCCTGCTCTACTATCTGTATTTTCACAAAACCCTTTACACAGCTGTTATCAAGAAGCCTGGATTGTAAGAGCGGGGCGTTATGCTCCACTAGGTGAAAACAGGATGCACTTTGGGAAAACAGACTGGATGAACAGGTCTCACAGGGACCCAAAGGGAACACCTACCTAGCACATTGGGCTTTCCTTGTCACTTCATTTCAGAAAATCACTTCGGACAACCCTCCTTTATGGGAACTACCCACGTAACAATCAGCCCATGCAAACACTAACCTGACCTGTCCCTTTAGTAATCTCAACTTGTACTTTTTGCCCTCATTTTTCTTAGCAGTTTTCTTCACGATGTAAGTTCTTAATAGTGTCCCCAGTGAATGTGTCTTAGTCACACAGAGGATATTAAACTCTTTTCCTGCAACCTGCATTCCCATGGAGAGTGCAGTTATCAATGTCTGCCTGGGCCTTTAAGCCACAAAAGCCTATCTGAGATACAAAAACCTTGGGTGTCTAACAAGGTTCCCGTAGGTCTCAAGGGAAATTCTTGGAAACCAATGTGCATTTGGGGTTCTGGGACCTGCTCGCCAGAGAGCTCCTTGCATAGGCGGGCTGGCATCATTGCAGGCCCAGTACTGCCCCCTTCTCAGTCCTTTTCCCGTGAAGAGGGGTGGGGACAGATAACCTCGAGGTTACTGAACTGAGGACAAGAGGAAGGAGTGGTATAGGCTCTACAGTAAGCATGTTGAGTTATGACAACTGTAATGGCCCATCCCCGCCCCCACTAAATGCAGGGGGTCTCAAGACCGTGTGAAGGGGCACTGTGTGCTGTCCACTGGAATACCGCCCAACAACTGTCATTAACATTGAAAGCTTCTTCTGTCGAAGCCATTCACGTACCAGTGTCAATTCACAGAAGTGCATCAGCCAAAAATGCCAAGCAGCCCATATCCAGCCCCCACACTCGAGAGTTGGCCGGCCAGCACTACTCTGGTTACACACTTGACCGTAGGGGCCTGAATTGTGTAGTACCTTTCATCTGTGACTTAGTCATTTCATAGGCCAAGAGTCTCAAGTGAAAAATAAGGCTTTATCTTTAGGCAGTTTTACCAAGGCAAAATGTAAGAATGTGTGCGTGCACATGTGCACACGTAAACACTCAAATGTGGTATCTGGGCCAATAAAAAAAACAAAAAAAACCTAAATTCAATCATCACTCTTAACAAAAATATCCATTTCCCTTGCTTTGCTAAATCAATTCTTTTTTCTGTCTCAGTGACATAAGACTTTTCCGGAGCAGCCAGTCATGAAAGCTGAGAACAGTGACTTAACCGGGCTCTATATTCTCCGTACACGGTCACGTATCTCCCAACCCCAAGGCACCACTCCACCAGCGCGTGCGCGTATCTTATAAACAAGTATAAACCTCTATCAACCAGCATGCGCTAGGGTCATCTCTCTTTATCTATTTGTCTCCTATTAACTTTCTGCACTACCTGCCTCCAAAAATGGTTAAGATTACTGCGTTACTTACCAAAATAGGAAGCTTTCCAAAAGCCACCCATACAAGCATACCGCTTCTCAGATGAACCCTCTAGTTGTGCATAATTTAAAAAAACTGACCATGTAGGATAATGCTGTTTATTAAAAATATATTCAGGGAGAAGGAAGTCAGTGCATTTATGCAATTTTACATACACATCTGTAGTTTGAGGTTCCATTATTCCAACAGTTCATATAAATCACTGTTTCAGTTAAGAGAAAAAAATGCTTTACACAGGAGATCAGCAATTGGTTATAGGTTTGGTAATATGAGTAGACTTGTAAAAATAAAACCACCTCTTCCATTATTAAAGAATGTCTCCTTTTTGCAGACAAGTCTTTAGAGTTAAGAACTTTTTCTTGCATAAGAATTAACTTGAAGTTCTTGGAAAACAGCCAATCCTCCATTTTTCTAGAAATATAAATGCTCTACTTTATCTGGAATTAGTTTCTTTTGAGGTAACCAAGGAAGCATTGTCAGTGATTTGTCACTAGGTTATCCTGTCCTGTGTATGCCAGCTTCTGCAACGTCAAACCTAAGACTCGTACAAAAGCATTTTTCAGAAAATTAGAAATACAGAGCATGACATTTCCAAACGTTCTCATTACAGTAGGGAAAAATGGGTCAAAAAAACAAAGGCTAAGAGAAAGGAATTCAAAGCTTGATCATCTTCGCTACTGGGGAATTAACAGCAGCACCCAGAACACCCCTAAAGGATCTAGTTTCCGAATGCACAATTATGTCTTTCCCCAGCAAGCCTCCTTTGTTAACCACATTTTTTTTTTCTTGGAATACCAGACATTCCCATTTTCTGGGTTCAGAGCACTGACAGGAACAGGACACACAGCCTCAACACCTCATGAACCAGAGAAAGACAAACCTCTAATTCGCCGGCGATAACCGTTGCTGTGGAAAATTAACACTTGAATCTAATTTCTTGGATGCAGAGGCTGAGGCTTTGTCCCTCGGCCTACAGGATGCCCTCGGCAAGTGCAGGAAGTGACTGGTCAGCTAGCAGCTGTACTACTTTCCATGTTATGTACTAAACTCGAGAGCACAGCCAAATGCAGGCAAGAGGGCTTGGGCACCATCTTCGTTATAGACTGCTACGGTGCAAGTTTCTGTCATTACAAACACAGAGCGGGAGAACAGAGAGAGAAATCTGTATCCTCATGAGTAGCTGTGTGAAAGGTTTCTGCTGGATTTGGCTAAGGCATTTAGAACTCTCTCCATGTCTGTTCCTGATAAGATTACCTAAAGCTCACAATTCACTTTTTTTGGGGAGGTGGGGGAAAAAGGGGCGGGGGGTGGGAGGAGGGGATTACATATAACTGCCCCTCCCTTCCTTCTAAAAATGAAATCATTAAAAATATGTTCTCATATACAAAGCAGATCAAATCAGTAAACTGTCTGAATGACACCACCACACACACACTGGGTGTTGGCTGCCACTAACATCTGACTGACTCCATCTCAGCAAAATTAAAGGACAACAAAATCTCAAGTCACTACCCAACTTTTTACGTGTGTAAAGCATACTTAGAAAATCGGTGCTTGTTGACAGGATTACTAAGCAAATAAATTTAAGGCATAACTGGAAGAAAAGCAAACGAAGTTAATCCTTTTTCCCTACGATAAAATATTAAGGCCTCTGCTAAGAGAGATTGCTTTAACATGGGAAGAGTCTTCCTGCCCTCACTAACCAAGGGTTCCGCATACTGAGGAAGGGAGTAGGCTAAAGACTGAAAGCGTTTAAACAGGTAACTACTGACTCTGAAACACCTAAGCTCGAATTGGATTCAAAACCATCAAATGTGCTCGTTAGACGCTAAGTCAATGAGGCCAAATCTGCCAGGGCCACAACATGGATAAAATGTCAAGTACAGATATTTTAATATGAAACATTACTTTGTTTATACACGTCTAAATTTTAACAATAGAACCCTGTTTTTCAAAAGAATGAGGAACAAAATGCTACGTTCAAGCAAAAACCTTTGTGCTTAGTTTGTAAAAAGGTATCAGAACAGTTTAAAACAAATCAGTTCATTCTTTAACACTAATTCCACTTGCTGGAACTGCTCAGCTCCTATGCTGTTATAACTGCAGACGCAACTCACTTGTCACAGCCTCTGCAGGGACCAGGGACACACACCCCGAGCCCCCTACAGCCCTGTCACACTGCTGGGGTCACTGCCACGTGGCGAAGAGCAGCCTCTGTGGGGAGGCTGCACATAAGGCCATTTATGTGTGAAATGACAAAGTAATCTAAGTGAAACAAACCACTACGTTCCTCTCCAGTGGTGAGATGGGGCACAAAGGGACTTCTACAGGAGTTGAATAAGACTTTGGAACAGTCAAACAAAGAAATTGATTTCTCAAAGTTCAATATAAAAACAATTAGCTCATCTCTCATTTTCGAAAGAATTATGGAAATTCTCTCCAATTTACGCAACAGGCTTAATTTTGAACCTTAGGAAGAAAGGCGTCTTCTCCCATTGTCTCTGTTCTTCAAGTTGCTATTATAAATTCTTTGAAGAGTGAAATCAGCCATGACGCAGAATCATGGAGACGGAATGATTTACTTGCATTGAAATACATCTACACAATTGAAAGTTATGCATACAGCACAGAACTATAAACAAAAAGGTGAAGCAAACATTTATTTTCAGGTAAAAACATTAACCTGATGGATTATTGCAGATTTGAGAAATCAGCACATGAAACAACGGGACAGAGAGGGGCATTGGTTACAGGTCCTTTCATCTGTGTGGAGACAGGCTGTGCTGCGAGGAGGGGGAGAGAGTGGAAGAAAGAAAGACTAACAAAAACTGAAAACAAGAACATGGGAGGAAAAAAAAACTTTTTTCGCTTTAAGAGGGAATGAAAACTGCTCATTTTGTTTAAAACTTGGCATCAATTCAAAATGTTCTGGCCAGGTGGCCAGCCCCCCACTGCAGATGTTGCGACCTACACTAGAGAATGAATGAATGTGCTCTCCTTGCCGTGTCTCTGCTTCAGGGCTGCTCTTGCTGGGAAGGTCATGTAAACAGTCCTAGTGTGTCACTGGGAAAAGCCAGTAATACCCTACAACTATGTTAAAACTAAGCTCTAAGAAAAATCTACCTAGTTACAAAGGCTGAATTATATTGACAATATATGTCAATTCATTGACTTTTAAATTATGTCTTAATTTGAGAGAGAACATGGAACAACAAAAGCCCATGGCTAATGTAACAACTGTGTCATATACAAAAAAAAAGAAGAAACTGTGAACTGCACAAACAATACATGAATGGGGAGAGAAAATTAGAGGGAAGTGAAAAGCACAGAGAGCTAACCTACTAAACTGGATTTGTCAAATACGCGTGAGCTTTAATTTCTGTACTTATGTACAAGAGTTGTCTTTGGAGGAAACAAAACTGCAGACTTAGCTAGATGGATACACACAGCCCAGAATTAAACTGCACAGCGACATTTATTGTTTCAGCCTGGAAAAACATCCCTTTTTTTTA
The DNA here is from genome assembly GCF_964194185.1 of Rhinolophus hipposideros. Taxonomy (NCBI): domain Eukaryota; kingdom Metazoa; phylum Chordata; class Mammalia; order Chiroptera; family Rhinolophidae; genus Rhinolophus; species Rhinolophus hipposideros. Next base: position 93,192,737 of record NC_138052.1, read on the forward strand.
AATTTCACACAGCAAAGCAAGTTAAAAACTTCACTCATCAAATAAATGATAATTTAAACAAGAACTTGCTAAAGAAACCTCATCACAACAACATTTTAGGGCCTGATCACTTTAAGTCCATGGGCCATTAATGAATATCAACCAAGTGTCTCTTTTATAATCTGCAAGCCGTTTTTCCTACAAGGTGTAACATGTTTCCTTGCCTCAGGTGATACATTTAGAAAAGAACTCATGATTTTTTTCTTTTGCTGTAACAGGCAGACACTGCACTTCTTGGTGTGATCAGGAAAGATGGAACGACTGCTGCCCTTCTCTGGCTGCTATTAACAGTTTTTCCCGCATTATATCAATGTTTGAATAGTCCGGCAACTTCAGATAGTTCACACAGGTCATTACGGAGGGCAGAAAGTCATCCGGGTTTTCTGTTGACTCAAATGTCTTCCGGACAATTGTCAAAGGTGGATTCAAACTCCGGAAGCCTGATTTAGAGGGAAGAAAGAGACCGAGGAACTCAGTAAGTTGACAGGAATGAAGTTGATGCACAGCAGCCAGCTCAGAACATTTTCTCACCCGTGAGAAGAACCAGCCCGGAATCACAAGTGTCCCCTTTTCTATGCTGCTCCCACCAGAAAACATGACACTGTTCTGCTGTATAGTATTACCACACACGCCAAGTATGTTTTCTTCCTTGGCAATTGGATCTACACATTCAGTACACATTTAGTGCATGGAACCTGGCATCTGCTTTATTTACCATAAAAAGTCATTGTGTAACATGAAGGAAGGCACACAGTTCCTTACGCCTTTTGACTTTTAGAACATAGTATCAATTCATAGCTAATATGAGTATTACCAGGACTCATTTCTGAAAAATCAGACTTCAGGATGCCTTCTCAGCTAAGAGCTTATAATGTGCAAATGTCTGAGAATTTGGATTTTACCTAGAAAAGCAGCATTACATACATGTTAGTAATCCTACCTCAATCTGTTTAAGACAATCCTTGTGAATTTCCCTACCAGTGAGATCTTAACAAAACAAATCGAAAACTTCGAAACATTATGGTATTGGAATAACTAAGAGGCATTATACCAAATAAATAATATCCTGCTACTGGCACTGAAGACACACAGACACTGACACAGACACACACACACACACCTAGGATAGATGCCAGGCATTAACAGTGTACCCACCTCCAACAGGCAATCTTGGGCTACCTGTCACAAACTGCAGAAATAACCTCTGCTGCTCATTATCAAAACTACTGAGAATCTCAAACAAAAACTTCACAGCCCGACTGCAACAGAAATAAATACACCAAGATTATTTCATCACATTAAAATATACTTTTGAACCATACCATATCATCGACTCTCACGATTAGCTAGACATTGTTAAATTTAAGTGTGACTACATATGAATTCACATTACAATGCACTCTGAAATCAAATTTGTTTTTGTTATAGCTAGAATTCAGATGGAATGATTACTGCTGGAATAAATAAGACTTGTCTGGGAATGTACAGGTATCTCTGTTTCACAGTATATAAAAATGGGTAACGAGATTACCCCTGTATTCCCTCCTCCTTCCCCCCGCCTGCCCATTTTCACAGAAATACTTGAAAAAAGAACCCTTTGGATTCTAAAGCAGCAGTCTTGAGAGAAACTAGGCCAAAAAATCAGAGAGCCTCCTTTAACAGATTTAAAAATGACCCCCCCGCCTTATTGCTGTTTATAATATATACTTACATGCACTACCAAATTCTCGACTACAAACTGAAAACCTGGCGATCCCAGCACTCACCTGTCGTGAGTATAACCGTGATCCGGCCTGCAGCATTCCATCAGTGTCTTTGCGTCCCAAGTGTCTGCCTTACTGCCACACAAGAGCTGGTCCAGCTGTGTATTTAAAGAGGGGTAACCAATTACTAAACTGCTGTATAACTGAGTGAAGTGCATACATGTTCTGTTTTGTAGTACCCAATATAAAGGTTTATATGTAGCAAATAAGAGTATCATTTTCCTATCGAAAACTTGCCCTTAGGACCTCTTTATATGATATGCTCTTCTAACACATTTACAGATTTAATCTCCTCTTCAGCTGCACACTAATAGGCACTCTGCCCATTTGCAGAGACTGAGTTCTAGAGACGCCTTTAATGTCAAACAAAACACATGTGAGACAAACCCTGATTTAAGTTTTCCTAGCGCTTTTTATTTCTTTAGACTCTTTAACTTGATAATCTACCTCTAACTAGGGAGATTTTATAAATACTGGCTTTTAGAAACAAAAGGGCACACAATAAGGGAAGCCAAGAGACAGAATAGTGAGCTGGAGAGAGAAGTGGGAAAAGACATCTGAACTGAGACATAGCAACTGAGTAGGTTTTCATTCTCTGTAGAGAGGCGCATTTATGCCATATGGCTGAGGTTGTATCAGGACCAACGAGCCATTACAGAATGAATATTAGGAAGCAAAAAATGCTCTTGTGTCCTTGGAAATACCAAACATCACTTTCAAATTCAACCATCTTTCCTCTGGTCAACAGCCCATTTGCAGGTCTACATACTTTTGAGAAAATCCAATTCAGGGCATGTATCTACTCTATGTGTCACTCACTGCCACGTACTTTATGTATCCTGCTCAGTGACACAGAGATTACCCCAATTTTAGAGATGAGGTAGATGGATATGGTCATTCAGCTAATTAGTGGGGACCTAGATTCAATTCGAGCACCAACACTGCTGCTTTCAATTCTAGATGACATTTAGTGCCTAAAAATGCCAGGTATGCCACACACTTCAGTAAGCAGCAAATCAAAGGGGACATAAAAATAAATGAGATTAAAATGCTAAGTTATTAAAAGATTTCCAGATTTAGCCAGTAATGAATGTGTATTCTAAAGCTAGTATTCAAACATTAAACAAAAAGGTTTCCAAACGGGGGAACCTAACACCTTCTAGACTCTTTCTATGACACCTCACTACCAGTAAGTATATGTAATTTCTTCAGACTGCTGGAAAACACTGTGCCCCTTACACTTTTTCCCTTTTCACAAGTCTTCTGTGAATTTGCCAATTCCACTTCCTGAAAACTTCAGGGACTAACTTTGATCTTGAAACAAAGTCTCATATAATCCAAGAAATCAAGTCCAAAAGCAAAACAGTGCAACCTCCTCAGTCAGTTTCCTCTTCAGTCAGTTTCGTTACTAGGCCGGCCCTTGGCTCTTCCCTCCAGCCACAGGACAGAAACAGCCCTGTTCTCCACCAGGCAGCATCCTGCGTGTCCAGCTGACTACGATGCTACGCTTAATCCCACATGACCTTCACTCCCTAATATTTAATATTTATTACATTTAATATAATTCATCTTATTTATACAACATAAAATTATATTACATTTAATGTTTAATATTCTTTCTCGCTCTGGAAATAATCTTATCTTTCCTCAACATCCACCCCTTGCTCCCAAACCCCCCTTTTTTGTTTGCAACGATGAGTCTTTGACTAAAGAGCACAGCGACACCCCACTAAGGTAACTATGGGTACAGGCTAGAAGTGACCATTCTTTTAGACATAAGATACTCACTTCTTCTGGGTAGAAGTACTGAAGATGACTGAGTGGGAAGACGGATTCAAATCCATCTCTGAATGAATCAAATTGCCTGGAAACGCCTTCATTTAGTGCCCAGAATATAACCAGCTGCAAAAAGAAAGTCTTTTATAAACAGACAAGATTCAAATCTCTTTCTGTGGCAAAATACAGTGAAACATCCTTCATGATAACTTAAAAAACAAGAACAAAAACACGTTACTAAGTTTTTAAGATAGCTCCCAGAAAACTACCTAGGTAAAAGATCAATCAAATCAACGTCTAATTTGCTACCTGGCCAATAAGAATATGTAAAAACTGCCACGTGCATTTATGTTTAGTGTGTTTTCAAAATTTCATTTACATCAAATCCCTATGGTATAGAGTTATATATTCCTTTACCAGATGATAAGCAGATGAGAATTTCCCAAAGGGATAAAATGTCATTGAGAATTAATGTTTCAAGGTACACAATTACCAACTGTTAGGTGTTTTCAATTTTTAAGGTCAAATTTTTAGCTCTAAATTCTGCTAAGTTCTTAGAACCCAACCTAGAAAAAGGCAAACTGGAAACGCAGTCCTGTGAGGCTGAAGGGTAACACAGGCATCTGTTACTGGTCCAACATTATCTAGTCATCATGACTCTGACTAACCGAATGGGTGTAGAAATAGGGGACATATTCAGATAAAAAATTTTAAAAACAGTGTTTTTGACAGAAAACTAAAAGCATTATTGTAAATTATTTTCAGAGAACCTTAATCTGGAGATTAACTCATCATTTACCTAGGAAACTGAACGATTAGCCTTCTCAAAGTTAGGAGAAGAAATAGGTAGTAGTAGAAGACAGTCCTACTGAGTACACTAAAGGGATTACTTATGAATCACAGAAATGTTAGGTGGATTTAGTAGTACCTGAGGTCCTCCTCTCTTCTCTCTCAAACTGATGAAGAAAACAAGAGTTGAAATTTTTCAGAAGTTCTATCTAAAATTCCACAGCAAGTCAGTGGAAAAGTGAGGTCTAGGTGGAGGAGGTGTTTTATCTTGAACCCAATGCTCTTTCTACTCAATGTCAGGAATAAACCAAAAGAAACTTTTCAAAAAGTAGTAATAAAGCTCTACATTGAGTAATTTGTACTCAATATACAATCATTTTTCCTTAATTTAGCAAATATAGTCAAGGAGTGTGAATTAATCATTTGAAAAGCCTCACCAAACCCATAAACATGGCGCCGGCGCGCACACATGCACATGCGTGTGCGTGAGGGAGAATGCTGTCAAGTTACCCGGCTTGATAGAAACACAGAAATGCAGTTTAGTGAGAACACAAGTGATGGCTCTTTTTCACTGATTTCTTCTTAAACTGTGATGAAATGTGATGTTATTAGATAGTATTCAAGCTTGTGGATAGCAAATTCAAGATTCTATGTCAAGTACTGGGAACTACCTGACATGTTCTCTCAAGAGCAAACAGAAGGTAAGGCCTGAAAAGGTGAAGTTCAGGCAGTGATCCCAGGAATCCAGTGTCAAACCCATCGGTGTAGGCGGGAGCGGATACGGCCTGTGCTTACCTGACAGGCCCTTCCCTTTCGCTCCCAGCAGTTCCCACAAGCACAGCCCTGCCTCAACCCAGACGGCCTTCCTCCCAGAGAATGCTGCATTACATACTCTCAGATACTCCTCGAGATTGTGGATAGTGACTGGTATATCCTTTCCTCCTTTCTTCAGTTCGATGTTGGGAAACCCTGGCAGAGTAAAATCCAATCCTAGATCTTCAACTGAACAGCCATTCATAGTCAGGGTTTCTAATGCATATCGTAGACTCTCTTTGGTCTAAACGAAAGGGAAGGGGGGTTGTCAAGCACAGTAATTCATTCCATTATGTTTTTGTGTTTATAAGACATATGCTAACACATTTTATAAGCTCCTTTAGTTTTTAGTCTATTTCTTTATTCTCTTTCAGTTATAGTCTACACATGAACAAGTCACTGAGATCAAAAGGAAATCATCTTAAACCCTTCAGAATGTAACTACCTTTATATGGGACACAAGATCTCGAGTACTCCTCCATAATGAGTTGTTTGCTGTTCAATTTGATCATATTCAAACCAGATTTCACAGAAAGGCCATGGTTCTTTGCATAATGGTCAATTAAAAGCGTGTGCTCTAGAGTCAGACACACTTTTCATAAATTCTAGGCTAATTTAATGAATCTAATGCATGTATATAGCAATTACTGAGTAATACAACAGTTTAGAAACTGTAAATACAAATAATACACATAATGCACTATGTCCTAACAGCATTTAACTTTTTATCTCTGCAAAAGTCAAGTCTAAAGAATATTCTCCAGATTCTTCATTCAATCATTTCAGGCCTGGAATAACAAATACGTATATCATACAGTAACACTACGGTGAAAACAGGTTACAACAAAACTCTATGAAAAGTCAAGTTATATTCTAACTTAAACTAAAAAAGGCTAGGAAGTGCTGATTATTAAATTAGTCTTTTTTTTTTTTTTGAAGAAACTAAAAGCTGCTTAGGATTCCAGGTAATTCAAAATACAGAGGTGGCAGCATTATTTAAGATTAAGGAAAAATACAGTTGTTGAAAATGATGTCCACTTTTCCTTCTCTGCAAAAACCCACGTTTATGTTTGTTTCGGGTAAATCATTTATGACACCAAAAGAAGGCTTTTCATTTTACATATGAAGTATTCTTCAGCAGAAAGATGAAAAACAAAATTTTAAAAGCTGTCCATTTGAATGTTCTCCCACTGGAAAGCTATCAAAATTGCCCCCGCCCCCACCGCCTTGTAACAGACCAAGGCAATCACTACTACGCTAATGGGAAGTCGCTTCTCCCATAACTACTTAAGAAATATCTTCTTTGTAAAAATTTTCATTACAAAATGCTATCACTGATAGGAATCTAGAATACACAGTATGTCCTTGAGCTGTTTAAAAGGAATTCACTGTTTCTCTGAAACTTACGTATTAAATCAAAAGCTAAGCTTCAGCCCATTTCCCATCTATCTTTCAAAACCTTGACCAGCCAACAGAAATGTCAGTCAGTACAACTTGCTCCATCTGTGTACTTTATAAAATGATGGGCTAAAGTGTTTCGGAATACCACCACTCCTCATGCCCTGGCTGAAAGTTGGTTAATACAGCAAATCAGTTTCTGTGTTTTTTATATTTTTAAAATGACAGCATCAGGAATAATCTAGATTAGAAGAAGAGAATCAGGGTAGCATGCTGCAGTGGAAACAAGGACCCAGAACAGAACCTGCAGGACATGCACGACTGCAGGCTCGGTACTGAGCAGCCGGGGATGCAATTCCAGCTGCCCCTCATTGTAGGTATGTGCCCTTGGGCAGCTGGTTACTCAACCTTTTGCCCTGGGTTTCTCAAGTATGTAACAGGGACATTGCAGAAATACCTAAGCCTCACCGGCTTGTTGTGGATTAAATGAATTAACATATGCAAAGCACTGGGAACAGTACCAAGATTTTACTTTCTTTCCTCACCCCCCCCTCGGCCCTGCCCACACACACGTTTTCTGGCCATTATTTACCTAAAAGACGATCTTGAATAAGAGTGTAGTAGTTTAACATTTATGAAGTTGCTAATTGTAAACTGGTTCTCAAAATCCTAATACAATTATCATATGGAAAAGATGGAGTTGGCCCCTTTAAATACCATTTCCCTTAATAAACTTTTTTCCAAAAAATCACCAATTAATATGGGGGATAAGATTAATTCCCTTACAAATCATCTTCTTCCCTGACAAAAAGGCATTCTAAAACCCCCACCTGTCTGCTGTGTGCTCTTCATCTTATCAAGAGATGTGACAGTTTCTCTCGCTACAGAATCTTACTCTCTATTCTTACTTTACATAATTTAAGAAATGGAAATTGATTTAACATTGGTCCGTGTGACCTGCCCAAATATAAGCTATTTGAGTCTGTGTTACTTTTTTAATACAACTTTGTCTTCTCCAAATGTCAGATACAGAGACACTATTAATCTCAAACTGAGTCAAATGACTTTTTAATCTATTGTTAATACATAAAAAATATAAATGATATAAAGCTCAAGATTACACATGAAATCTAACAGAGAAATCTAAAAATGTGTTGCCAGGAAACAGTGCACAACTACTATGACCTTTTGAAAATATCTTCTTGAGATCTTTCTAGAAACAAATGTTCTAAACTAAGCCACCTTCTGGGGATGGGGGAGAATCAATGTGTCTTGAGAACAGTTTTATCAATTCAAATGCTTACTAAAAGAATTCAGTATATGTACCTGCCCTGATACACAACACCCGTATAAAATTGAACAAACAAGACCCCTTAGTTCAGTTAGGAGTGTATTTTATTTGCTAATCAAGCTGTTTACTACTCATCGTATTTTATTTGCTAATCAAGCTGTTTACTACTCATCACCTGCTGTTATTATACGTCATCTTACCCACTGTGAAATCATGTTTCAGTTATAATTTAAATAAAAACTCTTCTAAAATAGTATTTTAATATAAAATAACTGTGTCAAATACAAACCACTTAACAAAGACCTCATCTTTCTACAATAAGAAACTGATCCACTTAACCGTTACCTCATCTTCTAAACCTACCTGGGATTTATCTTGTTCAAGTCTTTTCTTCTGTCTGACAATGTCTTCTAGGTGATACACTGATCTGGCTACAACTGGGTCAATGTCAAACAAATCGTGCGATGTCAGTGAAGTTTCTTGCCGTAGCATCCATTTATAAAAGGGTAAGCCAAGGGGAAGGTCCACCTGAAAGGGAATATGCAAAATATTTTAACAGTCACTCTCAGCTTCTAGATTTGCCTCCATTCTATAACTGACACTTTAAGAGGTCATTTAAAAAGGTCAGTAATCCCAAGGGGAAAAATATATTTAGGAACTATTTCACTCATTATATGAAATTGTCCCCATTTAAATTCAATCTGGGGCCCTGATTTGTGAAAATTTTGGAATAGTTAAGAATCCTATTTAAACAATGACCTTATAAAGCAATTTTTCAATGATGGACATATTCTCCATACAGGGCCCCACTGTCAAGAGATGTTGAGAGGAATCTTACTCTATTTGGGGCCAAGTAAACTTAATTCCACTGTAGTCCTGTATTACTGCGTATTTGGAAGCAAAAGAAGTTAAAAGAACCAAAATTAAAATTTTTAAAAATTGAATTTCTAAAATAACTAACAGCTCATTCTTTAGTTACAGTGAACTTGTAAGCTTGTGAATTTGACATCAGATGAAAATGTCTTTCACATGCTGACAAAATATCTCAGAAAATGTGAGAAGAGGAAATGAAGAAAAGTCCAGAAATATTCAAACTTCTGTGAATACTGATTTCTGGGATACTTTCCACTCCAGCATTACTGGCAATTGACTGCAGTTTACTCATGCTTTGCTATTGAATTAAAAAATCTCATGTCACACACTCTAGAAATATATAATTACAACCACCCTTCTTGTCACCTGACTCTGAACTCTTGCTACTAAAGAAACAGGCCACACAGACTGGCACCTGGGCCTCACCCTGAACTACTCAAAACTGGCTTGTGTAACAAAACCCCAAGTAATTCACATGCACATTAACGCTTGTGAAGCACTGTTTTAAAATTCAGCATTAAGGGATGAGGTACTTTCATAGAACACAGGTACAAAAAAATTACAGAACCATCATCTTAAACTTACCAATCGGAAATCCATGATAGCCTTGGCCATTAATTTTCCTAGGAAGCGAAACTTCATCTTAACCTTTGCGATATGAGCTGGCTTAGCTGTCCTACCGAAAGGAAGCGCAAAGAGGCCCTGGAGGTTTTGAATGTACTTGGTCCCTTCTTGGCTTCCTGTGAAATGAGCAAGTCACCAAACTTTAGATGCTCTTTCCCAAAACAAGACAAAACCTGGTAACACTAAGAACATTTAAGAAATTCAGTATTCTCAAAATCAGCTAGGTCATGGAATGAAGTCCTCTAGAGCTGGAAGGGTCTCCCTTACTTGTTAAGGAGAAAACAAGGGCTGAAAGAAACTACGGTCAGAGAGCACAGTACGGTCCTCTGGTAGAAGTTACACATGTAATGAATTGCAAGGGCCCTCTACCTGATCTGAGGAACACAAACTGACTGACTCACACACAGATTCTTTACCTTTTGGATTGCTAAGAGTTACTTCTTCACCTCTCCAGAGACCCAAGTCAGCTCTCTGCAGTTCCTGAGATACAAGTGCATAAAACTCCAGTGTAGGCCCAAGACCTGTACCAACCTACAGAAGAACAAAAGTAGAACAATTTCAAATCTGAGACTTTGCACTGCTTTTTTAACCTGCCACCCTCTTGGCAATGTGGATGCTAACAGCCACTGTTTATCAGGACGCAGTAGAGATTATTTCCCAAACTGTCCTGATTGTATTGCTCCAGCCTCGGTCACCTGGTACAAGAACTACAACTCTTCCTTCTTTCCTACTCCCACGGCCCGACATTTTCATTGTACACCGATTAAAGTACTATTCTAACTGCGTATCTTACCCTCAGGGATGCAGACGGCACCGCTTGTACATGGCTCTCTCGCCCATTCTCTTTTGATGTTCGGTCAACTGCTGCCCTGAAACCAGCTCAAATGTCACCTCCTCCGGAGAAGCCTCATCAGCCCAGTTTCTCTGCTCATTTTCTTTGGCCTTACATTTCCGCTACTGAACTAGTTATCACATGACACTGTCAGCACCTCGCGATCTGTGTGCATCTCTCACCTGAGGGTAACTTTAGTTCACCTCTGTACCCGCTATAGTGCCCGGGCACACACCAACCGTATAGTCGAGGTTTGTCAGATAAAGCACAGTCAGTGGAAGGTCTGCCCACATACCAGCAGCCACCCGTCCACGTTAACCTCAGGGAGGACGTCAGTGCTTCTCCAACCCGTGGAGCACTGGAATCTCCTGAGACCTTACCGATATGCATATGATGGGGGTGGGCATGTCCTGAAGATTCTGATTTGGTGGGTCTGCTTTAGAGCCTGGGCACTGGGATTTTGAAACAAGGCCCAAAGGTAACTGCACAGCCTAGAATGAAAACCCCTCCTCCACGAGACACATGATCCTAGGGTAGTGTTCACAGCCTAGTTCTTCCTTCATGTTCTATCAAGGTTCTACCAGCTCAGAACATACATTAGATATGCAGCTAATGACAAGGTAATACCGCCGTTTATAGGCTAAATCTAACCATAGTTCTGTCAAGAAGCTATATGAAAGCTGTATTAAATAATGGGCATTCGTTTACAATTATAGTTACTTAAAAAAAGTATCCACACTAGCTTAAAGATCAGATGTAGTCACCAAAGATTTAACTCGCACTTTCCCAACAGTGATGTGCTGGCACTTGGTGACACTTTCTGGATCCATCTCTATCCCATTGTTAGTAAATGGTATCAACATTCAGCCCTGCTCCAACCCAAACCTGGGAGCTGTCCATGGCTCTTCTCGTTCTCACCCCCCACATTCCAACCCATCACTACACACTGTAAGCCCCACCTTCAAAACATAGTCTCAACCAGTTACCAGCATCATCTCTTATCTGGTCTCTGCTCTAGCATTCTTGGCATCTCACACCTACTCGCCCAGCACCAAGAGGGAGCCTTGCAAAACCTAAGTTCATCTCATTCCTCCGCCCGTGCACCTGCGAGGTTTCCCATCTCACTCCGAGCAAAAGTCAAGTTCCCAGCACCGCCTGCTCTGATCCCTTCCATCCGACTCTTACTTCTAGCCAGGCATCTGCCAACAGACAGCAACGACTCACCTCTGCTCAAATGTCACCTGAGACCACCCTATTCCCTCCCCATCATGATCCACCTTCTGACTTGACTTTATTTTTATCTTATGGCCTAACACATACATGTGCATGAGTGGGTGTGTATTAGCCTCCCCAAACTAAAAGAAAAGCTCTATGATGATAGAGACTTTTGTATATTTTGTTCTTCCCTGAATCTTGGGTACTGGAGGAAAGGAAAGAGGGGAAGGAGGAGAGAAGCAAAGAGAGAAAAGAATAAAACTGCAGTAACATCTGACATCCACCAGATGGTGCTTCAAAGCCAGTTAGCTCTTTCTTCCTGTAGCATCTTTATCCTAGGCTAAGTAGAAATCACAAATCAGATCAGTCAGCTTCTTTCATCCTTTCTAAAGGCAAAACAAGCCTTAAAATATTGAATGACGCAGTTATCACTGTAAACCCTTTCATCAGAGCAGGTCCCTGCGAGCGTGGCAGGACCAGGTCCAGGTGGCAGGACACATGCTCATGCCGTTCATTCACCCCTATCTGGGGCCCGGCCAGCAGCCCTGTAGATCAACCGGATCTTCTCAGGGGTCTTCGTTTGCTCAACCAGTTCATTAAAAACGTGGGTACTTTGACTTCGCTTCATTTGTTTTTAAAGGAAGAAGAAAAAGCATAAAACTCTAAGAAATAAAAATAGAGTAACCCAAAAAATCTGACACTTGTCTTATTTAAAACTTTCAAAGTCTTTTTACTTTCAAAACTTACATACTTACTACGTGACAGTATTCTGTTTTACTCATTTGATCATTCTAACAATATGAGGTAGCTTTCTTTGTCAGGCCCCTTGTTGAGGTATCGAGTTTACATGTGACTTACCCAACCTGACACAGCCAGTAACTGGCTCCAGTGCACACTCCTAACCTTCCACCTCCCCTGAAGGCTGGGCATTGGTAGCCCCAATCCCTGGGACTTGGCTTGGGTGACTTTCTAAGCCCAGAGACTGGTTTAGTTTTCCCCCGGCTTATCAACCATCCCTATTCAACACGAAGCCCATTTTGATCGGACATTTTGTTTGATGTCAAGGATGTCAAGGATGACTCTTGAGTTGTTAGAGAGTCTTCCTAATGGCCGCCAGCTGCTTTGTATGGTTGAATCTGACTTACAACCTGAGGCTTTATGCCTACATACAGCTAGCACTCCTCCCAACCCCTCCTCTCCAATGATGTCGGCTCCTGGAATCTTTTTCAGAGCCAATAGGTTAAGACTCATCGTGTAAGATGCTACATCAACAGAGTCACGAGGAATGAGAGAGAAAAGACATTCCTGGCAAAAGAAAAGTATGCTGGAATAAGAAAGTAGAAAGCTTGTTTAAATAAACTAAGCAGACCAAAGATCTTGCAGTTTTATGAGTAAGAAATGTGGGCATGTAAACATGTAAGAACTGTGTCCTCTGAGCAACAGATATAATCAGGGTGGATCTTCAAAAGAAGATCCCAATTTCTTATCCCAGCAGTCAAGTTCCCCATTACGCCTTCTCCCCTCCCTCCCATCCCCTCCAGCGCAGTGAGTCCCTTCTACCACTCAGCAGCAAGCCCAATCCTTTGCTCAAGCCTCATGCTTGGATCCCTTACCTCTCCCGCTTCCATTAAGCTCATACATGAGGGCTTCCCTCTCCTCACAACCTTCCCCACACACTATTGGGACAGGGCCACTTGTCTGAAAGTCTCATTCACTTGGTACCTATACCCATTTGCCACACCTGTTTGTGCCTCTGTCCTGTGTCTCCACAACACTGTAATCCTTTGAAAGCAGCAATTCTGCCATCGCGTGGGTCCCTAGCACGCTGTCTACTTCCCAGTACAAAACTACTTCAAATTTTAATTTTGGTGACTGAATACTTTTAAGTTAACTTTCAAAGTCTTAATGAGAAGAAGACAATGAGTGAAAAATCAAAGTCATGTTTAAAATTATTTGGATAACTACACATTGTATTAGCTAGATTAAACTGCTAAATCTATATGGTACTTACCATGAGCCAGGCACTATTTAATTCTTCACAATATGAACCCAGTCACAACCCCTGAGGTCGTACTGTAAGACCCATGTTATAGACAAGAAATCGAGGGGCAGAGTTGTTGGCTATTATAAATAAATAATCTGTATGGTCACATTCACGCTATAAGGCAAAGTAAGCAGTCGTGATGAAGACTAATGGCCCACAAAGCCTGAAATAGTTACTACCTGGCCCTTTACAGAAAAGTTTCCGAAGCCCTGGGTCTACAATAATCCTAAATAGTGTATTAAAAGATTATGAGACCCAATAACGTTTATCAAAGTCACAAAAAACTGTTAATATCTAAACATCAACTGTATTTCTATAAAATAACATCAATTGGAAACTGAAATGAAAGAAGAGGATTGTTTTCAATACCATCAAAAAACATTTAACTATTTAGGGAGAAATTTAAGCAACTATGTGCACGAAAGACCTCTAGACTTAAGTTGTCAAGAATACTGACAGGAATTAAAGAACACCTCAAGAAGTGAGAGGCTGCACCGTGTTCACGGATTGGAAGACTTAATACTGCAAATGTCAGTTCTCTCTCAAACGGAGCAAGACTCAACATAATCCTTATCAATATCCTGTAGAATTCTGTAGCATCAGGGCAAGCTGATTCTAAAATTACACGGAATTACAAGGGGTTGAAAATAACCAAAACAATTCTGAAAAAGAAAAACAAAGTTGGAGGACTCACGCTACCTGATGTCAAGACTAAATATAAAGCCACAGTAATCAAGAGAGTATAGCTTAATAAAAAAGAAAAGAAAATCCAGAAACAGATCCAAACATTCATCATCAAATGATTTCCAACAAACGTGCCACAGTAATTCAACAGGGGAAAGTGTGGTCATTTCAAACAAATGGTGCTGGAAAAAATGATTAGCCTGTGTTTAGAAAAAGAGAAAAAGAAGCTTAACCCTTATTTTCTACCATATGTAAAAAAAAAAAATTCAAAGCAGATCACAAGCCTAAATATAAAAAAACTCTAAAACTCCTAAAAAACACACAAGAAAAAAACCTTTGAAACCATGGACTAGGGAAAAATTTCTTGGGATCCAGAAAGCACAAACCAGAATACAAAACAAAAAAATGATAAACTGGATTTCATCAAAAGTAAACTTCTGTTCTATCAAAGACATTTCACAAAGAAATGAAATGATAAACCACAGTTTGGAAGAAAATATCTGCAAAACACTTATCTCAAAAAGGATTTGTATACAGAACATATAAAGAACTCAACAACTCAATGATAAAATAAAAACCCAATGAAAAAGTGGGCAGAATTCTTAGAGTTCTCCAAAGATATATGAATGACTAATAATAAAGAATGAAAAGATAAATCAATATCATTAATCATCAGAGAAATGCAAATTAAAACCATGGTAAGATACCGCGATAAACCCACTAGAATAACTAAAAAAGACTGACAATACCAAGTGTTGGTTTGGTGAGCACATGAAGCAACTGAAATTCACATATTACATTACTGGCAGAATGAAAACTGGGACAGCTACTTTGGAAAAGTTTGGTGTTTTCTTTTAAAGTTAAAACATTTACTAAATGACTTAGCAATTCAATCTTGAAGTAGTTACCCAAGAGAAAAAAATACGCATGTCTACATAGAGACACGTACATAAATGTTCAGAGCAGCATTATGCATAAGAGTCAAAAACTGGAAACAACTCAACGTGCATCAATTGGTAAACATATGGTATATCCACATAATGAGTATTACTATTACTTAGTAATAAAAGGAAACAAATTGATACATGCAACAACATGGATGAATCTCAAAAGCATTGTACTGAGAAGAGTAACAAATGGTTACATACTATATGATCTATTTATTATCATATCCTAAAAAAGACAAAACTATAGGGACAGAAAACTGATCAGTGGTTGCCAAGGACTGGGGGTGGAAGAAAGGAACCACTGCAAGGTGGCTGAAGAGAATGTGTTATGGTGATGGGATTTTTTATCTTGATGTGGTAGTGGTTACAGACAGTGTACATCTGTCAACATCTCCAAAGTGTGCATTTATTCTACATAAGCTGTATCTCAGTAAACCTGGTTTTTAAGAAAAAGCAGTTCAAACATTTTGAAAGTTGTATTTAAAACGTCCATTTACTTTATCAACCTAAAGATTACACAAACATTTGTTCTTATGACAGGAAAAACAACCTGTCTTTGTTTATCAAACAATTTAACCTCAAAAAACGGAGAATTTAAAGCAAATTATTCAAGAGAAAAACAGAACAAATCTCAAGTTTTTAGATAAATTTCCCAATATCTTTTAGAATTTCACAGGACAAAGAAAAAACTCTAATGACATTCTTATCAAGAGTACAAATCATGCTAAAACTGTCAACAGACTCATAGGCTCACCTCATTTTCATACTGGATTTCTAACATGGCCCGTGAGCTGCCCAGATCCTGCATCACAGACTCAGCTTGTTTCAGCAGCTCCTCCCTGTTCACAGTTCGCTACAAAAGAAAGTACAAATGTGAGGACACTAAACTCACATTACACTTTAATAAATAGGTGGCATTTCTCGAAGTGCAAAAAAAAATCACTTCGATTGTTAAAAAATTATTTCTTTAAAAAAAGCATACCTCAAAAAAGGTTAAGTAGTAGCTGCATCACTACAAACATCGACAGCATCCTGGCATACATGAAGAAAAGCTAGAAGTGTGATTACTGTCTTAGCCCAAGGAAAGTTCAGAAAATTCAAGTTGGAGAAGAAAGGATCTCTGTAACCTTGACAAACATCGATGCAATTCAGGGCTGCAGCTTCATGGCATCTCCCTGGGTACATTTATAGTTAGATGGTGAAGAAACAAGAGTGGAGGTGACAGGTGAGCTGGAAACCTACTGGCTCTGATGTGCAGAAATCCCACAAGCATGACTGCAAACATCTGCTAATGAGATTCATGCGGATGAGGAAGGTTTTGGTAGATTTCCAAATTCTACCAACACCATTGGTTAATGGAATCCTAATGATACAAATAAAGATAGGAAGAGTGAAGTGGTGTGTGTTTTTTTAAGTATAATGTTTTTTGTTTTGCTCTTCATTCTTCTACTCCTTTTATATGTCATTTGTAATGGCTCTTATGAGACTTTTGGAGATAAAGCTTTTCAGAGACAGACTTGAGTAAGAATCCCCAGCAAGAACAAGGCAGAAGTCCTAGGTACAAGGCAGTGTGGTGTCAGAAGTGTAGGACTGGGTCTCAGATGAAAAGGCTCAGAGCTGTGTGTTTTACAGCTATGAATGTGGAGCCAAGATTAGAAGCACAGGAAGATGAAGTCAGCAGCACAGGGGCTAAGCTAACTGGTCTACAGACATGAAATAAATACATCAAGGATTCTGTTTCAGTCTAATTGGAGTAATTTGCTAAGGGAATGAATTGGATCTGATTAACTCTACCTACTGCATAAGGGATCAATTGTAAAAGGAAGGCGATAGCTTGAGTTCCTAATTTAGAAATGAAGCCTCGGAAGAAAAGATTCTTTCTTGGCACAAGAGTTATGACAACTATAAGAATTGCAGAAATTATTTCAGAAACTGGGAAAAAGAATTCTAACTGGAGAATGAAGAAGAATCACAGATCCAAGAGACTGGTAGGAAAATATGACTAATGCAGATGTAATAAAGATAAGCAAAGAGATGAATGTGACTAAGGCCTATAAACCAAGAGGCATAATTAGATGCACCACATTTCTAGTTTTCCCATTATTTTGAAAAGCTCAGTTTGATTTATCTTTAAATATTTTTGGGAGAAACTTACTTTTTTTCTATCCAATCTAGGTGCAACTCTGCTATCTTGAGAATCAGACTGGTTGATTTCTGGGTTGGTATCAAGTAATCTTTGCATTGCTCGGTCCCGATCAAATGCAGTTACATAAAAAAGCATTTGCCGGGTATCAAAAGGGAAGAAAAATGGGCTGTAAAAAGATGCGATATAAATTTATTATCTGAATTAGAATCAGAAACCATAAAAAAAAAACCCTATATTAGAAACAACTTTTGATATGATACTGAATAATACTTATAAAAATAACCAATAAAAATGGTCTAGGTAAACTAATTTTGAAGAATCTCCATAATTCTTGTATGAAATTTCTAGGTGATAGAGTAACAATGCATTAAGTAGCCTTTCACTGTGAAATCAAATTCAACCATTAAAATTCTACATTTGAAATCAAGTCTATCCAAGATCATGTTTAGTCTACCCAAAGATCTTTAGAAAGTGTAACATGACTAGTGACAATTAAATTTTAAAACATGATCCCCACTTTATGAGGCTGCTAAGCCCCTCTCATTCCACATGGCTTTACTAGGTCATGATTTTCCTCTTAGCTTCAGCATTTCTAAGTCACTCAAAGCTGCAAAAGGCAGCTGATTTTCAAAGAACAAACCTGCAATAATAACACAGGCCGTGCTGCCTCCTAGTGTATGATTTTGGTAGTTCTTGACACAGAGCTGCCAAGAGCACTTCCTGTGATGATCTGAATGTTCAGCATCTGTTTCTGTTTCCTCCAGGTAGCCATGTGAGGATGTGGCTAGTGTGACTAAAAAGGTCAAGTACTACTTTTATTTAAGTCATCTTAGACGTAAATAGCCACGAGTGGCTAGTGGCCACCGCATGGATCAGTGCAGTTCTACCTCTAGGAATGTCGGTATGGGCCCAAAAGGGCTCAGAGACTCAACCAACTCCACCTCTGGAGTCCAACTGTATCCTGGAAGAGGATCTGCACTTCCTCAAACGTCCTCGTGTCCCTTCCCATTTCATATACACAGACACATACTCTCAAGCAGATCTAGTGGATGTTAAAGCTACACTATTAAGCAAGCTGTGACCAAATACCATAATGCTACTGAAAACATTTACATAGATTCACTAAAGACTAGGTTTTTGCCGCAAAATGTATTAAGACCAACACAAGAATTGTTAGAGGCCACCGTTACAAAAGTGACAGTCTTACCAGGTTTTTCCTAGTTCAGTAAGCCACGTCGGGATGTTTCCTGTCATGATCACTAAAGGGTCTTGAAGCTGCCTATTTGCTTTTGCTGTCAACTTACTGTTAATGAATTCACTAGTTGGAATAACCTCCTTGCACATTGCATTCTGAAAAATGTTAAAAAAAAAAAAAGTCTACATGTAGTAAAATAGTAGGATTATATTCACTCTCTTTCTTTACCCCAAATATGCATGCAGAATGCCTAGGCTTCACTGGCAAGCTTCCAATATACAATACATAACTTCTCACTGGTGTCTCCCAACCCAAATGACAATTTCTACAATGAGTATCTGAAGCACCCCAACCCCCACATGCCACTGGTACTGATTCAGCCACTGATGTGGCAGCTGTTTCATTCTTCATTTTTCTCTACATCATATAATACCAAAGACCACATTCAACTTGCACCCAGCTTTTTATTTAATGTACACCTTACCTTAGATAAATGAACTTTGGGTTAATGTACCTAAACAGTTTTTACTATGATAAAATCATGTTTAAATTAAGCTACAACATGAAATTGAACATGATTTTATAATATTTTATAAGTCTGCCAAAAGAATGAATCAAAAACCGTAGGCCAGGAAAAAAAGAGTGGGGGAGAAGTTCCTACTGATGAGTAAGTACATTGTCCTTCACTGGGCCAGGATCCCTGCATTTAAAATGCTGAATCACTGTTTCTGTTTCTGGTACAACAGAAAATTCATAAATCACTAGACAGAAACTATGTAATGAATAACACATCATGGAAAACTTCAAAAGCAGGCAATGTTACTCACATCATACAAGTAATACCAGTATCGACTGATGGCATGTAAAACTCTTAAAAGAAGAATCACATCTAACGACGGGTCTTCAAAAGTTATATTTTCAGGTGGTGTGGGTATGAGGTAAACTTCTAAAGGATTTGATACTGATGGGCACACTCCATCTAAAGGGCAAAAAATCAAAGTTAGAAAGGCTAAGCCAATGGAGCCAGTCTACTCCAGCAGACTGCCTACTTACCATGCCTACACCAGTAACCGTAACTTGTCATGATTCAATGCTTGGTATCTTATTAGTAGGGTTATTGACAGCTTGAACATTTTTATCTTTTTTATCTCATACATAAATCATGCATGCTTATGAAAATTACTTTCCCTCCCGTACCCAAATAAATATGGTAAAGAAGGAAAACTGCCTAGTTTCTGGTATACCAGAAACAATAGCAAACAATAAAATGGCCAGAGAGGAGTAAAAACAAAACATTTATATTTAAGTTCACTGTTACAGA
This sequence comes from Rhinolophus hipposideros, assembly GCF_964194185.1. Taxonomy (NCBI): domain Eukaryota; kingdom Metazoa; phylum Chordata; class Mammalia; order Chiroptera; family Rhinolophidae; genus Rhinolophus; species Rhinolophus hipposideros. The sequence continues at coordinate 93,212,487 of NC_138052.1, forward strand.
AATTTCCTGTATTTTTTAGATACAGCTTAAAACAGCCATATAAAATAGACAAATATTCCCAAATTATAAATCTGTTAAAAAGAGATTTGGTTATTTAATCTAAGGCTTAGGATAGATTTTGATAGCTTCCAAATAGGACTTATGATTCCTTTGTTCTTATATTTTACCAATAGCATTAAAATAACAACAAAAAAGTGAGGGATTGAAAGTGTTGCCATTTACTTTTACTGCGCAAAGGAATTAAAAATTACAACACTATCAACTGCATAAAAGGACAATTTTTAACACCAATAATGTAACATCTCAAAATAAAGACCCTTTGGAAAAGAACTCAGCTTTATGGAAAATAAATAGCTACAATGCCCTTATTTCTGTGGACCAGGAAAAATGTCATCAACTGACATCAGTGTTTGGAAATCAGTGTGAGGTCATGTCCCCATGGAATGACAATGCATATTAACACTAAGGCCATCATATACATAAAAACAAAGAGGAAGGAAACCAGTAAAACTGACCGGAAAAAAATACTGAAAAGGAAGTCACCTAGGAGATGCAACTACCTTCTGTAGTCATTACTATATTACCTGGAAAAACTTTTTATTCCTTCTGCAATTATTAGATTCTACTACTCTAATGAACAGCAATAAAAATTAAGGGGCAACCTGCCAATGACCAGGCTCTTCTTTAGTGAATCTGTTCTATTAATGAATTTGTTTTAGCCTTAATGAAAACATGAGTTCTTCATGAAAAGAATGTAAGAGTTTTTCCCAATTTTCTTTCCAACTTAATTTTGCAGATACTTAATATTTCATTTTTAGACATGCAAGTCAAGGGTTCGATTAAAAGGACTCAAATGTTTGTAGTATTTCATTTTTTACTAAAGTATACTCAAAGATTGTATTAACACTACTAGATACAAATAAATCATGGCTTTAAGACCATAAAGACAGGAAGACTACTGCCCCATGGCAATCCGTTTTCCCCTTCATATATCGACTTACCGTGCCATAACTCATCATGCTTTTTTGCATTTCTAGGAGAAGTTTTTGTTGGAGCTGTTTGGGCTCTTCCTCTTTTACCACCAACACAATCTTTATTACTTTCTTCATCCTCTCTCACGGGTTTGTACCTAATGTGACAGGGATGTAGGTAAACCAAAAACAGATTTTAAAACTGTAAATTATCCTACTAGGCCAAAGAGCAAGCCACAGACACCAGAGTTACCAGAAAACTCTGAGATCTAGCCTCTCTCCATAGTTATGGATTCAGAGAATCACCAATCGCACTGCTTCCTAGCAGAGACCACTATCCTAGCAGGGTCCATTGGAGAAACTCAAGCAGTAGTTCTGAAAAGAATGGCTCTCTTTAAATGTTAAGTAGCAAGCATTCACAAACAATGCAGGAAGCTGTATCCAAATGCATCTAAGGGTGCAGAGATGCCAAACTTTCCATTACCTAAAGGAACATCTTCTTATGAAGACATTTTTGTCTTATTTAAAGACCTGAAATGAATCTAGAAAAGTAGATATAATAATGGCCCACAAACACGTTTTCTAGTAGTCTTAACGAGGAAGCTAAATACATACATGCATGCGCACACACACAAGATAAAATATTTGAAAAGGGCTTTTAATAATAAAATATAGGATTTAAGGTCCCCTCTCTTTATGCAATATGATTTCCAAAACACATGAACGGTGTCGAAGATGGTGAAAAACCACTTGCCATATTGTATGAGTCTTTGTCCAAATACCAGCTCTTCCTAGAGGATTGCTCTCATCATCCGTGGATTCCCTTTCATCTTCAGCCTGTATACTGAACTGCCGTACTGCCTGATACACAGTCATGTTATATGGGAGCAAATGTTCTCCAATGTAAAATTGTAGCCTGTGTCTTACATTTCCTGAATTTAAGAACTGAGCAGCCTGAACAAAGCAAAACAAAATCCATTTCAGCTACAGGCTCTGCACATTATACAAGACAATATGGTGGGAATAGTACCTTACCAGAGACTCGTCTATTTCCTCATCGGAGCCATCATCATCGCTGTCTTCATCATCTTCTCTCACTCTTCCATACCCTAGGGACCCAAAAAGGCTGTTCAACTCCAGCAATTTTACATGGCAAAGAAATGCCTGTACATACTGCTTAAACTAACAGTCTAAGAAAAATGTGTATGTTACACTTTCATCTATGAAGCAGACATACCTAAAAAAAAAAACTATCAATACAAAATATCATTTCTACCACATTACAAGACAAATTAACTCATCACCCAAGTAAGCAGTCAACCCCTACTAAGTTGAACATACCACATATAAAATAAATGACAGGAACACAAGTTCCTGATGCTATTTCGACAGAAATAGCAATAAATGGGAATAATTTATATATCTCTTACTGTATTTCATCCCAAATGTACATATAAACACACAACATACACATACGAAGAATACCTCTAACTACAAGGTATCGCTCGATAGCTTGTACCAAAGCCAGGGGGTCAATCTTGACAGGTCCACCCTTCCACTGCTTCACATTTGCACAGTCTGGATGTCTTTGTAACTGGCATTTTAACTGATGTGTGTTGAAAAATTTTAAAGCCTGTGATCCTCTGTTAAGAGAAAAGCTCAAGATAATTTGTGAAAAAAAGTTATTCTATTATTTTCAAAATCAACATACATTAATTCAAATAAAAGCAAGATAATACCAACTGTGCATTTCCTTAAGGCACAAAGTAAACACTTACTTACCAGTTACGAGCAATTCAAGTAATTTAGTAAAACTCATTATAAAATAAAGAGGGTATGTATGCATGCATATGAAAACATTAAATCAACATTTCATCTGTCATGAACCATGTGAGCAGAAATACCTTATCACAGAGATTTAATTATTTCTCTGGAATAAAAATTCAACAATTTGAGCATGCTCATTTCTGCAATGTTTTGCTGTTGCCTACTTAATTCTATTTATTTATAAACAAAACAAAAAAAGTTTTTGCTTTCAATGATTTCAGCTATAAAATTACTTTAAAAACTAATCTTTAAATTATACTTTGCTGTATTATACAAAAACATTTTTTATTGAAGTATAGCTGGCATACAATATTATATTCATTTCAGGTAGACCAATTTTGTTATATTCTTTTGAATGAAGCAGTTTAATAGCTACACCAGTCTAAACGTAGTAAAGATATTTAACTGCTCAAGTCAGGAAAGGGCTGGCTTTCCTGACAAGGAAGACACAGACTAGCTTAAAATGTGGTTATCTGTAAGGTAAATGGGGTATGAGAAAGAATACTTCATTATAATGATATATACATATCAATATATGTAAACATAGTCATTTTATACAAATTTGGATAAAAATTTGAGCTTCTCAGGCACAGCTCAAAATGTCCCCTTATTTCATAAAATATTCCAGTATAGTATAGGGATCAAAAATGAATACCAATCTACACTAAATTTCAAAGCAGACAAAAACCTAGTCCACGCTGATCACTATATTCAATGATGTGTTTAATTCAATCACAATTTAAATGTTTTAAAAACACACCAGATTGTGTATTTTAAAACTAATTTTTTTAAAAAATGGTTTCTTATTTCCCAGGCTTCTAGGCATAATATTCTAGGAAGCTTATAACATTATATAAAACACAACAATTAACTCCTACAATGAATTCTTTCTATAGCACCTCACAAGTTCTATAAAACTACTATATTATTGAAAATAAAAGTTTTATTAAGCTTTAATAAAACAGCAAAACCTCAAAGTAAATACTTATTTGTTAAAACCTATCAAAACACAAAGTTATAAGCACTTGTATCACATATGAAATCACATTACTGTACACAGAATGTATACTTTTTATTATCCATACCCACGAAGTTCTTGAAGAAAAAGCTTTATATGGTCAAGAGTATATCAATTTAAGGAAAACTAAGCCTATTACAAGTTACCAACAGTCACTGGGTTACATATTTTTAAAACATGTTTAAGAAACCTGGTGATTTTAAAAATAAACAGTATTTGATTCACTATTTAAAGTACTCAACAATTTCTTCAACCATTATAGTTAAATGTGCTTCAGACAGATGAAGACATTACCAGGCCGCTTGCCACTTTTGAACAAGATTAATTAAGCACAGTCCAAGGGCAAGGGCGTACTCAGGCCATGATCCTTACCTGCCTCCTGTCCCATTTCCACTGGGGAAGTCATGCACTTTGACTGGAAATTGTTCCATCTGGCTGAGGCAGTTGTTCATCTTGTGAACTAATGCCAACAAAGGTGCATTACCCACTGGTTCTACTCTTCCAATGGGCTCTTCTCCAGGAAGCTAAAGTTATAAATAAACCAATAGGTTAAACAAGGCCTCTTGAAAATGGCACGCTCCTCTCAAGAAAATTTAATAGGCAGTTTCACAAAAGGGAAATATTTATCTATTCTCTTGTATCTTTTCTGATGATTTTGTTAGAACAATGTTTTCAAATAAATTATTTCAACAAAAACACTCTTGGTGGCAAAACCTGACTGAGACAGGAATGAGATGATTTGCAGTCTTTATTTATCTTTATTTAGTAAAAATATTCACATTTTTGCCGCAAAAATATTTATGTGTATAGAGTGCTATTTAGAATCTACTGGGGACATCAGGCAACATACGGTTTATGCATTGTATTGTAGAACTCTTGAAACCCATACAGCCCCAAGGAGTTTAAGGTAAGAGATTACACCTGTATGTAATCTTAAGCATGGTATAAAACTACATCCAATATTGCCACACACATAGTAACTCACTAATAAATATCAACTGTTTGAGATAACCCCACAAATTAAAACAAGCAGTGCTTAAACGCCTACAAACACTGGAAGGCATGGTGAAGTAGTTTCATGAACACACAAAACCGTTATCGTTGGTCCTATACACAGATGAGCCAGACAGAAATTTTCCTAGAGGTGCCTTCTCTTAAGCAGTTATAAACGAGTAGTGTAACATCAGTGGAGTCCAAGAGTAGTTATTCTCTTGCTTTCATCCACTGAGGGTAAAGGGAGGGAAGCTACTCTGAATTCCGGCCGTGTAATCCACATTATAAATGTGACCAAGCACTTTGGAATGGAATCGTTACCATGTTTCCCCGAAAATATGACCTAGCCAGACAATCAGCTCTAATGCATCTTTTGGAGCGAAAATTAATATAAGACCCAGTCTTATTTTACTATAAGACCCGGTATCATCATATCATATCATATCATATATCGTATATTATATATCATACCATACCATACCATACCATACCATATCATATCATATTATTATATGATATTAATTTATGCTCCAGGTCTTATATTAATTTATGCTCCAAAGGACGCATTAGAGCTGACTGTCTGGCTAGGTCTTATTTTCGGGGAAACACGGTAGTACACACAGTCCCTGACTTAACATGATTCAACTTGCAATTTTTCAACTTTGCAATGGTATGAAAGCACTATCAATTCAGTAGAAACCATACTGTGAATTTTGATCTTTTCCTGGACTAGTAGTGATATGTGGTATGATCCTCTCCCATGATGCTGAGCCATGAAATGAGCCACAGCTCCCAGTCAGGCAGGTGACGAGGGTAAACTACCGATACTCTTCAGTGTGTTGCGTTGCCAACATTTTTTGGATATTGTGTTCTGAGCACGTTTAAGGGAAGCTAGGGAGAAGCTAAGATGTTCGGTAAGTGGAGCTATGATGGATGTTATTAAATGCATTTTTGACTTTCGCATTTTCAACTTACGACAGTTTATTGGAACGTAATCCCATTGTAAGTCAGGAAGCATTTATACTGTTTTACATACAAAAACACTCAAGATATATTGACCATAGAAACTTTGGCACTAGCTTCATTAAATCATCATTTCCTTGTTTTACTGTTTACTTGATATATGAAAGACCAAAAAATCCCAACTGTATATAAAAGCAAGCTAGAAACTTTACCTCCATATCTTGACCATCTCTACTGGGATGAAAAGATATACATATTAGTGAACAATGATTCTTATAATAAAATACACAAGCATTATTAGATAACTTACTGGAGAAGAAAAAAATACATGAAGAAATCTCTTTAATCTGATCTCTCTGCTCACGGCATCCTTTTCACTTTTAGATGTCAAATAAAGCAACAGCTGCTTCACAAATCCACTATGTTGGATTTCAAATGATGAAACATCTGACTCTGAGACTATGCTACGGATTTCTACAAGGCACTCAGCTCCACCATCCACCTGAAAAGAGTTAGGAACAGTATTTCTATATTGAATTAAACAGCCCCTACTAAATGTACAATTTACATTTCCCCAAATGACATCTAATACATTCTCAACACCTTTAAAAGGGGGAGAGCGGATGGTGCATTCTTGGTAGATCCTTGTAAGATATGATCTCTCACCACACAAACACAACACACTTACAAAATGTTAACTCTTTCATAACAGAAAACCAATGTTCGTACTAACATAAAAAAGAAAATTTTTCACAATTCAACCAATGTAGTCTTATTAAAAAAAAAAAAAAAAAAAAGAGAGGATGAGAATACAAATTAAGGAATATAGAGCTATAATACCAGAATGGAAAGATAAAACAAGACACAAGGTACAGCTTTAGATTAATATATTTAAAATCTGAATGAAATAGATAATTTCTTAGAAAACGTGTACTACTCAAATTGCTCCAAGTACATCAAAATGTAGAAAGATGAAGAATCAGATGACATATAAAAGGCCTAATAAACTTCTACCCCCTCTGACTTTTATCAGAACCCAGGTGGAGAGGAGTTAAGGAGTGTCGTATTAACTCTAGTACCTGTAGGTGAAGAGGACTGAAAGGAGAGGAGATGTGCCGGAGGGACATTTCTGAAGTTTCTTCATTTGTCAAGAAATATGGGATGTGAAGGAAAGAAAGTGAAAGATGAGATTTCTGGTACAATTAATGATAAAATGATGGAGCATGAAAGTCCAGGGAAAAGTTAAAGAAATGTCTGTGCTAAAGTACATATCTGGCTAAAAAGTCAATCTATGAGTTTAATCGGTAGAAAGCCAGAGCCATCAAGAAAAGACCAGCAAGACAGAGAGATGCCGAAGCCTGAAGGAGAAACAGCAGGACATGTTGCACTCGGTACCTGGAGGTTGAGTTGTTCGGTTGCAGCACAAAGTCTCTGCAGGACGTTCAGTGCAGGGTTGCTCCCATCCATGTTCTCAGAACTGAAGTAACGCTCAACAAATTTATGTGCCTGCTCCTTAATCCAACCTTTAATTTTTTCTCTGCGAGAAGGAAAACGAAAATATTAAAGTCTTAGCATACACAGAAAAGACTTCACTTTATAACTTCTGCTCCAAGGCAAAGAGCTGCTACATTTATAATTCTTTCTGGCCTATGCTTACAGACTAGTAAGTTCAGACTCCACATTAACCAAATTAATTTTCACTTCGAAAATGGGCTAAGATGTACCTAGAGAATGCACAGGTTCTTAAAATACATGTCAGGTCACTGCATGAAGGGTAAATAGAAAGTTCTAACTTCCTGGGACTCTACAAAGTAACAGTTGCATTAAGTGATTGGGTAAGTTGAAAGCGATTTTATGACTGTTTTATAAGGTAGAAACATATCCGCAACGTCCTTTGCTTGTGTTCCCTAGAGTTGAAGTAAAATACTCTAGACCAGAAACATGTACCTGTTAGATGCAAGATCAACTACGACCTCTGAGACTCAGCTGTCTAAATTAACAAATTCTCACGGCTTCAAAAATACAACCAACCAACCAACCAAAAAGAGCCTGTTTGTTTTGCCATTGACATTTGATATTTTCAGATTTCTTATTTGCAGAGGAAGTAATCCTGGTTGGTATGCTATATCCAGAGCCAAAAAACAAAACAATTCTCAAGGATTTTAAAGAAATAACTTGTAAAAGCCATAAATTGGCTTTCAAACTACCAGTTTAGCTGGTAATTTTCTAAGTTCCTAAAAAAGCCTCTACTCATAGGATCCTAAAGTTGTAAGTAGACGAAGGGTACCATAAAAGTGTGTCTGTGTACAGAAAATGTCAGTTTTCCCTGATCTAGAACAAAATTGAGGAAGAGATTCCATGGAGGGACATAATTTGTTTGTTTTGAACATACATGACTCCTAGCAGCTAGGGATCTCAATAAGTTTTAAAATATACGACTAGAACTCAAGACAAACCCAGACACAGGGTTCAAGAATTGAGAACCTACTGCACCCTTGAGCTATGCCACTTCTGAGCATAAATTCAAGGTCTGTGTCCATGTTTCATCTCCGTATAAATGTGCTGACTGAAATAATGTTCCGTTTTCCTATTTTCTGACACCAGAATGCAGAATTCCCCCACCTCACCTATTATTGGAAATGGTGTCCTTTGAGGCGGCCCTGGCAAGACCACTGACTCCCGCAGTTCGTGCCGGTTCGATGTTGTTGCTGTTGGACTGTGCGCTTAACCTTCCCCATGTTTTTGGATTCAAGCTTGCCAGGAAAGAAGATTTAGGTGACTGAGTAGTGGTGGGACTTTTAGCTATGAAAAGAAGAGAGAATGACAGTTAAATCATTTTAGGAAAACTGATGAAAACCAACTGAATTTTAAGATTCCCATTTTTACTAGATCGAGTAGCTGAAAGAACCTAAGGAGACTGGGTATTCAGGAGACCCAGGTGTACTTCAAAGCTATGGTATCAGCAGTTTTAATGAAGTGCATATCTTTATCAGCTGCCATCTTCCCTTTACCTCCCCCAGTTTCATCAAATCAATTACCTTGATTGTCTACTTTGTCATCATCTCTTGGAGGTGAATACTTTGGCCTTCTTGGCCCTCGTTTTGGCAGTCGTTTTCTCTTTAGAACATCACTTAATCGACTAACACAGGGGAAAATATGGGATAAGTTTAGCAATGACCACGATTTATTATGATTACTCACTGAAAAGCTAAAATGGCAGAAACAATCAGTTATAAAACATTGCCATAACAGGGTATCTTTCTTTTAGTGATTACTTAATGCCAACTCTGTGCCAGTCATGTTCTGGAGGTATACAGACACAGAAAATGATTAGTGCAGAAAATAACTAGCTGTTTGACTGTATTAAACTACTAAAAATAAAACCAAATAGAAGATCTGATAAATCCTGTGTTAAAATGTAGTACATACAGAAAAGTACATAAAACATGCATACAATGAGAAGAATCAATATCAGAAAGAAGTGTGCAACCACAAACTAGAAAAATGTTAAATCTTGAGCACCATACGTCTTTGCTAACCTAAATGACAAGTACATGGCATCGAGTGTTAGCATTACCAAAATACTTTTTGCTATTACCCAAAGTAATTTCATGGTGAGCAATGGCAATAACATTCCAAATAAATACATTAGTGATTATTTTTAATCCAAAATTACCTATGAACAGATCTAGCAAGTGATAGTGTGAATAACTTATTTTGAATTAGAATATATGAAATAGGACATTCGTAGCCTCTGTGTGTTATTTTTATTATTCTTATCAACACTAGAAATAGTTTGAAATAACAAGATTTTTAGAATAACAACAAAGCTAGATAGGTAGAAAAGATGAAAAATGTTCTGGTTTAGTTGGTCTGTGACCCAAATAAAATTAGAAAAATTGCAAATTTCTTCCAACATCTGCCACACTATTTAAAACACTTCAGGAAAAGTGAACTTTCAAAGAATAAATTTAAATATGATTGAAAACAATTCCTTCTTTACAAATTTATACAAACTTTTCATTTGAAATCATTTTAGAAGGGAATAGGATCACTTAAAACCAGGTATTTTAAGAAAAAAAGTCTTTCCTTTTTGTCGAGAATTATCAACTGTTAGAACCTACAATTAAGTCTAACTCCTTAATTTAAATGACTCAGAAATACTGCATTTGACTGAATTGTGTCACATTTCACCAAATGCCTGTGCTATATAGTAAAATGCTGCATAACTTACGGTGACAGCAGCAGCTAGCGGGGAAGGAGTGAGGGAGAGAGTGGGTTTGGGGAGGAATCAGAGAGGCAGGCACGGCTGCGAGGGCATATGGAAGACAAGTCCAACTTGAGATTGGGGAAGGTGGAAGATCCCCAGTATTCTCCAGGCACAATCTCCTTAAACTGGGCCCATGACGTGGATAGCACCTAAACTCAGCAACTTCCTGAAGCAACAGCAACTGTGCCAGAAGTCCCAGAATTGGCGAAATTCCTATTTAAGCCAGAGCGGACAACTGCCACCAGGGGGCACCAAAAGCAGCTGGCATCCTAAGCTGGCTACCTTTAGGACAACGCGACCTTGTAGTTCACAAGATTCAAGTTTTAGACCCCCTATTATATATTTTACCAAGATCTACTTTTCAGCTTAAAAAGGAGTACTGCCCTGAGTACATTCTGAATTTTAGAAATGAGTTTGGTTCATTATGCACCATTCATACAGCAATATTAAGTTTCTAACATTAAAGAAACAAAAACACTTTTAGAGTACGATTTGTTTCAAAACAAAATGAAAACCAACAGGAGGATCTGGTAATGTTCTCAGTAGCAAAGTACAACAAAGGGATTAAAACCAGATAAAGAGATGGAAGAAGAGAATTTCCTTTAATTAAGAAGTCCCATTATCCTTTATTAAGAGCAAAGTTCCTATATGCCAGTTAAAGATAAATGGGATATCAGGCTTTTATCCTTTGCATTATGAAAATTCTAATTTTTAATATTTCAGTACATCAACATCTGGATGTCTCGAAGCTGGTGTGTATGCTGCAATACAGTAAGTAATGGACTCAAGGTTATGGACTCAGAAATGAGGGCTCGATCCTGCATCTGTAGAACTAGTGTGTGACACTGTACGAGTCATTCTCTTCTCTGAGTCTTCCTTCCTTCCCTTTTATGTCAATCGAAATACCACGTGGTTCCTAACAATGGCGCAGGACAGCAAATTGGCAACAAACGTTCATTTCTCTTCCCATTACCATTAAACATTTAACAAAATACAGATGAAAAAATACAAAGTGTGGACGCTCTCTAGTATTTTACCATTTTATTCCCTATGTGAGTCTCAGGTACCAGGGCAGAGCTAAAAGGCAAAGAGCACCAAAAACAAAAAAAAACAAAAAATCACCACACCACTCTGACTTACCCTTGAGGGCTCAGATCTAAAGAATCATCTCTGCTGTGCTGCAAGCTGGGGGACCCCAAGTCGGCCGCGGCGTTGGTGGCAGCTGTGGCTGTTCCACTGCTGACTGGTGTCGTGGATCCCAAGGATCCTGACCCATTCGTGCACACCTTTGGTGGGCTTGTCAGCAAAGACTCCGATTCCGCCAAGTGTTTTACTTGATGCATTACACCTACACAATAATATGGATTAAAGAGTCAGTTTTATTAATCAGGAAGAATAGCCTTCCTGCCATTACAAAATCCCTAAATGCTAACACTGTTTTATAGGGAATGAATGAAAAATACCGGCAGATGGAAAAAAAAATTGAGATGCCAGGGTTTTCAACTTGACTCCACTTAGAAAAGTAATAGGCAAATTCAAAATTAAAGAAAGGTATTTATATTAAATATCTTCTTATATTCAAAAGCCAATCATAGGAAATTTAATAGGGTTACAAGTCCTACTAGAAATTCAAAATGCCCATTATAAAAACAATATTACAGAAACACAGTGCACATCTGGCTTGATAACTACAAGGGGAGAAAAAAACTACAATCATTAGTTAACTTCAATGTTACCATAAGACAAGATCACAATAACAAATAAGAGAACACCAGCTATGAAAGGGTGGTGATTTTCACATGCTTGGAAGTCTGTAAGGAGAACTAAACTTATTAAGGCAGGGGTTCATATCTGGGCTAGGATCATGGGAAGATGTACACCGGGGATGGTCCAAGAACTATCAAATTGTATACAAAGGTGTGCTTGTGAATGTATGTGAATGCATGTTCACACATTCACATTTTTCTGGGGGAACAGTCCAGAGCTTCCCAACAGATTCTAAAAAAAAAGGCAAACTGCTTAAAACAAAAAAAAGTCTGGATGAATTTAAACTTTAGGCATTCATTCCACAAATATTATTTGTGACAATCATATGCTAGATTCTGTGCTAGGTACTTAGGATAGAGCCACAGACAAGAAAAATGTACCCAGGGCATTACTGGCTAATGGGAAAGACACAACTTGCAAAACATTACAAAAGAGTGAATTGCTTATGAGACAGAGAAAACACAGTGCTGCTGCAGCATAGAATAGGAGGATCTAACAGAAGGAAGGTTAAGATCTTCAGAAATAAGTGACATGTAAATGGAACCTCAAAGAACAGTGGACCTGGCCAGATGCAAAGCACTAGAACCAATCAAGTATCCTCCATAGATTTCATAATGTATATGCTATTGGGGGTAGAAAATTCAATCTGATAGCACAGCTGATCCTATCAAAGTAAAAAAATTAAAAAACCACTGAAAAAAGAAAGACTAATTCTGATATACTTCCAAATCAGAAAATTGGAACTGAAAGCCAACTCAAAAAAAATACAATGCCAAAAACATAATATAGAATGCAAAATATAAAATAATCTAAAACTAAACATAAAAACATATACCAAATGTTTGAGCACAGAAAACATCTATTTGTTAACCATAGCTATTATCGCTGGGAAATGGAGAGAGTCTGCCTTCTATTTTATATAAATATGTGGTGTTCGTTTTGGAAACGCCATTGTTTTTTGAACAGAATGATAATCAATGGTGAAAACCTCTTCCCATATGATTCAACATTATTACACTAGCATGACTATTTCATTCTCACGATGTGAAGAAACACGAAGGCAGCATAAGGAAAAGTCATCAAAAAAATTGGAAAATAGATCATCTGCAGAAAGAACTAGAACTGTTGATAAGATGGAAGATGAAGCTAAAAGATTACTTGAAGGAAAACACTGCTACGGCCTGTATCCTCACAAGACCAAAGTACCCTAAAAGAGCGTAAGAGCCACCAAGAGGTTTCTGTTGATGAGAAATAACTTCTTGGAATATCCTGGCAGGTTTGAAAAGGATAGAACACCTGAATGAGTGATACAGCTTCATCTTTGATGTCTTCAAAAAGAGAATAGAAAAGTATCATTTCTCCAAGCCTCAAATTAGAGGACTAGACGAATTGCATTCTGAAGATTCCAAGCCTTAAAATATTCCATCATTGACACAATGAAGCATAAAGTAATCCCTTTACAACTGTTCTGATCTACGAATAGGATTCACTGGCAAAGACACCTCAAGGAATCTTTCTGGGCAGATGTATATTATCAATATAAAAAGTCAATGATTGCTTCTGGCCTATAAACATTTAAATCACCAAAACTTACTAAGTGATTATCAAGTGATGGTGAATCTCATACTACCTGTATTAACATATTTATAAAAGACTCGCTACACGTACTTCAGTTATAAGCATGCAAATATCTTATATAAAAGGTAAGTTAATTGCTCTACAGATTAAAACTATACTTCTGAAATATTATTAAGATTAAAAGATTAGCCATTAATTATCATAAATGACATTACCTTCTCTTCTGAAGTAAACACTAAAAATATCAGGTAACTTCTGCATTAAGATTTCTGCCATCTGAAGTGCTCCAACTACTATCTTCAGGTCTTGGCTTGATAGCATGGAAGCAATGTGACTAAAAAAAGAAAGCATTTGTATATAAAACATTTGTCTGAATTTGATAATTACTTTTGGCCACACTACTTTAAATTTGAGCAAAATATTTTAATTGTGAAAATAGTGCACTAAAACAAAAATTTTTCTTAAACGCTCAACTTTTGTATTTATTATTTATCAAAGGTGTGTATAAACATAAAAAGACAACAAAGGGCTGAAAATACTCCAAATAAATTGTTTTATACACTTTTTCTATAACATTCAAGATTTCTGAAATCACTTGCAGAGACGTGAATTTCGAAGATGCTTTCACTATTTACATGAACACACCTTGAAACAGCATGATTTTTCAGGACGTCCTTCAGAAGTTCGGCATCAGCAAAATAAATTATCCTAAGAATTGCTCTAAGGCACTTATGTCTGACCGCAGGTCCTGCTGAGGAACTATACACTTCATAAAGAACACCAAATAATGTCTTAATAAAAGACTTAGCCAGTTCCGGATCCTCTTTCATAAGCTGTGCTCGAGCATCATCCTTCTTTAATTCTGAATATCCACCTGTTAGAAATAATATACGATCCTAAAGTTACAGACTTCAGAAACTGAATAAACAATATAAAGCATTCAAGCTGATGTAATTATTCGAAACGCTATAAAAGTTTATTTTTATTATAAAACAAATCAACACATCTAATGTGATCAACTGGGATCTATAAAGATACTAAAGGGATCAGTAAGACAAAATTTAGCCTGCTAGGAAACCACTCACCATTCTGGCCAGCTGAAGAGAACAAGGCACCACCACTGTGCCTCTTATCTTACTAACACATGTTCAACAAAATACTGGGGCTATTTCAGTAGTAACCAGCTAAGCCACTGGTAAGAAATAAACAGAGTTCAAGAAATGGACAGAAGTACGCAGTTAGAAACTATGTTAAAACAAGATGCTCTGTGGCTTGGCTAGAAGGAATGAGATGTAGGGGAAGGATAACCGATGAAAAGTAAGAATGGTCCGAAGGCCCAAGCCAGCCCAGCACCTATTATTACTGAACACAAGCATGTACATTTGCTTACATATGTATGTGGCTGTTTTGGAGCTACACCAGCAGTGTTGAGTACAGGGATTGCATGGCCCTTTGCAGAAAAAGTTTACCGACCCCTGTACTCTAAGCCAGAGCCCTGTACTCTAGGCCAGAGCTGCAAAACCAAAGGACTATATTCCTGAGAGGAATAAATGAAAGAAGCCTGAAAAAAAAATCATAACCACCTATTTTTCATTCATTCAGAAGAGAATTTTGGTGGAAAAAATATAAACTAAAAGGTTGGAAAGAACTATCTGATGGGTATGGGTGGATCTAAAGATAGGATAGGGTAATAGGATCAGATAAAAAAAATGTACAGGCCAATTCTGATTAGACTCCGAGACCCTGCAAATCACTTAAGTAAAATAATCAGGGGAAGATACCACATAAGCAATATTGATGAGGGAGTCAATTAAAACACATGATAAAACAAACTACTACTATGCTACTGTCTTAAGCTTAATAAAGACACTCAATGAAGCAATTATTTATTATTGCAAATATTATTCCCATGACAATACTACTTTTAACTCAAAGGGTACTTACTAGTGTTAGTATTGGCTAAGGGGTTAGGTTTTCTCTGAATGGCACGTGCTGTTCCCGTGTCCTCATTGATTTGCTGCATAGAATTAAAATCAATAGTATAAACTCGTCCCAGAGTGGACAAGCTTATCTCATCCTCACCGACCTGATGGGCTGCCTGAGAGTAAAGAGAGAGAAACCTTGAATATAACCATGGAGAAATGTATTAACTTAAGACACAATGGGGACCCTCCATAAATACTAACTTACATATTTATTTCATCAGGTTTTAGAAGGTAAAAGTAACAGAATACGGAAAATTTAATGGTGTGGATGTGACAAAACTCATTCATTAAATGAATCTTTTTCAATTAAACACAAATATACACCACCAGCCCTATCAGGTCCCTTGAGACATAAATACAGGTAAAAATCTTGATCAAAGATTCAATCATGCAGAATCACTGACATGAAGAAGACACCATTTATATTAGCAAGGCTTTTAAGACTTTGCTGATAGAAAAAAAAATTGTTATCTATAAATTTTGGTATCGAATTCTTAGGTTAAAATGTTATTTATTTACATCATGGATTCTTAGCAGCCCACCAAAATCCTCCTTTAAACAAAATGATCCTATAAAATTATCCTTAGGTAAACAGAAAAGATTTTACATTTAAATGATGCTCTAAGATCGGAAGGGACACAACTGGAACTTAGAAAGGAATCCCCAGGGGTTGCAAACATTACACAGCACATTTCTAGAATGAGACAGTTTGATTCACACTGCTTCCTTCATTCTGGAAAGCCTAAAGAAGTGACAAAATATTCATTCTTATCACAGTCCAAACTGTTGGAATTCCTAGGTTGAATGGAAGACAGGACT
Organism: Rhinolophus hipposideros; assembly: GCF_964194185.1. Lineage (NCBI taxonomy): Eukaryota > Metazoa > Chordata > Mammalia > Chiroptera > Rhinolophidae > Rhinolophus > Rhinolophus hipposideros. The sequence continues at coordinate 93,228,678 of NC_138052.1, forward strand.
CTTAGGAAACACAAAATAGTAAGCTAACAGTAAAAATGCAATTGTCGGAATAATGCTAAAAAGAAAGAGTGCTTAGAGTTAGAGACCACGACCTGCTTAGACATGAGGGCTAACAATGCACAAAAGACCCGTCCTAGTTAACTTCCTCATAGAAGCCAACTGAATTTAGACGGTTTCATAAGAACTTCTGATTTTATAACGTAAGTCAATGCTTTCAAAGTTTTTCAAAATTCTTTTTAGAAACAAACTGCTGGAAGACATTTTTAAAGAAGAATGCCTGTTTAAGTGTGATCTAAAGATTCAAACATCACAGTGAAATTTGACTATATACTGAGACTTAAAGGTATTACACATTGACAATATGAGCAAATGATGTGTGGCAGCTGAAATAATGCAGTCACCAACACTTCCTAAGCTAGGGCAAATATTTCCTTGACCTGAGAAATTTTTGAAATTTCAGTGCAAACTTAATATGGAAGTATGGAAATAAGAAAAAAAAATCACACATAAAACCTTTACAGAAAAGCACTATAAATATTTTGGTGTATTTCTTTCCTTTGTATATTATTCCTCTTTTCTCTTATTTTGCTGAGTTCCCAAAAGTCACATAATTTTGAATACTGTTTTCATTTATCATATTCCATTTTATGTCGTATAAACATGCCCCACTAATGTCTGGATTACATATGATATTACGCATGTATCACAATTTACTTAATTGTTCACCTAGAGATAAAGATATTTAAGTTTGTTTCTACCTATTTGCTCTTAAAAATATTGAGCTATTTGCACGTAAATCTTTGGTTTTGAGAGATTGCTTTTGGATAGGAGATACTTTAAGAAACATATAGCCTAACTCCTCCCATGTTTCCGTTCAGAAACGAGGAAACTATGGAACAAAGAATTTAAGTTACTTGCTCCCAGTCAATCAGGTAGTTAGCAGCAGAAGCAGGACTAGAACATCATGTTTTCTGACCTGAACAGAAATGAGGACCTTGTTCTCAGGAGACAAAATGAGAGAATCTTGAGTTAATTCAAAACTGAGCACATTTAAGTACACATAGCCACCCTCCCCACTCCATCCCTACACCCACTCTCCACCAAAATAGACACAATTAAACGGTACGATGAAACTACTACCTCAATGATCCGGCTGTCAATCCTGTTATAGGGATGCCAGAGGCCCCGGTCGTCCCGCCACTGCCATATCGCACCATCTGTGTTCTGAGCATTTCCCTTCTTCAGCATGGTATCAACGGCAAAAATGCCTTCTTTTGGTAAACATGGCATAAGTTCACTGAAAAACAAGAGTGCAATTATTTTAATAAGCAGGTTTTGAAATATTAGTGTCAGGTCTCTAAAGTAAAATACTGTCTTATACACGTTATTATTCGTTTGATCGTTACCAAATCAGAGACGTCAGTTCATAGAGTTCTTGAGGACTGCGTGGAACAAGATCGATCTGATCCTGACAACTTCCATTGGAGGCACCACAAAGGAGGAAGTGAAGCGTTTCTGCAATGTCTGTAAATGCAACAACAAAAAGCAAAAGCCTGTGAAACGAGTCGTATTACCTAATTTAAAAGGCAATCATTCCCTAGGGGAAAAAACAATCAGCATCATTTTTTTCTTTGGCAATATACACTGTATGGAATTCACAGTGAAAATATCCAAATGAATTGTAATGAACACCTAAAAAGAATTTTATGAAGATTTTAACATTTCCCTTCTGAGGACTTGTTTGAGTCCTACCTAACCTTCTAAGCTGGACACCTAATCACAAACCTACCCCAGAGACTTCAGGAATCTTTTATAACTTTCCTTGCAGAGCACAATGCTTTGTACAAAAGTGCACACTCAGCATGCATCTTAACCCTCAATTCAAGTATATTCGTGTATCTGTCATAAATTCAAATATACTGAAAATGTGTGGACAATAGGACAAACAGCAAAAAAGCATCTGAATCTTACCGTATTTTGTGATCAAAAAAAGTCATTTCCTTACATGACATTAAGCATAGCAACTAAATACAAAATCATTAAAATATCGTCTACCACAAGTTTCCATTCCCAGAAGACATCAGCTTATAGAAGAACCTGCATGAAAACCAGTCTGATGTGCAGACAGTGTGAGTGGAGGAAGCTCTCAGCCTCCACAAGTCTAATTAGTCACTCTAACTGCTACAATGTCAAGACACGGCTGGCTCTCTTTTGGCGATGGTGTGTGTGTTTGTATACATGCTACACATATGGCAAAATATGAACATTTCATTGAAAGCTTTTGCCAGTAATCAATCAAGTCTGTTGTCAAGGAAGGTATTCACCACTGATTTGGACAGAGGTATAGAGAGTTAAGTCTCTGCCCCACTGAAATTTCACAAATAGTAATTACAATTTTTAAAAATTTCTTGAAAAAGTAGTTCTGCCAACTTTCAAAAAAAATTGTGCATACATGGTATTGGTACATTATAAGTATTTATTAAATATTTTTTAAAAGATCAGAGGATGACAACAAAATGGGAAGAACCAGAAGAGGTTCATGTTTCCTTTGTATTATTGTAGTAGGAAAAAGAAAATATAAGATTAGCGCCTCGATATTATGAATGTGTGGTAAACTTCCTGGAGTATGCAGAAGAGGTGAAAATATTCATCATAGTAAAAGGAAAAAAACCCAAAATGTTAAACAAGTTAGGCTGCAATTGTCCAAGCCAGTATTTAGGGAAACGCTGTGGCAAAAGTAACGAAAGATAAAGTAACAAAAGATAAAGAGTAACACGATAGTCTATACTTCAACTTTAGGAAATGGTGGACTCCTAGGGATTTTAATGAGCAGAATGCATTATTACTGCCCACACAAAAAAAGTTCAATTTTCCCAAACTTATCTGGACAGAGAGCACTCTGTTCATGGCACAAGCAAGAGTCCCTGGAATACCAAGTTTGGGAATGATTCAATGCTTTAAGAGGAATCTTATCAATGAAATCACCCCAGGAACACTACCATTCTACAAAATTCTGTGAAAATGTGCTAATGTACAAGTAAAGCAACTAAAAATAAAACTGAGCTCCCCCCAAGAAGTAGTTTAAATTATATACTACTTAATAAATTAATAATATCTGATAATTTAACAAGTTATACTACTTAGTATTGTACTGAGGCAGTGGGACCAAGGGCTATTTTGTCAGTGAATATCATCACTGACTCCCAAGGTAATATCCTCAGATTAGAATTATGAATGTGAAATTACCCACAACTATAGGTTTTCCATACAAAAGTGATCAACACTCTACTAGCCATAACCATATTATTCCCTGAAGCCTACTGTCTTCACACATTCATTTGTGAAATTTAAGGTTTAAGAAAGTAATAGTCAATTGTAATAGTAGTGCAATAAAACTATTTCCTGCACAATGGGTTAAGGCTGGGAAGGGCTCAGATATACTAAAAAAAGTAGCAAAGATCAGAGACATTCATCTGTATAAAAAGATTCCAACTTTTTGAGGGAGGAAAGCATTCTGGAATCAGGAAGTGCTAGAAAATCTAACATTACATAATTGATACTATATAGAAAGCAATTATCTTGGGTCTTCAGCCCTAAAACCACCAAGGGTAAAATTTTAATATATTATACATACTTTAAAAATTGTATGTAGGTATCATTCCCAACACAAATTACACATTAATATTTTTCTTCATTATTTAATGCCGATGATATTAGCAATCTCTGCTATTTGCTTGACTTATGTTGACTTATTAAAGGAGTTTTTTGTTAAGCCACTTTTCCTACATGCTTAAAGTAGGATAATAAAAAAGCACTTACTTTGCTTCATAAGTTGAACGGCTAAAGTTGGACAGTTGGAACACATCAGAGAAAACATGCGTACCACCATTATAAACATCCCAGAACTTAAAATTGGTGGAGTCACTACCAACAGCTGTTGAACATTTGTAAGCAGATCTTTGGAGGCAACCTGCTGGAGTAAATTCTTCACAAATACAAGAAAAAAAAAGAAACTGTTACATCATGATTCAGCAAATGTAACAACTTCATGAAACTACCACCAAAGACTAAATGCTCACCTCCTCGTGCTGGAAGTTGTCCACTAGACGTGCAAAACAAAGGCAAGTGCTTTCTACTGACTTTTTGTCCTATTTTTTAATAATAAAGGAAAATAAGATTTATTAATAAAAACATTTTCACTGTTCTATCACCACCTTATCTTCTTCCTAACCCAAAATTATTCAAAACTGGCTGAATTAGATGTGAACTTTGAAAATGCAATGAGTCTAATCAATAATATCATTATTTCAAAGCCAAGAGAATCATACTGATAGAACCTCACTCCTCCATTAAGGCCCCAACAGATAAAAGCAAGTATACAGAAAAGGAGAACAACTTTTGTACTAATTTTAGTAACCTAAATAATTATTATAAAGGAAAACATCCTACCATCCTACAAAGCAGTCTCAGTAGAAAGGTTTAAATCATGCAAAAACTAAAATACTGAAAATAGTTAAACATGTGTGTGAGGTTTATGGATAATGCAAAAAACTAGGTATAGATTTGCTATATTCACTATGAAAACATTCTGAAAATACTATTAGAGTGGACTCACTGAGAAAATATTTTTAATAATCCACGTTAAGAACAAAAAGAACAATTTAATGGCTTAACAAGTTTTGATAGGCCTTGTTGTTTCTTAATTGATAAATGGGCTTCAGATGTGAAAACTAGACTTGCTTGTGTAAAAATGAGAATAATTCTGGTATTATAAAAGCCCTACATCTTCGTTGTCACTACTTAAGTCTAGAAAGAGCGCTACAGTAACAATAGCCAACTAGTTAACTTCTCTGGTTCTCACACCTTATTTCCAAAATAAGACAGACACTGAAATCAACAGCTAACTAGAGAACATATTGCTAGACCCAAAAAATATTATCTCAGCTTAATAAATGTTTAAAAATAAATACATGAATGGAGCTACTTCTGTCCTGATCACCTTAGAAGCAAAACACTCCAGTGATTCATTCATTAATCACTATTTTATCTATCTTAATGCAAACCTCTAACATATTTTATGTAACTAATGGTCTCAAGATTTTAAGCACACTTTGTAAAGGTGATTTAAAAGCCAGATTTCTTTTTTAAAAATCTCTTTAACAATAGCACTTTAAAACATCAGTTTACATTAAAGAAAATTCAATTTCTCTACAACCTTGAGGCTCACCTCACAATCTGTCCTCCAGCCCAGCCTCTCAAAGTCCTGCTTCTCATCACTAGGTGCATGGATGCCACCTCCTAAATAATGCTCCTGCTTGCCTCAAACTCCAGGTGCTGCAGTCTACGTTTCCTGTTTCATTTCTATTTGTGACACAGTTTAGTCTCCCTTCTGATCTTAACCCATGTCCTCCTAGTCTTGTCTAACTCAATGCCTTTCAAGAAAGGGTGATCTTTCCAAAAGGAAACTCCGATCACATGACATAGTAAACAGTCAATGTTTGCTTAAGTAACAAATTCATCCCTTCCTTAAAGTCAAAATAGTTGAAGAGATCAAACACACAAAGCACTGTTCATTTGGGTAAATCCATTTTATTTTATAAACCTAATATGGTACACGACTAGGTAACCTGGGAAAATAACATGGATCAGAACATTTCCAATGTATGCATCCAGTTGAAAGAGTTAAGACCCTAACTAAAACTGGCATTGTAAAAATGTAATGAAAACATTTTCTGACACATAAAATAGGGTCATAGTTTACCTGGTGGGTTAGCCTTTGGGTAAGCAATGGGAGGGAATCTGCCACAAAATGAAATTCATCTGGCGTGATGCTCTGGCAGCAATTGGCTGCAATTGCTAGTGCGTTTCTTTGGGCATTTATGCTGAAGAATTCGAGATAGAGCAAGCAGTCTGCCAAACCACCCTAAAATATAGAAAACCGTTAAAGTGAAGAAATACCCTTTATCAGCAATTGAAAAAGTCTAGCACATCACTTTGGAAAAATCATGTGTACCTTACAGAGATTGCAATATAGGAGGTGGTGCAAATGTGGATCTAAAATCCAACATTAAATGAAATATAGTCCTTCGGTAACAACACTTACCGCCTGTAGGATGGCTTTACTGTGTCTACGTGATAACATCTCCAGGGCGGTCAAGGCCTGCTCCGCCACATCAATACACTGAATAACTTGCAGCTGGGAACATATAAATAGGTAACTTAAGGTTATCATTCAAGTTCTTTTCTAGTCGCTTATCTCCTACATGAATAACCACAGTATTTTCTCTAATTTCCATCAATCTATACCGCCTCTAACATGAAACCCATCATAGGAAACCAGTGATTTATGAGATTAAGCTATAACGTACATCTAATATAGCTTCCAACTACTTTAATAAGATACTGAAAAATGTTTTATATAGAGAATAAACTAAATCCAATTACATAATTTTCACTTTTCATATTTAAAATAAATGGGTTGTTTTATATTTATATAACATTTTAAAAATCGGGTTTTAAACTTTATGCCATATTCCAAGGTTATCAGATAATGAAAATTTTATTGTGCGTTAATAAGGAAAAGGTCCAAAAACACAACCTACGACATAGTATTTTTAAAAATTTCCTATCTCTACTGACTCACTTTATGACTTTGATCTTTGTTTCAGACTTCTCAGCTGTAAAATGAGGGCTTAAATAACGTCAGAGATGATTTCTAGAAATAATGAAATTATGCTTTCTAGAAATAGTAAAATTAGTTTCAATCCACTGCTTTAAGTTCTCTGAAAGATTTGATATAATGTGGTAATTGCCAGTATTAAAAATTATAATACTGGGTGGATTTAATAAATGCTTTACTAGCATCAACTTTAAACTACAGCTCTGAAATATTTTTGGCACCTTGGGCCGAAAATATATTTTAATTAGGTAATGAATGCTAAAAACTATCTTTTTAAGGTGGCCTTACAATTTGATGTACTACTTTGGAATTCAAAAGTCAGGAGTTCTCTGTGTTATTCTCCAACCCCTGCTTTTGACCAAGTTGGGCAAAAGTAGGATTACCTTTTCTAAAAAGACAGGAATTGCATCTACTACAACAGCAGATGATCGAGGAAGTGCTTCCATCATGTATGTTAAGGCTCTACAAGCATGGTTCATCTAGAAAACAGGAAGGCATTTTTACTCAATAAAAACTCAAAATATAAATTTGGAGTGTTTTTAAATACAGGACATACTTACAATATCGAAATTATGCTCCATCTGCAGTAATGTTATCTGTTAAAAAAAGATTACAACAAAGTATTAGAAGGTTTCTATATTCTTAGAGAAAAGTCATAGAAGAAGTATTGCTATCTCTACTTCACCTGAAACAGAAAGTATTATTCAAGACTTTTACCATACAAAAATATTATCAAGTTAAAAACTAGTATGTATACACAAGAAATGATTATGAGTAGGATGGCACGTCATGATCCAGTTCAAAAACAAAACCTTCCTGTTGCTTACAACTTCTGGTACCTCTACCCCACCCCTCCTTCAGAAGTTCATTAACAATTAACCCGTCACTGAGGTAAATAAATAATACATAAAGGAACAGAGCAGCAATGAACTGACAGTTGTTAATTTAACAGTTAATTTAACAACTGTCAGTTCACATTCAAGACCATAGCTTAAATTCTTGTGAATAAGCTTCTATAAAAGTTGAGCTCAGGACCATTTAACTCAGCTGTAAAATAAACAGCAATATAGGATTTAAACATAATACTGACAATTAAAAGAAACCAATTATGTACTAATTAAAACCCAAATTAACATAATTATTCTACAAACACATGAATGCGTCTAAATATCTGATTTTATTTTAGTTTCTCTTGTGGAAAAGACCTTAAGCAGATTTCAACTAAGTTTTTCAAAGAAGTGAATGCAAAACTGCAAGGGATATGTATACATGCCATCTCCTAAAGCAGCCAAAGCTACCAAAGAAACTTCCTCCCACTTGGGGAAGCAGACTATCTGTCATTCACTGTCTTCTAGTTCAATGGAAAAGTTTTAAATGCACTGAATTTAAGATATAAAGTACTCTTCAACTAAATGTGTAACCACAAAAACAGACATCAGACATTCTAATACAATAATCATTTAATACGAGTGTTTTCCCAGCTCTGAATTATGCTGGGTACAGTATACCGGGGTATACAGTATACCAAAAAAAAAAAAGTATACATATTGACTTGTATCTTTTGTTGTCGGTATATATTATTACAATTTTAATAGTTTTTTCCTTTCTTAAAATGTGTATACATTTTTGGCACCCTCTTTGTATATACCAGAGGTCCTGATAAATGTTTGTTAAAATACATACACACCCCATTTCAGAGTTGAATAGCACAGTCCCAAATCACGTACAATCAACCAGTCACTTAAAACAGCTGCTCTAAATTGAAAGGGGTTGTCATGTTAACAGAAAAAGGAACAAAATCTCCAATTCTTAAGGAGGAATGAGCCTTTAAGACCATGTTTGGGAAGGATTGCTGTAAACAGATTCCCTTTCACCAAAAATGACTACATTTACACAAATGTATGGACAGATATACACAGGATGCCAGAACAATGTCTACACATTTTAACCAAGGAAAACTGTATTGAAATTGTAATACTCAATATATACCAACAACAAAAAGATGAATACAAGTCACGTTTGACTTCTGCAATTACCAGAGGTGCTCAAAGTGGTTACCATCAGCGTCCAGACACTTCTGATTATGGCGAACTATTGCTTGAATAACGCTGACAAAAGTGTCCACTCATATACATTTTTTGGCACCCTTGGCATTCACAATATTCAACTGTGATAAAAGATAAATCTTTTTTCACATAGTGCTATTCATAATGACTTAATTAGTCATTATGAATAGCACTAGCTGACTCATGCAGGTCTAGTAAGCACTTAAATCTAATCAACAGCAAACTGGATTATGTGTCAATTATTTCTGCCTAGATTTAAAAGCTTCTTTATTTAACTAAAAGAAACTGCATTTTAACAGTATATAGTGTTAAGGTAAACTTAGTTCTTTGTTGCTATATATATTTTTAATGAACAACAAAATAAATTTTAGTTTGGGTAACAGAAGCCAACTATTGAAGAAATCTATCAATTTGAGCATGAATATTAGCATAGGTCAAATGTAAAAGTACAAAGGCTAATACTACTTTCATGAAACATTCTGACATCACATGCAAGGTTTTATTAGAGCGGAACTGATACGATTTAAGAGCCAGCTTTCATTATTTGAAGGTCTGAATGGCAACGGGTGAAAAAACTTATTTAATTTTTATCACCTGGTGCCAGAGCCCAGCCATCCAACAACTAAGAAAAGGCAGAATAAAGATTGTGTCATCTTGTATTTAGTCTTAATTCAGCTCTCTCCATAGTTTGAGGTGATCAAATGAGACAATCTGATATACCAACCATAATTTCAATTTTGTCAACTTTATTGGATATGTAAACAAAGATGTACGTATTTATTTTTAACTTCCAAGGTAAAATATGCTGTGAATGTATTCATGTTTCTGTTAGTCTTGTTAGTATTTCATTCAGACTTAAATATTATATTATAGCCAATTTCTTTAATCTTGGACTAAGAAAATTACCAAAACCCACTATTTAAAAGACATATTAGGGGCAGCCGGATGGCTCGGTTGGTTAGAGCGCAAGCTCTGAATAGGGTTGCCAGTATGATTCCCACATAGGCCAGTGAGCTGCGCCCTCCACAACTGGATTGAAGACAACGAGCTGCCGCTGAGCTTCTGGAGGTGTGGCCGGATGGCTCAGTTGGTTAGAGCATGAGCTCTCAAGGTTGCCGGTTCAATGCCCGCATAGGATGGTGGGCTGCGCCCCCTGCAACTAAAGATTGAAAACGGCAACTGGACTTGGAGCTGCAATGCGCCCACAACTAGACTGAAGGACAATGACTTGGAGCTGATGGGCCCTGGAGAAACACACTGTTCCCCAAAATTCCCCCAATAAAATTTAAAAAATAAAAGACATATTATGCTCAAGGGCCTACGACTTTTGGTAATGGCAATTTCTCTTCCTGTCGTTAATTGCTTAAATGCTTAAGCAATTAAGATGTTAATAAATTCTAAGTATCAACTCACAACAGTGTTGAAAAATCATTAAAAGATTTTTTAAATTGTTTTCCTATTGTGGGTATTGTTTTGTTTTTTTCTTTTGTTTTTGCTTAAAAACCTTTTAAACTGGAAGGATCCATGTGGTGCTCCGGCTTGACTTCTCTGCCAAGCACATAATTATCAACATGAAAACTTTATGGACCACAAAGACAACCCATAACTGAGCCTCGTATTATTGCCCCCTTTATCACAAGGTTAAAAGAGAAAGCATATAAATTTTGGCATTGTAAGTCAAGATAATTACCTGAAGTGGCCAACCATTTAAAATTCAAAACCAGTAATGTAAGTATCATTGGTGGAGTAACTTACTAATTCATCATCAGCAGTCACAATATCTATCAATAAGCATGAAATAAAAGCACTAGGCCACACTCTACTGTCTCTTAGTTCTATCATGTTGAAAAATCATCGTGACAATATCATGCTTTCAGTAAAAATATGGGCAGCATTCAGAGGACAACAGAGGTTAAAAACCAGGGTAAAACTCTATCTTACCAAAGCTGGAACGACACTCTTAACAGGAAACCCTCCCAGTGTCTCCTCATTTCCCATGACCAATAGCTGACACATTTCAATAACTGCTTGGAGTTGCTGACTTTCATCACTTGCTTGCAGTCCTTGCAGAAGCTGCTGGGCCTTAGAACCTGCACAGGAGGGGAAAAAAATCATTATTTTTAAACATTTAAGAAAATTATTACTAGGTATAAGGTGTGACTCTACATGGTAGCTGACTGCTTATCTCCTTTGGATCCCAATTAAAGGTTAGGTCTATACCAGGGGTAAGCTAGATCTATACATAGTAGATTTATGGGGATGATTACTCATAAGATATATGAATGTCTAATCACTATGCTGTACACCTGAAACTAATATAATATTGTCTGTCAGCAGTAACTGAAAACATTTTAAAATCCATAAAACTATAAAAAAAATTTTAAAAAACAGAATGCTAATAATTCTAGACAGAATTAAATTAGTTGGATTTAATCTGCCTTAATGTGATCTCAATTATTTATCTTTTGTCTTTTAATTTTTATCTATTGAAATACGACAACCTGATTGGTTTTTAATGACCAAAACAAAAAATAATACTCATAAAACTAGTCTAAATACCTGCATCAGAATAAATTGAATCCAAGTAACAGTGAAAGAGGAAGGAAATAAAGACAAACAAGACAATGCATCCAATGAAAGATAATAAAAACAAGGAAGTATTTCTAAAAACAGCAAAAGATAGGCTTTTCACCTCCTTTCATTTCATTTGCAAATGCTATTACACTGCTTTAGGGAACTACTTTTAAGGCTCAATTCCATTGTCCAAACAATTGAAAAACGCTAAGACTCCATCACCACAGGGACGGAAGCTAGAAGTAAGCTGTCCAGAAGCTGAACGGGATACTCAAAAATAAAATCTCCAAATGTGTTTCAATTTTTCATGGATATCTTCTAACTTATAAATATGATTAATTCAATTAATGCTAGCCAAAATTTATACCTGATGTTACTTTCAAGCCCTTTCTCTTCTTATACCTTTTCAGGTTATTCTTTGTGTACACTGAAATAAGTAGAAATGATGTATGTTTGGAAACTGTCAATGAATGTGGAATTCGTATGAAAACCTAAATTTTTTATTTCAATTAAGTTTTAGTGTCTTCCTGGATGGCATAAACCTTACAAAGGGACACAGGTGATCCTTAGAGATGGTTTATTTTCTCTGTTATTAAGACTGTGGCTAATGAATTGCATAATTATCACTTCCTTCCTACCTTTACCATACTTAAATGTTCATCTAAAAATATATTGCAAGAAAGTCAAATTCAAAGAGATACCATCTTTAAAATTTCAATCTAAATAATCAGTTTCAATTAGAGCAGGCTTATCATTTTTGTGTTGAAACAATGTAAAGGAAAAACTAAATGAGGGGAGAGTATCTAGTGAAAACAAAAAAATCCTTCGTCTCTTCTAGATTCATTTTTAAGGATGAAATAGTTCATATAAAGTATGTCCTAATAGCACAACCAAATAAAAAGAACTGACACATGCCACCAGTTATAAATACTAAGGCTGGCAATTCTAAGGACATGGAACATTTTGGCATGATCAAAATCTTAATCAATGCCGCTGATATTTCTTAAAAGATCTTATGCCAAACTGAAAATGACATCAAAAGCCAAAGCCATAATTTATCCTCAGCTATATAAAGAGAAATCAGCTCCTAGATCAGTCAATTTTAGTTTTAGGACCACTTTATTTATTTATTTAAATTTATTGGGGTGACAACATTAGTAAAATTACATAGATTTCAGGTGTACAATTCTGTATGACATCATCTATAAACCCCACTGTGTGTTCACCACCCAGAGTCAGTTCTCCTTCCATCACCATATATTTGATCCCCCTTACCCTCATCTCCCACCCCCTGCCCCCCTTACCCTCTGGTTACCACTAAACCAGGGGTGACAAAACTGCGGCCCACGGGCCAACTGCGGTCCGCACTCCATTGTTAATTGGTCCACAGCAAATTCCAAAAATATATTTGGTTTACTTAAATAAACCAGGTGAGGCAATACGTACTTCACCTCGAGTGAGTGGCCTGTTTGTCCATTTTACCACATATGGCCCTTGGTAAAATTGTTGAAAAAAGTTTGGACACCCCTGCACTAAACTGTTGTCTGTGTGTATGAATTTTTGTTTCTCATTTGTTTGTCTTGTTCTTTTCTTGTTTTTGGTTTATACACCACGTATCAGTGAAATCATATGGTTCTCTGCTTTTTCTGTCTGACTTATTTTGCTTAGTATTATACTCTCAAGATCCATCCATGTTGTCACAAATGCTCCTATATCATCTTTCCTTAACGCCGAATAGTATTCCATTGTGCATATATACCACAACTTCTTTATCCTTTCATCTATCGAAGGACATTTTGGTTGTTTCCATGTCTTGGCCACCGTAAACAAAGCTGCAATGAACATTGGAGCATAAGTGTCTTTATAGATAAATGTTTTCAGATTTTTTGGGTAGATACCCAGGAGAGGGATTGCTGGGTCATATGGTAATTCTATTCGTAATTTCTTGAGGAACCTCCACACTGCCTTCCCACAGCGGCTGCACCAGTCTGCATTCCCACCAACAGTGTATGAGAGTTCCTTTTTCTCCACAGCCTCTCCAACACTTGTTATTATTTGTCTTCTTGATGATAGCCATTCTGATTGGGGTGAGGTGATATCTCATTGTGGTTTTTATTTGCATTTCTCTGATGATTAGTGATGTTGAGCATTTTTTCATATGTCTATTTGCCATTTGTATATCCTCTTTGGAGAAATGTCTCTTCAGGTCCTCTGTCCATTTTTCAATTGAGTTGTTTGTTTTTTTTGTTGTTGAGTTGCATGAGTTCCTTGTATATTTTGGATATTAGCCCCTTATCGGAGGCACTGTTTGCAAAAATCTTCTCCCATTCAGTTGGTTGCCTCTTTATTTTGTTGATGGTTTCTTTTGCTGTGCAGAAGCTTTTAAGTTTCATATAGTCCCTTTCATTTATTTTAGCTTTTACTTCCTTGACTTTGGAGTCAAATTCATAAAATGCTCTTTGAACCCAAGGTCCATAAGTTTAGTACCTATGTTTTCTTCTATGCAGTTTATTGTGTCAGGTCTTATGCTTAAGTCTTTGATCCATTTGGAATTAATTTTGGTACATGGTGACAGCAGATTTTAGGGCCATTTTATAATCTTAAAAATTATCGAGGAGATCCAAAATACTTTTGTTTATACAATTTATATCTACTGAGTTGTATTAAATGTTTGGAATTGAAAGAAAATAATTTAAATATTGACTGAATAATTCATTAGTCAAATAAAAATTTTGTGAAAAACACCCAGTTTCTAAAATAAAAAAATTGATGATGAGAAGCACTATTTTTTGTTGCAAATCATTTTAACATCAGGCTTGATAAAAGACAGCTGTATACTCACCTCTGTTTCTAGTCTCACCCTATGACAGAATGTTATTTGACTTAACTAAAGTATGTGGAAAAATGGCCCCTATTTTGTCACAAAGATTATTAAAAAGACATGTATTTATTAGTAAAGACAATAATGTCAGTAATTTTGTTTAACAAGGGCATCCTTATGTAAAAATGGAATTGTTTTTACTAGGAGCACATGACACTAAAAATATAATGACTGCTTCATACAGTGCAGTATGGTTGCTTTATTATTAAGGTGCCAGCTTTACCCAGCACAGCTTTTACACTATGAGTGCAAATATCAACAAAATGAAAAAGGAAAAACCTTGGCAATTATTACTAGTTTTGACCTTATGGATTAAACATTAAAGGTCTCAGGAACAAACCCCAACCCCACCCCACCAGGAGTACACTGACAACACAGAATTTCAGAACCATTATTATAAATCAGATGTTGATTGGCAAACATTTTCTATAAAGGGCAAAATCTAGCCTCCTGCTTATTTTTATACAGCTTGTGAACTATAAATGATTTTTGCATTATTAAATAACTGAAAAAAAATTAAGATTAATATTTTGTAGCATGTGAGATTAAATGAAATATAAATTTCACTGTCCATAAAGTTTTATTGGAATACACATACTTACCTGTTTATGTACTGCCTGGGCCTGCTTTCGTGCCAAAGTGTCAGAGTTGAATAGATACAACAGAGACGCTATAGTCTACAAAGTCCAAAATATTTACTATCTGGCCTTTTATAGAAAATATAAGCAAAGATGGACAAAGTGAGTAAGAATGTAAGGAATTTAAATAGAGAACTGGAATCTATAATAAAAATCAAACAACTGTCTAAAACTGGAAAACACAATATCTGAAATTAAAAACTCACTGATGGGTTTAACAAAAGATTGAAAAAGACAGCATAAAAAAGAATTAGTGAATCAGAAAGCTGATCAGTACTTTTCAACCTATCTAAAAAGCTTCTTGGAAAAACAAAAACAAGAATAAACATGTTGGATGAAGTCCAAAATCTGAATATGCATGATCCTGATACTCCCAGAAGGAAAGGAAGAAGAATATTTGAAGAGATAATAAGAAAAATATTTAAAAAGATGATGGCTAAGAATTTTCCAAAACAGATGAAAGATATCAACTCACAGATTCAAAGGTTTAGTGAAACCCAAGCACATTAAAAATGAAAGAAAATGTCACATAGGCCTAATATAGTTACACTAGTAAAAATTAATTATAATTTGAAAAAGCGAACATAAAATAAGCCAGAAGAAAAAGATGCTGCCTTAAAAGGGTAACACTAAGACTTTTGAACAGAAACTAGGGAAACCAGAAGACATTGTAAAAGTGCTTAGGATCTTATACCTAGGGAAAACACTTTTTCAAAATTAAGGCAAATCAAGGATTTCTCAAACAAATGCAGAGAGAAATCATTATTAGCAATCTTTCACTATATGAATAAAAAGAAAGTTCTTCAGGCTGAAGGAAAACAAACCCTGGAAGGAAAAGGAACTGCAGGAAGAAGAACACTGAAATTATATATATGGGCAAACATAAAAGAATATGGATGTTCTAAAACAATTATGTCTTATTGTCTTCACAATGCATGTATAAGTAAAACAAAACAATAGCATTAAGGATGGCAGGAGGTAAAAAGACTTAAATTGTTGCAAGGTTCTTGTACTGCTTGAGTATGTTCAAGTATTAATATAAGATATAGGCTATAATAAACCAAGGATATACATTATAATCTCTAAGGTAACCACTAAAAGAAGTATATAAGGATATATAACTAAAAAGTTAGCAGAGGGGGAAAAACTGACACCACACTATTGTTGTGCTGGTGGAAACGCAAAATGGTAAAACTCCAAAAGCGGTGATTTACAATATGTGCCAAATGTTACACGCATTTACCCTTTTACACAGCAATCCCCCTTCTAGAAATCTAAGACCGTTTAAAACAAAAAAAGAAATGCTATATTTCATTGCAGCCAGGACTGGAAATAAATCTAACGTGCAACAGGAAACTGGCTAAATAAACTGCACAGCCACACAATGAAGCATCAGGATGCTTTCAAAAAGAATGAGAAATCTCTCTCACTCTCTCGCTATGTATACATGCAGCAGCCCTAGAGAGTCAATGCCAAAATACACTGTTAAAAGCAAGGTAAAGTGTGTGAAGTTGACTACTCTTATCTAAGAAAGGTAGTGTGTATGTATGAAGTAAGTAACATAAATTTATTTGTTTTCTTAAATAAATAATAGAAGGAAAAGCCATAAAATTAACAAAGGTTGTTTGTGTGGAAGGAGGAAACGGTAAAAGGATAGCAGAAGAAGTGACTATGTTATTATTCAGGAACTTAGGACATGGGAGAAAGAAGATACAAGATAAAGGTAAGAAAAATTTAAAAACTGACAAAAATTAAAAAATAGTTAATACTGGCCTTGTACATGATAATACCAATCCCCACGAGCCCCCTGCCCCCTTTTTCCCTTCTCTTTGTCCATTTTCTTTTTCTCAGTATTTCCGGTTCTTTCCTGAATCTACTGTGGACCTTCAGCCTTTCCATTAAAAAAAAAAAAAAAAAAAAAAAAAAGGCAAATGTAAAAAAATAAAAACTGTGGCCCTCAACTAGAATTGGTAGAATTAGTGTGAACTCATAATTTTTATTTTAAAAGAAAAAAAATACAATTATTTCCTAAGTTTGTCCATAAGTGGCTAATAACAATGATCAACCTAGTAGCAATGAATGTGCCTAGAGCCCAGAGTGTGGGCTCCAAAATCGTTTTCATATAAAAGAAATCAGGGCTCTCTAGGGCAATGCCTGATGTCAGGTACAGGGGTGAGGGTGGGGTTGGGGGTGGAGGAGGGGACTGAACTTGACACATCAGAAAGTAAGGAGGTGATCATATCAAAAAGATTCAGAAGCCAATCTCTCAAAGAGATCCCATTATCATCCAATGACAGGACAATTAAAACATCAATGGAAATCACTGAGATGTCTAAAACCCATCTCAACCCACTTGACAATGACACTTATAAAACAGTAACAACAGTACCTTGGAGAATGTAAAAACCAACTATTTTGAAAACTGGTAGAGGGGAGAAAATTTTTCCTGTAACAACTATTCTCCGGGAGAGATATTCTTTACATAAGTATACTCCTAACTAAGTTATGTTAAATTCTTATAAATGAAGACTGATATTCGATAATACTATCATTTTGTAATCGCTGTATCTAGGCACTGAGTTTCAGTATCTTAAGAGACAATCAGACTTTTTATGTGCTTCCTAATGATATTAGAACACACTACTTTTTTGCTGTCTTTCCCTATCAGGGGAAGAAAATAAATTTGAATCTGAAAAAGCCTCCAGATCTCACTACAAGTTTACAAGAAATACACTTGCGCATGACACATTTGAGACAATGGAAATTTGGCATTGACTAGGTATCTATTAAGGAACTACTGTTTTATTTTTCTTCAAGTATGATAAAAGCAATCTGTGTGTCTGTGTGTGTGTTTTAAGAGGCATTACCTTGAGCTACATGATGAAGTGTTTATAGATAAAATTATCTCATGTCTGGGATCCATTTCAAACTAATAAGGAAGGGGTGAGGGTAAAGACAAAGACTGGCTGTAAAGCAGGCATTGCTAAAGCTGGGTCACGGGCATGGTAGGGTGTAACTATTTTCTACTCTGGTTCTAGTCTATGCTTTACACTAATGTCCTGTGCAATGGTCAGCCCTCAATATGGATTTGCAATGTTTTAATGCAAATATCCTTAAGTAGCCCTGCAACAATTTTTCTTCCCAGCTCTCACCAGAAATAAACGAAGTGGTGAAATAAATGAAATCAAATTTCACTTTTAAAAGAAATTAAGAAACATATTAACTGATGGCAGTGTGTATTTTGTACCTGATTCAAATAAACAAAAATTTTAAATGGGATTTATGAGGACTAGAACATTTAAACTCTGAATAGACTTAACAAGAGTAAAAATAATATTAATTAATTTCTTAATATACCCACAATACTGTCTAAAAATTTTCAAGTCCCTATTTTTACAATTCAAATATATATGCAGAGGAAATGAGGCCTGAGATTAGGTTAAAAATAACCTTGGGAGTAGGGAGAACAACTGAGGATATAAATGACAGTGGTTGTTGTGAATTGGTAATTGTTTGTGGGTTCCTGGAGGTTATTACACTACTACACTTGCAACTTTTGCTATGTTTGATCTTTTTCACGATAAAACTTATATCACTCCCTTTTTCTAAATCTTTCAATGGTTCCGCATTACCCTTAGGTTAAACGCCACATTTGACCTGGCACGTGCCTACCCCCCTCTGAGATTCCAGCTTCTATCACTCTCCCTTCCCTCTCCCCACAGGCCCCTCTTGCTGTCTATCTCTCTAACATACCAAGCTCACTCCCACTTCCGGCACTGCACTTAGTTCTTCCCTCAGGCCTGTGCACATCGCAGGTTTCCTCACTTCCTTTGGATCTTCACAAAATCACCGCGCCTCAGAGGAGGTTTCTCTAATCAGCCTACCTACATTTTCCTACCAACCAACCCACGTTCTTACCCTGTGCTTTGTTTTCCCCCTCACTGCACTGACACTACCTGAAAGTTTACTACATAATAATTGCCTTGCTTATTGCCAGAGTCACACTCCAGCATGAAAACTCCACATGGGAAACAACTCTGCTCATTATCCTGTCCATGACTCAGTCCAATCCCAGTACCTAATAAATGACACTAAATAAAAAACCAAACTCAAGGTTTCGTGAGAACCTTGCAACGGGGTATATTACCTAAGAGCTGAGTGTCAGGGCAGCAAAAGCAAAACAACACAAAACAAAAAATACCAGCTGCTTCTTCAATTTCCTGTCAAATGCTAAGGCCAGAAAATTGGAAAATCCTCAAATACAAGTACACATATAATGAGCACATGTACACAAGCTGCATTAAAAAGAACTTGGAATATTTAATAGAATATCACATAAACAAATATTAGTAAGTCAGTGTTAATAGGCTTCAGCAACACTTCAGAAATTTTGAAATTAACCACGACAGAAGTCTTCACCTAGCCTACTGATTCTATAGAAACATTATCAATGGAGTTATTAAAAAATGCTTAAATGTACATTTTGTTTCAGGAAGCTAGAGATGGTATTCTATAACAGAAAGAATTTCACTGGATTTGTAATTATGTAAAAGTTATTCTTAGTTAGAAATTGAGACTTGAAGAGTCACTATTGTGTCTACCACATACAACAAGATAACCTGATTAAATGAGTCTAGTGACTGGTCATTCTGCTGAGAAACCTTTACTCTCAGGCTCATATTACGA
This sequence comes from Rhinolophus hipposideros, assembly GCF_964194185.1. Classification (NCBI taxonomy): domain Eukaryota; kingdom Metazoa; phylum Chordata; class Mammalia; order Chiroptera; family Rhinolophidae; genus Rhinolophus; species Rhinolophus hipposideros. The sequence goes on from NC_138052.1 coordinate 93,248,202, forward strand.
TTGACCGTCTATGGGTTAAATTTCATACTATAAAAACCTCAAATCTATGCTAATCATGTTATTAGATGGTATAATAATCAATGTAATCACCTGAGATTCTTTACTCTTCTAGAGCTCAAATAAAACAAGAGTCAATCTTGCTATCAACTTTGGATGGTTTTCTAATGATTCCAATTCAAAATGATTCTAATCCAAACAAATAGACGTACAGAAGAAAATCTTAGAGTTGCTATATTTAAGGCAAGAATGTGCACAAGTTCTATTTTTAAAAATAGGTTCAAGTTCAAGAAAACTTCCTTATATCAATAGGCAAACAATAAAGCTATCACTCAACTCATTAATAAGGTTTTATGAGGAGAACAAATTTAAAAGTATTTACTTACTAGCTCCACTTCCAATTGTTCTGTGGAATAGCTGTGACATCCGAGGACCAAGAGGGCCAAACAGGTGAGGAGGGAGACCCCTGGCCTCTAACAGAGCTAAAGAGAAAAGAGCAGTAGTTGAGTTGTTAATGCCACTGATCGTATCTGAAAATTTCAAGCAACTGATTCTTTTCACATAATTGACTTAGACAATGTTCCTTTCCATTTTGAACTTTAAAGGAAGCTACATTAAACTTTCAAGACCACTCTTACATACTGATGTAATTAATATAAGTTACAACATCCATGTACCAGCTCCAAGGCATCTTAAAGGTTTTATGGCGATATTAAATATCACTGGCAGTGGGAGCTGTGTAAATGGTCCACAAAAAACCCAAAATAAGTATTTACTTTGAAGAAATTATATGTTAAGCATCCTGCACTGTTCTTCCTGACATTATTTCCCAATCAGATATTAGTCATGAGAGCCTCTAAAATCATATGGAAAAATATTTTTATCTGTTCTACAAAAGTGAGAAAAGTGCTTGCTTCGGCAGCACATATACTAAAATTAGAATACAGAGATTATCATGGCCCCTGCGCAAGGATGACACGCAAATTCGTGAAGCGGTCCACATTTTTTAGGGGCAGCCAGATGGCTCAGTTGGTTAGAGCTCGAGCTCTGAGCAAAAGGGTTGTCGGTTCGATTCCCACATGGGCCAGTGAGCTGCGCCCTCCACAACTAGAGTGAAGACAAGGAGCTGCCACTGAGCTCCCGGGTGGCGGATGGCTCCGTTGGTTAAGAGTGCGTGGTCTCAACAAGGTTGCCAGTCCAACTCCCGCAAGGAATGGTTGGCTGTGGCCCCTACAACTAAGATTGAACACAGCACCTTGAGTTAAGCTGCTGCTGAGCTGCGGAAGGGCGGCTAGATGGCTCAGTTGGTTAGAGTGTGTGCTCTCAACAAGGCTGCTCCTGCATGAGATGGTGGGCTGTGCCCCACCCCACACACAACTAGACGGAAAACAGAGACTGGACTTGGAGCTGAACTGCGCCCTCCACAACTAAGATTGAAAGGACAACTTGACTTGGAGCTGATGGGTCCTGGGAAGAACACACTGTTCCCCCAATAAAGTCCTGTTCCCCTTCCCCAATAAAATCTTTAATTCCTTCAGAAACTTAAAAGCAACCTGAAAACGACTTATAAATCATGTTTCTTGTAAGCCTCACATTGGAAGTCAACCATCTGAAGACGATAAAAATAACCATCCACTTGTAAAGAGCATATACATGAGGCTCCTTTTCAAAAAGTACTTAAAACATTACAATACCTAGAGTTTAAGTATACACTTTACATTCACTTTGAAATAAGTAATCAAGAATACAAAAGAACACGGCAAAAAAAGCACCCCACTAGATGCATGTTATTAAGTACCAGAGAACAATAGATTAAGCTACCTCCTTTGCCAGATACATCATCCTTAATTTATTACCAGCTACATATGCGACCAAAATGAAGAAAAAATTTTAAACATAAAAAATAAATAAGTAAGATTTTTGTCTCGTTTTTACTAGATAAAATGATTTTGTTGTAAAGTGAAGAGGCATTTTCCAATTCCAAATCATCAAATCACTACTAAATAAGAAACTTACGGAGATACAGGTACTGCTAGATTATGTTCAAATAAGCTTATCTGAATTAACTTCAACAGAGAACAGTAGTAATAGGCAGCCCAAGGTAATGGTTTCTTATAGAACGTAAAACTGTATTTACCTTGTAATCGTCCCATCTCAGAATCATCTGATTCACTCTCCCCAGAGGTGGTCATGCCCACAGCCCCTGCAACAGAACTAGAGGCTTCAAAGAGGAATAAAAAAGGCACGGGTTAGGAAAGGAACATGTAAACTCACTATGTCTGGTTTATCATAAAAAGAAAAGATTTACAGACTCCAATAAATAAACATAATTAAATATGTCTGTCCATTGCACACTCAGCTGTTCTAGACTTCATCCTGTAGCTTTTATAAACAAAAAGATGGCTCAACTATTTCAGTGTTAAACGAGTATAAAAAATACAACCTTTGCATTGAATTCATACATGGCTTTGACAGATTCCTCACGCCTTTAAAACTGTTCCTAAATTAAGCCTTGTCCTGAACTCATCTACCAAAAAGGCAACTGAAGATAACACTGCTAAAACCACTGATATTTAATAGACAGACAATTAGTCAGAAACATAACAGAAAGCAAAACTGGCATTTGGGGGTAGTATTCCCTGTAGATGTATGTGTGCCTTCCTCAGTTTGCTTTATTCCTAGACTGCAGTCTTGGTAAAATCATTTATCTGTTTTCTTTCATTTCAAAAGGGTGCAAAGATTATACTCTTTTATTTCCAGGATAAACTATTGAAGATACACATTACAACTAATAAATGACTGTAGAACATTGTCATACAAAAGAGAGGGCTACGATGTCAAAACAAGTGTAGATTGAAGAGATCAGAGTAGAGGGATTCTACTACCAGAAATGCTAACCTGACCAACAATTCAGTCTAAGCAGACTGAAGTTTGTTCTGTTAACTAATCTAACCAGAAGTTGAAACTCTATTCCTATAAAATTAGGTTTACCGTTCCTCTTCTCCGTGTCTATTGAGTCCTAAAGCATGTTTTTATACAGACAATTAATCTATGTATGACCACATCACGCACAATACCTTAAGCCCTGTAAAATTGACAAATAATGACAGAATGCAAGCCAGGAAGAATATATTTGTCATTACTGTTTCAAGAAGCACTTGGATAACAAGTGAATTTAAAGAGCTTTTCTGAAGAAAGAGACACTAATGCGCCAGCTACCAGCTGTGTATTTTTGTAATGCTTTTTTTCTTTTCTTCACATCCCATTAAGTATTTTCCAACATTTCACCGGGAGTTTTTTTTTTTTTTAAATCATCGGAAAATGTTGGGTTTAGAACAGGAGTCAGCAAACTAGCCCACATGCCAAACCCAGTCCGGCACATCATTTTGTAAATAAAATTGTATTAGACTATAGCCAAACTCATTCACTTACATACTGTCCGAAGCTGCTTTCATGCTACACCCACAGAGCTGAATAGTTCCAACAGAGCCCGTATAAAGCCAAAAACATTAACTATCTGGCCCTTGACAGAAAATGTTACAACCCCAAGGTTTAGAGTTATAGGCTACCCATAAATGCTTACATTTATGGTGAAGAAAAAGGAGATAAGCAATAACTATACTCCATAATGCATGCTACTTAGAGATGGCATTTATTAAATGCTTACTATGTTTCTATGTGTTTCCTCACAACCATACAAAAAGGCACTGCTGGTAAAAAATTTAAAAATTAAATTTAAAAATTAAATTTAAAAATTAAATTTTTTTGTTTTTGTTTTTTAACAAATTTAATTTTCATAGCTAGAGGAGCTCATAGAAATATGAGACTCAAAGAAATGACCAAATAAGGTGATTTATGCCTTTTAGACAAAATGACAACACATTTGTGATGTATTGACAAGACAAAGGTGTTTGGAGTTGGGGTAGCAACAAGATTTATTTATACAGTCTTCTTGACCCTGAATTCCCTATCTCTGGTGATAAGGATACCTTCTACCTTCCCCGGTACAGGGAGGGTACCATTCACGTGGGAGGTTTATTTCCTGCCTTCGGGGGAATAAAAGGGGTCAGTGTCCTTCTTGCACTGGTTGTTTCTCAAGTAACTTTAATTCAAAAATAATCAATATGCCCTGAACCGTAGTACAGGTTTCCTTAAAATACAAATTCGAAAATGTTATTTTTTTACATTAAAATCTTTTTAAAAACTCAAACTGTTTTATAAATCCTTTATAATCTGTTTCCAAACTCCCTTTTTAGCCTTTTCTCTTATCGTTCTTGCAATATATACATACTTCTGTACATGTTTGATTTGCTTTCTTGCTAAAAATGATGAGGTCCCTTCATGCATGCAAATTTATAATTCGTTTATGTGTTCAGTTCATTTGAAATATTTAGGATTTATGTTATTTTTAAAAATTAGAAATTTTTTAAAGAATAGTTTTCAAAAATATTCTTACCAGGATAAAATATAATTTTATCTTACTGTTCCTTGGAGGTTGTTTTGTTTAATTGGGGTTTGTTTCTTGCCAATGGCACCTAACAAGTGGAAAAATTTTAAATTACAGGTATCTTTTACTTGAGCCCCCTAATGTTTGCTCACACAGTGGTAGTTCTAAAAAATGTGTTATTCATGTTTTTGGAGATAAAAATTGGGAGATGTCACATAAAAACCAGAATACTGGGGCGGCTGGATAGCTCAATTGGTTAGAGCACGAGTTCTCAACAAGGTTGCCAGTTCAATTCCCGCATGGGATGGTGGACTGCGCCAGCTGCAACTAATGCTTGAAAATGGTGACTGGACTTGGAGCTGAGCTGCGCCCTCCACAACTAGAGTGAAGGACAACTCCTTGGAGAAACACACTGTTCCCCAGTATTCCCCAATTAAAACAAAAACAAAAACAAACCAGAATACCTTTTTTTGAAAAATCAGAATATTTGTCATGTACATAAGAAAACTGAAGCCTGTGTGTGTACTTGCCTAAGGTCAGACAGCTAATGACGGATCAGAGATCTGAACCCCGGCAGACTGACTTCATAAGTTGTACTCTTAAGAGCTGAACTCTACGTATCAGTTCCTTAAATATATCTTCAGTACTAATTTTTAATTCAAATACAGCTACTTCCTCACATATACATAAACCTTGTTAACAAATACTATTATCAGGGCCCAATTACAACTGTATTTGTTCACGTGCCTCTTAAACTTGCTTTAAACTCTTCCAGTGATATGGAAAACAAATACAAAGTTTTGACAAATAAAATAGTTGGTGTTCTTAAAAGCACACTCTGGAACCACACAATTTTTAAGAGAAAAACAAAAATCACTTGCAAGGTAATGACGGTTTTTTTGTTTGTTTGTTTATCATAAGGTCTACTGAATTTACTTTAAAAAACATTCTACAGATCTACAACCTGTAATTTTAAAGGTTTAATTTTAAGTTACTTCCTAAACATCTTCTAATGACTTACATAATAGTATCTCAAATTGCACTGCTACAAAGACCTCAACCATGACAAAACTTGGAAAAGCACATAATAAAAAGAGCTGCCAAGTCTATTAGAGTGGAGTCCCAAACTTAAGGGAGCCACAGAACCTCTACAAGAAGGGGCGGGGACATTCTGGGTTTTAATGGAGGGGGAGTGCCTGTTTTGACAGAGCGCAGTTACTGGACTAACAGAAAGAGACCCTTTGGCCAGCCCTCTGATGGCAAGTATTTTAAGCGTCTCTCGACTGTAGCTGCCTGTATATAAGCTTTTACAAAATCAGATAAACCAAACTAGCCTAGTCTATGGGCTGCTGTTTGTAAAGTCATGCAGGGAAGGAAATGTAATCACTCAAGAAGAACTTGACCAAGTACTTCAGTCAACACATCAAACATCCTTGGGCAACATACACAAGACCTGTCCCCAGACACAAATATAAAACTAAGACAGACTATCAAGCAGAAAAAATCCAATGCCAGATTTTAAGAGGTGTGAACCTTTTGTTTACTCTGGCATCTCTCCCATCTAGTCTTAGCCTATCTTCACAACACCATGTAAGATAGTTTCCGATAAACAGCTGAATGAAAATAGAGAAAATTTGTTGTTTAAATCAGAACACAAAAATTTTATTATAGAGCTCCAACTTTTTATACTTGAATAAATGTAGCCTCTTACACAGAAAGCAAAGACAAAAAATATCAGAATGCTGAGAGAATTCAATTTTATTTGACAGGAATCACTAAGGGTTTACCAGATGCCTAAGTATAAGAGGCAACAGGAAGAGACATTTTTTTTAGAGTGTCACAAAAACTTCTGAGCAAGGCCAGAAGAATGGCTGTTAGGAATATAATTATACCTTATATGGGCCCTGGTATCAGGTGATATGGTAGCAATCTGATTTGTAGTGGTACTGAACAAAGGTAATTAGGGAGAGAAAAATTTATACAACTGAGTTGCTTTCTTTTTACAATCTGACTCTGTTCTTTTCTTGTGAAAGTAAGACTCTCAGTGCAAAATGTAGCCACCAGAACATCTTTCCTTACCATTTTATTGTTGCAGGTGTAAAGAATCCTTGATTCTCCACTTTAGTATCTCTAGTATTTCCAAGCCTGTATCAGTAATATGAAGGGGTGCATGGTTCTGATAAAGCCCAAAACTAAACCCCCGGCTCTTGAGATCAGGTGGGGAACACTTAACCTTCAATTCCAGGAGCTAACATTTCTTCTGTGAAAAGCTAGAGTTGAGCTCCATCATAGTATACTTCAGAGTGACCCAACATTAGATATCATCATCAACACTGGCAAAACTGGCAGTCAGTGTGATGATGTAAGCTAGTTTGCCAAAGATGGAGCAATACTTCACTATCTATATGTGAAAAAAGAAATACGCTTATTTCAATGATTTCATTGAAGTAGGTCAGGAAGATCTGATCTTTAACAATAACACTGAAAAAAAGAATATATAAATAACACTGAAGGAATTAAATCAATCTCTTTAAATTAGTAAAAACATTATTTTAAAATAAATGCTTCAAATGCAGGGAATCTTATGCCAACTGTGTAAGAGCTACCTAAGAATGGACACTTGCCAAAAGATGCTAGCTATGTTACCATCACTGATTTATATACTCGACACTAACTTAGATGGTTTGTTTTTCCTTAAATTCCAGTTTCACGTACTGAGAAACTAAAGCACATTTTACGTACTGGTTGTACACCTGAAACTAATACAATATTGTATGTCAACTGTAATTAAAAACAAAATTTTTTAAAAAGCACATTACACTGAAGAGCTTAATATAAAGCTAATACGTAACTGCCTCTTTCCCCAGAATTACTTTGGTGAGCTGGCAGAAGAATTCCTGTAGGATTCAGCAGGGATCCAACCTCCAAAATGTAATAAACATGCCATATACATCTTTTACATAAACTTGGAAAACGTCTAGATCACACTGTGATTTATGAATGACAATGAAACACAGGTGAGTGTTTAGGAGGGCAATTTTAAGAAACTAATCCCTGAAACTTTTATACTCTTAGGGAACAAAATTTTGTACCAGGGAACAAAATTTTACACACTATCCCATCATTACAGTCTCCAATTATATCCACATGAATCGAACAGAACTTTTGTAACCCTAAGGAAGCAGGGCACAGCCATTATAAATGTGCACTTCTTTTCTGAGACCTGAATTTGAGAGTCACACAGCCCAGTTTGTAACCCAAAGCAAGCTTAACATTATATGCTTCAGGTTTTCCTCATTTATAAAATGAGGATAACGGCACTGACCTCAGCAGGATGTCTGGAATATTAAATGAGAATATATGTAAAGAGCTTAATACTGTGTCTGCAACACAGTGTGCACTCTCTGTTAGCTATTACAATTACTGTAGTAAGCCCACTTTAACAACACACTCGGCAGCTCCATTTCTGTCATCCATATGGGAATTGCCCCGCTTCCATAGTCATACTTGAAATTAACATTACAACCCTGGAAAGGATAGGCTGTGCATCATTAAAAGCTTCAATGAGTTGCATGTGCAATCGACTGTATTTTCCCCCAAAATCTACCATTTAATCCTTCAGCAAACTATTCTAGGGAAAAGGTACAGGAAAAAGACCCCTCTCACCAGAAAAGATGCTGTAAATTCACCATGTAATGTGTTATACAAAACTGGGAAAGTGGTAAAAATGTTAGGCTGTACAGAAAACTGACAAAAAAGGCATAAAACATGGACAGTAGTGGGCAAACCAGAACTTTCCTGGCAAAATAGGACATAACGAGTGATCAACCACAGGCATTAAAGAAAAAAACATATCTTAGTATTCAACAATAGTATATGAAAAGGCTTTGTTCAAAATTAAGATATATATATGCCTACACCTAAACCTTATGTGTTACCATCCTATTTTAAGGGTCTTATACCCAGGTTCATAATGATGAATTGTAACATTTTTGTATCAGATCTTAATGCTAGTGAGAAATGTTAATGACTAGCTATATTTTTAAAAATGTTAGCCTCAATTAACAGTTGAAGTATTAGCCTTCTTTTAGTATTGGCAATAGATATATATTTAAAGTGGAGAAGGGGAGGCTTAATTTTTACTGTGCTAAGACATCAGGAATAAAAATAAGCCCATGAAAACATAAATAGTATTCTTCAAGTTGCTTAGATTCAAAATGAATATTTTTTTAGGGATTACAACATTCTAAATTAAAATTTACACATGTATGAAGTAAATTATGCCATGTCCTTACATTTTAATTATGAATTTCAATTCTTTCAAACAATCAATGGGCAACTATTATATGTACTCATCAATACATAAGCTTAAACAGAAACTTACTCCCTCCTAAAAACCCTCTGAATGTAGTTAGCACACATGTGTACATAAAAAAGGACTGAACACACAACAAATGAATCCAACTACTCAAAAAACCAAACCTACGAAGTGAAACTAAAGAGAACAGAGAGTTCATTGGATGGTAACATCTAGTGTATTTCTGACCCTCTTTCATTACATTTGGCATACCTAAAAAGTAATTAATCTCTAAATAAACTTGCAAGATACATGAATGCATTTTTGGACTAAGAAATGCCAACCTACCTGCAGCTCCTTGGGGAGTTTCATCTGTCCGTGCAGCTGAAGAATTTACGGTCTCCTGGTTGCTCTCAGGGTCTGCCATTTTCTCCTGTCGACGAGCTTCAGCTGCTCCTCTTTTGCCCAGGCCAGAGCCTCGCCGACTACAACAGAAAAATGCCATCATAGGCAGCACTACCAGTGACCAGGAGCAATGAACACACAGCACAAAGCTCCAATGCATGGAGCACAAAGCCAGTTTCTTCTTTTTACATGAAAATTGTTGCAGAAAATCACTATGGGTAACAACCAAGACTTTGTATATTTATAATTCTTACAAGTTATATCACATTCACAATACAAGCTTTTGTGTTTCTGAGCTGTTGTCATCCTTTACAGACAGAAATGATTTTTAAACACTTTCAACTACAGGGAAAAGAGATGAATTCTACAGAGACAATTCAATTCATTTACAATAGATCCCTACTTCCAGGGTAGATCATGGATCAATACACAGACTTTCATATTGAAACGTGACAAACAGGGAAGGGGTAGGGCGGAGAAGGTGGGAAACATTTGTACTAAGTTCCAGACTACCTAAATCATCAGAAAACAGCTATCCTACTAATGGAATGTAAGCTCCATCCTCTAAAATAAAGAATTAAAGATTTAATATCTATAAATAAATAACAGATGACATTTGGGAAGACACTTGTTTAAGATTAAGGCACAGTATAAGATACACAAAAAAGAATGACCAGTCATTTCTCCTGAAGCAAATTACACTATATTGATAATGTATTATTTTCTATTTTAATAGAGAAATCGGTAAGCAAATCAGATAAAAACAAAGACTCCCAAATTACTACAACTTGACATTGTTTAAACAGCAGTACCCCAAATTACCTTAGGAAATGCAGAAACCTACTGCTAAAGTGTTTCAGACTAAAGTCAAACTACAGGGAAATTAGATGCTGCCGAAGGAATAAGAAAGAAGCCGACATGTAGGTGAGAGCTCTGAATTACTAAAGAATGTACTAGAAGAGTTTGTTCTTCCAAGTAGTAAAAAATTCTCCCTTAACAGGAATTTATTTCCTTCCCAGGGAAAACGGTTCATTCCAAACCCAATTTACCTGGCTACAAATTAATGTGATTCAAATTAATTCATTTAACATTTAATTTGCACCAACTATGTGACACACACTGTACTAAATACTCTGGTGGTGCCTTCAAGGAGTGTTAGTCTAAACAGAGACAAAGACACAGCTATAGTAGACTATAAAAGTAATTAGTTGAGAAATCTCAACTAATTCCGAAAAAGTTTGAGCTGAAGAGCATCCGGGCGGGTGGGCCAGACAGCGCAGGCACAGCCAGACCATGTACACAGGAAGAGATTTCATGTGCACTAAGAAACTGGCCATGAGCAGGAGAAAAGGAGGCTGCAGAGAAAGACAAGATACTAGGTTACCTGGCTTCACATACAGCTTAAAATTCATTTTCAACCACAGTAAATTCAGTTTATGTCTCAGATTATAAACCTTAAGTAAACTGGTTTCAAAATTTGGCCCAAAGTAGAACAAAAGCTTCGAAGAACTAAGAAATTTTCTCAGAGGTCCTGGTAAAAGTACACCACACTTGTAACAGATACTGCAGGTTCGGTTCCAGATCACCACAATAACGTGAATATCGCAGTAAAGCAAGTCCCAGGAATTTTTGGTTTCCCACTACACATAAAAGTTATGTTTACACTATACTGAAAACTATTAAGTGCGCAATAGCATTATATCTAAAAAAACAATGTGCATAACCTTAATTCAAAAATACTTTATTGTAAAAATCTCTATTATCTGAGTCTTAAGCAAGTTGTAACCTTTTTACAACTGGTGGAGGGTCTTACCTTCAACGTGCAAAAAAACACAGTATCTACAAAGCACAATAAAAGCAAACTGCTGATACAATGAGGTATGGCCTGTATTGCCAAGAAACCTCAAAACCAACAGGTGTACTACTAACTCCAGATATTTTAAACAATCCAGACAGAACTACAAAATAAGTGGAAAAGTAGATTAAAGTGGTCACAGTCCTTTTCCTATGACTTATCGGCAACAAGTCATACTGTTTATGTCACCGTCACTACTATACCCACTGCCAACAGCAGACAGTCGATCACTTTAGAGAAGCACCAAAAGAAGTGCTAAAATGTTTCTACTTACCTGAGTTAGAGGAGAGTAAAAGGCAAACTAAGATCATTCGCCCCATCACTGGGTTTTGGCACACGTGGTAGAGAGAACAAGCTACACATAAATGAAAGAAAAATCCTACATGGCTGCAAATAATTAGCAGCACAAGAGCACTTGATCAACTGATTAAGCCTGAAAATCTGAGATGAAATTCCAAGAAAAAGATTTTTAACATTAACCTAAGATTCTCAACCAGTTAATAAAAGTATGTGAAATAATACACTGTATCACATCAAAGGTAGTCGATTTTCTGAAAACGAACTCCAAAACAACAACTGAGAGAAATGGGAATTGGAGATGTGAAAGAATACAAATAAAACCTACATTTTTCCTTGCAGGACAAGTGATGTAATACAAAATGAAAATTAAGTACGTCTCTCCCCATCAACCATTAAACTCAGTAACTGGTGCCAACGCTTTTAGAGAAACTAATTAGGCAATATTACGACCATTAAAACAGGCATTCTTTTTGATTTATTAATCACACTACTGCGAAACTTAGCTACCTTAAACCAAAATAACCCAAATCCAAATCTGCATACAGAAGCTCATTAGAGAGATACTAGGCAAACTGGAATTCCAAAAACAACCAATGTCCAACTATTGGCAATAACTGTGAAAATAATGTAGCAATAGAGAAAAGGTAGAGGATGAAAGTGTCAAAAAAACAGTCTGATCAAAACTTAGCAAAAACATGTAAATAAACATTGGGAAAGAATTCACAAAAATACTACTTATATTAGAATAAATTTCTTTATTCAATATTCAAGTGAAAATTTTTATAATTTTTTAAAACTTACAAAGTCAAGGATTTTGATGAAAGCTAAACACAGATAATGGACTAATCATACACAGGAAAAACCCAAGTTATTTATTACCTGGCACTAGCACAGGAGCCCGTGGTCTTTTGGCGTGTGCTCCGCCTCAAACTGGGGAGCTCAGCAGGTGGGGATTCACTGCGCTTCTTGGTAGATTTCCTTAAACCTATACATGTGAAATGCAAAAGTAAAGTTTTTAAAAAGAGAAGTTAAATTAAAAATTACAAAATTCTTCATATCATCATCCTTGTCAAAAGACCACCCTATCTTCCCTGACCCTCCATCACAGTCTGCAAGGTTTACTTCCAGAGTTGGCCTTTACTACTTCACCTGTTCACAATGGACAACTTAATGTGGTTCTTGGCATTCCTGTTCAGGACAAATCTCACTTTGGCCCAACCTCAAGTTATCCTACACCATGAATGACAAGTCTCTCTTCTCTCAAACCATCCCCTTTTAAAGTTCCTACCACATTTCTACTCCTCTACTACTTTTCTCCACTAACTAAAGCCAAGAGAATTTTTTGTATATGTTATATTTCAGAACTTTACTAAATTTATCATTTAGCACTTTACTGTCTTTGCACTGCCCCATTTCACCTGTTTTATACATAAGGCTATGAGAACAAAATACTTTTTCTTTACACCACCCCATCAGCAAGGAATATGAACTTGAACTAACGTTATTAGAATGTCCAATTCACAGTATAATTAGGGAGGGAGTCCATTAAGCATACTTTACATGTTATTCTGGAACCTAATTAATACCTTTATAGAGGTGATAAATTCTAAAAAGGTACAGCAATTAAATAAAGTTTATTACTACTTTATGGACAATGGGGAAGCCATCAGAGTATCCATCTTCCCCAAACACTGTTATCACACATGATGACATACTGGGCAAGTGTCCTCTATCTAAACAATGACCTCCAACACTGAAAGGCCTCCAAAGTCAACAAGAATATTTCCATTAGAACTGTGGCATCATCTTAAATAGATGTTAAGTTTTTCAGACCAATTATACAATAACAATTCTCCAGATCACTGGCTTTTTCCTAGGAAGTTGTCATTTTTGAGTACTTCAACTGCTTTAAAGTATAAAGAAAAAATACTTTACTCTTGATTTTGTTAAAAACAGCAATAAAGGGTCTGGGGAAGAGGGGGTAAAGATTCTAAATATCTTCTTGACCTTTTAGACTCAATTAAAACTTCAAATTCATTCAACTTGGGATGGTACTTATACAATACACATATAATAAAAGTTGCCAAGCGAAGAACAACTTATTCAAGAACCTTTAAATAGAGAACAAAAGCTATAAAAAAATTTTGTTTACCCAGACATTACCATTTAGAAAACTAAACCATACCTTTCAGGCCTTCCCCTCCCCAAAATAACCTCTGCGAAAGATTATCTATATTCCTCAAATTAGTATAAAAGGATGAAAGAATATAACTTTAAGTGAGGAAGGAAGACTGGCCTCGGGGTTTAAGTTTCTATTTTTAGTTTTAGGTTGATTTTCTATATAGTATATTGCCAGAATTATCTGATGTGATCACAAATCTATGCCTGATATTCTCTACTATTGTATCTTTGCCTGGACACACAGTCCAATAACCTGGAAGACTGGACATGGCATATGGACAGAATATAAAGCTAGCTTAATGTATTTAGCTAATGAATATCACTATTTTTTAAATATTTTTAAAAATTCAGAAATTGTATTTAAATATTTCAGAAAATATAAATTATACCTATATTTCTATCTGAATTGTGTGATTATGAGACTAGACTAAAAACGTACAATTTAAAGACAAAGAAAAAAACATGAATGTACATTACATTAAAACACTGCAAAAACCAAGTGCATTTACTTAGAAAGCACTTTAAAAACCTTGTATTACTGTCAGTAAATTAGTTCATGTAACACTGAAGTGTCTTCGTACATGCCATGATATAGTAATTGACCTTTGCACAAATTTTTACATGTATTCAGTGCCATTCAAAAAAAAATATTCATCTTAACGTACTGTGGACTATTACTATATTGCTAACTTGAGGCTGACAGTATACTTTTTGACCAAACTACTTCTCTACACGTCACTACTCATGACCTATTTTAAGACTTTGGTGTTTAACTTTCTTTGAAACAACTTTATTCAAATATAATACCCCTATGATAAAATGTACTCATTTTAAGTGCATGGGGTTCAATGGGTGACAAATATGTTCACCCATATAACCAACACCACAATCAAGACACAGACCACTTCCATTACTCAAAAAACCTTTGTGCCCTTGCAGTTAATCTCCTCTCCAATACCATCAGGCCCCTGGCAACTACTACTGATCTGCTATTTTGTCGCTACTGCCTGTTCTAGAATTCCATGTAAATGCAATCATTGTGTTTTGGAGATAAATTCATGTTGTTAAGCATATTTGTAGTCTGTTTCTTTTTTACCATGGAGTGGTATTCCTTTGTGTGGATGTGCACAATCTCTTTATCCATCCTTGGAGTTAAAACTTTAAGAGAACTATACCAAGTTACAGAGAAGTAGGGCAGAGAAGAACCAAACAACAGAGTGGAACAGGAAAACATTAATAACTTATGTCATAATCATACTACAGTGCAAAATGACTGTTAGGCTATGACATAACTCCACCTAGAAGAGATAACCCCAAATATGTTGGTGTCTGAAAGGCAATCCCCTGGTTAAGGAGCTGCCACATACAAGGCTGTTTCGTGGAAAAGAGGTTTCACTATTTGTAACAGTACGTGAGCCCAGAGTGGGAGACAAAACTAACTTTTACATAGTCTGCTCCGAAAACTGAAAAGGGAACATCTCGCATGTGGTGAACATTGGTAATTAGAAACTTACCGGCATTTCTAACTAAATCAAGTCAATCCTTAGAACTATATAAATTCTGGAGAAAAGGAAAGTTGAAGCTGAAACAGTTTGGTAAATCAAGTACTTTCTAGAAAGTGGGGATACCTTAACCTTCTTTTTCATCCATGCATCAAATTGACGATGCTAGAATGTACTATCTTCACAATTTTACACTGCCTATCGAGTTTTTTTAAAAAGCATTTCCAGATATAAAGTATGACAATTCTTATTTTTCATACACAATAATATTAACTGACTTGCTTAAAGGTGCATAAACCAGCCAACCATATAATTCCCAAGCTTATTCTGAATCAGAACAAAGTACTACACGTTCAATACACTTCTGGCAAGGAATTAAAATTTTGCTTTGTTTAGAAAACTTTAAAAACTCTTTATAAAAATACAGTATTTTTATAGAATCAAAAGGTGTTTCCTTCATTCTACTGGTGAAGGAAGGAATATTTTAATAGAAGAGGAAACATGGTAATTGTAAACCTACAACCTGCTGAAAACCAATTAAAACACATGTGCATGGGGAACACACACACCTACATAACACACCCCTTTCCCAGGCTCTGTAATGCAACAAAACTGCATTTATCATTTATTTTTATGATGCCACTCTTAGAAGCAACAAGAATATCACTGGTCAGATCAATATATTCTTATCCACAAAGCCTTGTGTGTGACGAAGTTAGGTATATATGTAGACATATTAATCAAAGCTCTTGCTTGACCTTATTGCTATAAGAATATATGTTATTTGTTCCTACAAATGTATTCCTATAATATTTATTCCTTTGGATAAAGGTGAAACTGGCAGTATTATTCTCTTCGAAGTCCAGTTTGATTTGTTCTTCTACAATATATCTTATTCTTTTCGGTTTTTTTCTTTTTAACAAGTATTCCTAACCCCAAACTGATTTACTCAAAATCCAGGGCTTCATATTTTAAAAAATGAGTCCTCTGGCATAGTATGACATTTGAAATGTGAAATAATTAAACCTCTTATAAATCCAATTATAAGCTTGGATTTCTAAATACAAACATTTAAAAAGAACCAACAGATTGAGGGCCTTAGATATTTTACCTTCTGGACCCGTTATTATTATGAAAAAATATTCCTGGGTACCTTCTACTTGTTAACTGATTTTTCATTTCTACTTGAAATTTTAATAAGTATTTCTCATTGCATTACATAGCTGTGAAATGATTTCAATTTTGTCATTGTGCAGAAGAAACGAGCCCTAGTAACATGGACTGCCGACTTTACTACCAGAGTTACCAAAGGCGGACAATTCCAATCCTTGGAAAGTAAGGTTTTTCCCTCTTAATTGTGTTGAGTTACTTTTAAAGTAGCAACAAACCATTGTGTGATACATATTCGCTGTCCTGCTTTCATTCTGCTTTTAATTCTTATATGATCTGTCATAGGTGTGCTAATCTTCAATATGATATATACACATATAGCAGACTATTACAATGAATATATAGTCCCCCACCCCATCACATGATTCTAAAGGAACTATGAGCAACTCTTTCTGAGCATCCTGCTTTTTTTTCTCTTTTTTTTTTCCTCTTTTTTTTTTTAAGGAGGGCGCAGCTCACAGTGGCCCATACGGGGATAGAACCGGCTCTAACCAACTGAGCTAACCAGCCACCCAAAGTTTTTTCTGTTTTTCGTTTTTTTCACCTTGCCTTTTTTTGTGTTTTTTTTTTTACTTCTCTGGGGAGCTATCTCCCACCCCTTCTCCCACCCCTTCTCCACTGGGTACTGATGGAACTGTTATTCAGTTTACTCCGACTATAAGAGTGGGACTTGATTTGGCCAGACTATTTCAATCATCTCCAATTACAACTCTAGGGTGGCCAGATGGCTCAGTCGGTGAGAGCACGAGTTCTCAACAACAATTGCCGGTTCAATTCCCGCATGGGATGGTGGGCTGCAACCCCTGCAACTAAAGATTGAAAATGGCAACTGGACTTGGAGCTGAGCGGCACCCTCCACTAGATTGAAAGACAACGACTTGGAGCTGACAGGCCCTGGAGAAACACACTGCTCCCCAACATCCCCCAATTAAAAAGAAAACACTCCACAACCACCATCCTCTTCCCTCTACCATAGTGATTTGTTCAATGATAGGCATATGACCCAAGGAAAAATAAGGGACTTTCCTACAGTCTGACCTATAAATGACTGGACAGTATCTTTGGGAGGTAAGGGAATGAGGGGGGTCATAAGTCACAAGGATTGGATTGGAAAAGGCCATCTTCATTTCTGCTCCTAGATTCAGCCATGCCTGAAGCTGGCTAACTTTTTGGCTTTACCAATCATGTCAGCTGATTTCCATTCAATTTTGATTGAATGTCCATCACATATAAACCCAAATCTTCTGAATATAAGTCATTACTGTATGAAATTTTTTATTCTAGAGTAAGTGTCAATGAACTACAGACTGCGGGGCAACTCTGGCTGGCGGCCTGCTTTTGTAGCCAACTAGCTAAGAATGTTTTTTACACTTTTAGAGTTATAATAAAAAATAAAGAAGATGTGACAAAGACTGTATGTGGTCAGTAAAGCGTAAAATATTTACTACATAGCGGTTCCAGAAAATGTTTACTGCCCTGGACTTTGAGGAAAAAAAGGAATAATAGTAAAAATACTCACCTAAATTTTGAAAATCAGTCAAAAATTTAAAGGAAAAAACCTCTCCAAAACAAAATAAATCTCCTTATGTTTTGGAAAGAAAAACAGAAACTGAGCTAGTAATAAAAGTTTCAGCATTAATTTCTCCAGAATATTAAGTATCTTGATTTTTTAACTTATAGTTTTTGTTATATTCCTACAGAAAGTAAATACATTTCCATTTTAAAATGGAGCAGACAAACCAATGCATAAGGTACACAAACCAATACTTTATACAATGGTAAATATCCAGAAAAAAATTGCTATAATTCATTTACATATATAGGTGACAAAGGATGACTAACATTATCTTTAAAAGACAAATCCCCAACTTTTTATAAACTAAAAAGAGCTAATAATTAGTTACTTTAAGATCCATTTATTTACAATGTCAAATCTATTTCAAAGGGTTTTCAGAACCACTTTTTTCCTTCTTAAAAGGGAAAAAAAGCACCAAATAACATGACTACTGCCACACAAGAGCAGTTACATTTAGAATCATGTGATGGGGCCAGTTTGCTACTGGAAAAATTGGACCCAATAAAGAGAATCAGTTAACAATGGGTATGTTTCAGTGACCAGCTCTTGATTCCTTCAGCCAGCACAGAATCTTGAGAACCTGGTATAACTTGGTATTATTGTATGTCAATTTTTCAAGTTTATACATCTTTATTAATGGCTACTTTTATTAAATTCCAAAAATGAAAAGTAATCTATCATGTAAAAAGGGATCATAGATGTTTATTCCAAAAATCACTCAGTAGGAATAAAAGAGAAGTTTTGCAGATGACAGTGAGGTAAATCCAAAATGGAATTTTCTAACCCAAATTTTTATTTCCTAGTCAATGCACAGCAATTTCATGCACTGATCTGGCAATATGAATTTAAAACATTAGAAATGAGCAAACATATTCACCTAAGCATTATTATTTATAATAAGAAACAGGAAAAGAGCTAAATCTCCAATAAAAAATGGGTAGGGGCGGCCAGATTGGCTCAGTTGGTTAGAGTGCGAGCTCTCAATAACAAGGTTGCTGGTTCAATTCCCGTATGGGACGGTGGGCTGCGCCCCCTGCAACTAAGATTGAAAAAAATAGCGACTGGACTTGGAGCTGAGCTGCGCCCTCCACAACTAGATTGAAGGACAGTGACTTGGACCTGATGGGCCCTGGAGAAACACACTGTTCCCCAATATTCCCCAATTTAAAAAAAAAAGGGTTACATAAACATCAGTATGATAATAAAAAACTGCAGGAACACAGTGTTAGTTAATGAGAATGTGAATAAACTGGCATTTTTACACTGGTAGTGGGAATGTAAATTTATTTTAGGGAGCAATTTAAAATGTACATCAATATTTAAAAAGAATATAACCAGTGACCTAACAAGGAAATAATGTTGTAAATTACAAAACTATAGTTAATTTAAAAATTTAGAAGAATATAAATGCCATTAGTGGAGAATGGGCTAAATTAAGGTATATCCATACACAGCCATTAAAAATAATATAATTTAGTGGTTTGTTGTTTTTTTTAAAGAAAAAGATCTATTAATAAGAGTGTTGCCAGATAAAGCACTTTTGGTTTCTTCGTATTTAAACCATGGATACTACCTCATTCTGACATCATGAGGATGAAATTTAATGTACATGAAAGTGTCTAGTATGGAGCCTACGCTTATAACAGACATACAAAAACCAATACCTGTCACTTACAAGCTCCTTCTTTTGAAAAAGTATTTGCATACACATAGAGAAGTGCCTGCCTTCTAGGTAAAGACAGAATGTTGAACACACAAGCATTCGCTTCTGTCCTCTCATGAAACTCTACTAAAATAGCATTAAAAGAATCTGAGGCCTAAGTCCACGAGGATAGGAAGAATTGGAGACCACTCTTACAACACAATTTTAGAAGATGAAAAGCAGAAATTCCAGTGCTAAGTGCACTGGAAAATCCACAAAAGTGAAGGCAGAAAACTACCCATTAGAAGGACACTCAGAATCCGACAAAGGTTCAGGAATTGATGGTCCAGGTACACTGGACAGACTTCAGAGTTAACACTGAGGATTACTTGATGGGCTGTTTATGAAGCAGTCATATCCCCTCCCCCACATACACAGCTGAGGCAGGAAAACACAAACCTTTATTCTTTAGAAAGTATTAGGTTGATATAAAAGTAACTGTGGTTTAAAAGGTTGAAAACAACTGCAAAAACCGCAATTACTTTTGCACCAACCTAATACAAAATAAAATTTTTAATTCAAGTACAGTTGCAAACAGGTGCACCATACCAAAAATGAGAGAGGGGATCAAGTATCCCCTCTTGAGACACAATGGATGACATATGGCCTCTTTCCTAGGCCTCTTCTCCAGCTCAGTCCACAGAACTCTGGAGGCCTTCACCTCCAGGCAGGATTCTGAAAGAATGTTCCCTGTGGAATTTTACCAGCTAAAGAAAAAAGATCTAAAAATAATGACAGAGGAGGTTTCATAATGAATAGCCCAACAAGTTCACTATAAAGTGAATCTCAGTCAAATCTCATCTATGTGCTCAGAGCTTACAAATTAGATTTTTGGTCTCCCTACACTGAGCATGAGGAAATAACCAGGAATTACCAGAATCTGAGGAAAATTCTTAGCATGAAAGCCAAAAATCAAACCAAACCCAACCTCCCACACACACAAAAAAACAACACAAGAAGACTGCTGCAAGCTAAGAAACCTCACCCGTAAGTAATGTCCTCAAAAAAGAAATGCATCCATAATAATAAAAAAAAGGAAAACAAATTAACCTCTTGAAAATAAAAACAAGATAGCAAACATGGAAAAAAAATCAATAGAAAGGTTGGAATTCCCTTATCATCCAAGGGAAGAAAAAAAAAAAAAAAAAGGTTGGAAGAAGTTGTTGAAGGAATCTACCAGAAAGTAGAAAAAGAAAGCAAGAACAAAAAATTAAGATCAGAATCTTAGAAGGATACGCATACAATTATCAAAACAATAGATACAAAAAGAGAAAAAAAACAATAGGGTGACCATCCTTCCTGGTTTGCCCGAGTCTATTGTAGTTTTAAGGCTGAAAGTTCTGAGCCTTGGAGAATGCCTCAGACCCAATGAACACCAAGACTGCTGGCCACCCTAATAAAGAATGAAAACACACCGACAGCTATGGCAGCATCATGACATTTCTAAATAGTGGGGGTAGGGAGGTCTGGATGGCTCGGTTGGTTTGAGCGCGAGCTCTCAACAACAAAGTTGCCGGTTCAATTCCCGCGTGGGACGGTGGGCTGTGCCCCCTGCAACTAAATACTGAAAACGGCAACTGGACTTGGAGCTGAGGTGCGCCCTCCACAACTAGACTGAAGGATGAGTTGGAGCTGATGGGCCCTGGAGAAATACACTACTCCCCCCCCCAAAAAAAAAGGTAATAAATAAATAAATGAGGTAAAGATCTGCACTTCCAGAAAAACAGGTTATATATACAAAAGATCAGGAATCAGAATGTTTGCAGCATCAAAAGCTAAAAGATAATGTAATTCTTCAAAATTCTGAAGGAAAATTATTTCCAAGCCAGAACTCTATATCCAATCCATCAAACAAGTATCAAGGTTATATATTTTCAGACATTCAAAATCTAAAAACAATTAAAAAGCATTTTAGAATCTCAAGCACTTTTTCTTAGATAGCAAGTAGAAGATATGTTCCATCAAAATACTACTAAACCTAGAATGATACGGAATCAGAAAATAGGAAAGACTGAAGAAAATCAACAGGCTAAACGCAGTGTAACCAGCCATAAAAGAGCAGCCGCCCAAAGTCCTCTTTTCTTCAGAAAACTGAAAACAGATGCATGTGAACAGCTTGAGAAAAGATTCTGAGATTCAGACAATTAGTAGAGTCTGGAGTTGAGTGATGGGTTCACAGAAGAGTAAGCAAACAACTACAAAATGTTAAATTCAGGGTGGAAAATGTGTAAGAAAGGAAAAGCTCCTACATGACTGTAAACAGCATTTGTAACCATAAAAACACTGAGCTTTGATCATGACCAGGAAAATGAGAAGTATGTACAGTATGAGTTTGGTGGGTGAAGAGGTGGTGTAAACCTTCCATAAGGGCATGCAACAGTATTCACACTGAAAAAAATCAACAAGTAGACAACTGAGCACACAATTGAGAGACGCTAAAATAAATACCAAAATAATCAGCTCTGGAGGAGGCAGGCAATGTGGTAAGAAGACTGCTTTTAATAATAAATCTCAAACAACTTGACTTTAACCTGCATTTAAGCATCGATAAATATAAGGAAAACTTTTTAGCAGGATATACACACAAGGAAAGAGGTAGTCCTCAGTGATGGAATGAACTTACTTTATATTTTTCTTCTTTACATGTTTTGGTATTTTCTGGATTATCCTTTTTAAAATAATATATTATAATCAAGTGCCAAAAATATTACAGAAGTTCAAATATAAAAGAGCAGTTTGCAGTTTTCCCTAACTTACAGGTAAAGTTTAGTAAAATGCAATTTGACTAAATTAACTCTTATTCTAACCTGGCATACAAAAATACACACCATGGTTGTTTAAATTTCACAATGTAAAACAAAGCTTTCAAGAAGCCAGTGATACCTGTTTCCATTTAACCTTTTCTTAAAATTCGGCAACTCACTTTTTAAAATTTAACATTTTTTTAAAGCCACAACTATGTTAGGAATCACTGTTGGTAATCTTTCAAAGCAGTTACATATTAGAACTATTAATGTTTTAAGTTTAAATTATTTTAACAGCTGCCTTATAGAAAATTTTTAATGCTCAATCCTCTTCTCTTTAAACTCCTCACCCAACACCTCACAAAGCTAAAAGATAATTCAATTTTATAAACTCAGTAAGGATGACCCGACAAGATCCAACAATGTGAAACCAAGAGTTTCACCAAGTTCTTTTCTCCTATTCGACTCATTCTTAGTTCCTCCCTCCACGCAAGAAGTGCAAAGAATGGTGGAAAGAGAGTCCTAATCTAAGCAGAATTACCTTTCTAGAACTCAGCATCTGCCTGATTCTTGTCTAATTCTAATAATGGCCACAGGCTGCATGGAAGTCACCAGAAGAATTTGAAACAAAAGCTGGAAGTAAGTGGCAACTACTGCTATGTTATTAATAATGTGCACACAATATCCACTTTAAATAATGAAGAAACTAGATCTACAAATAGACACATCAGACTGGAAATATACCTGTAAATTTTTCTATAAATGAGTTCCATTATTACCCCGATTTTGGTCACAAACTGCTTCTTACATTTTCTATGTCATCCATAACCTTCTACTATTCAGACAGTACATACTTTTACTTTGAAATAGTCGAATTATTTCAAAACATGCTTAATTTAAAAATGTAGATTAGTAAAATATATTTTAAAGCCAAATGAATTATAAAAGTATCTTTAAATATTATATTTAAAATATTACAAAAATATTTTTTAAATCATTTGTATTACATTTCCCCACTGGTTTTACATTTATGCTATATAAGAATGTCTGTGTACTTAGGTTAAACAACTCACAGCAAGAATAATTTCCTAATGCATATTAAACATTGTCATATAACACTATCCTTTCTGGGGTACTCTCGAGAATTCTGCCAATTGGTACAAGGTGACCTTTGTCCTAGAGCTATTCTGATAAGCTGCAGCTGGCAAGCCACAAAGCTTCAGGAAGGCCATCAAAAAAGTAACTGTTGCACTACTTTTACTGCCAGCCCCAGTTCCTCACCAGGAATTTGTTCCTCCTCCATTAGAACAGTTGCCGAAGCACACCAGAAAAGGTCTTCTTGCTTAAGTGTTCTAACTAAATGTCCTATCATTTCCCCAAGTGAGCTCCAGGGACCACTGCTACCTAACCAAGGTAAGAGGTGCTCAAATAAATTTATAAAATACTGAGTTATGCAGAAGTCAGCATCAGATTTCTCACAGCTTTCCACATGTTCCTACATATACCGAATCTTCCTGGAAAATAATTTGGAAAAAATTTGCTTGACCGTGAAGCTTTACTGACCAAGCGTACCTTAGAACGAGCCTTTACCTGAGGAAACATCACATTCTAATTAACAGGTTCAGAGATTCTTAAAATTTGAAGAAAACAAATCATTTACCTAATTTGGCACGCTTTCTATCTCACAAAGCGTTCTCCATTTTTTAGATACTTTACGGATTTTGTTTCCCTGAGATATACTAATCAGAAATCTGCCTCTCAACTTCTATCCACTGAATCTAGTTCTGCCCTCTGGGTTAATGTTAATATATATATAAAACAATTCATGATGCATACAAAAACCCTTCAAATGTACGGGAACAAGTCTCAATACACCATAATGTTTATATAGTACTTTAATTTTACAAAGCTGTTTTCACATATATTCATTCTTTTATTAATGCTTCAACGGAATGAGTATTAACATTCTGCAAGAAAGATTAGGGATTCGGTTGCTAACGATTTGCCCAACCGCACAAAACTATCAGGAAATAACACAACTTTAAATCAGGGTCTTCCAAATCTAAGGATAGCTACTCTTTAAACTGGTAACACTGCTCTGAATGTTTTCTGTCTTAAAATACTCACCCTTCAGTTGTGCGCCCTAAATTTAGTAATGCATCCCTTTACTAAGCACTATGCTAAACCTCCTCATATATTTATTTATTCTTCAAATAACTATTATGACCATTTTATAATGAAAAGATTACAAACTTTCCAATAGTCACCAACTGATAAAATGGCAGAAATAGGATTCAAATCCAGTTTTCTTAGCTCTATAGTTGAGTTCTCTCTCCCCAAAACACCATTACTTGAAACCCGGAGTCCCCCACAATACCTCATTTTGCACCTATATTCTTATGTAAAATTAGGAAGTACTGCCGATTCTCTTGCACTACTGCTTGTCACATGAACTCTTTCCTGAAGTGATATACTTAATCATGCCTAAAATTCACCTTGCCCTTTGGACTTCAGGAAGCCGTCCTATATTTAGCTCCCCAGCCTACTCAATTCCTTTGAGTTCTATTCTCGCAAGTGATTTCTGAATCAAATGGCCTGGGTTTGACTCTTAGCTCTATTACTTTTTAGTTCTGTGACCTTGGACAGGTCATTTGACGACTGACCCTGAGCTTCCTTACCTGAAAAGTAGGACCAGCAGTATCTGCCACACAGGTCTATTGAGGAGTAAATGAGATGATCCCTGTATTTACAAGTTGTCAGGCACGTTAAATACCTCTTATTATTGTTTTGAAATGCTTTTCACGTATTTGAAAAGAATGTAATGAATGGGATGATATGAATCCCTGGTTCACAGAGTATTCATTCCTAAGGATGAATCGATCAATATGAGTAAAGAAGAGTCATATACAACCTTGTCTCCTATGGGATCTTAACATCCCAGAGGAGATCCAAAGATATTACAACAGGAATACAGTGAACTAACATAGGTGAAAAATAAGTGGCACAGCAAAGAAAGCAATGGCTTCAAAGTCACACATTCTACCATGTTTGAATCCTAACTCTGCCACTTATGAGATGTTACTCAGACAAGTTATTTCACCTCCTTGGAATAAATTTCCTTAATAACTATCATCAAGCACAATTTTTTTTTTTTTTGAAAATTAAACTTGACTGCATATGTAAAATGCCTGGCACTTATAAGATGCTAAACAAATACTGGTTCCCTTCTCGTATTTCAACAGCTTAGACTATAATGAGAGCTTAGAACTAACTAGGACCATGGCAGTGAAAACGGAAAAGCGGTTATTAGCCACCATAGAACACACACAGACTTTAAACTAAATCAGTTTGGGACCACATGCGGAGTATGATAGAATATTTAGACTGGTTTAATTATGGCACAAGGAAACATCAAAACTCCCAGTAGTTCCCGATTGAGGGCAACTTCACAACCAAGGAAAACCCACTGTCTGCTGGTAGGTTCCGGCTTTCTTTTAAAAATCATGTTAAGAGAGTTCTCTCTAAAAATAGAAAGCTCTTCTCTGAGAAGAGCTGAGAACGTGACACTCAAGAACAATCTGCTATCAACCTGGTCCTGGACTCTCCTAGAAATAGAGCTGGAAAAAATGAGCTCTTCAAATGACTCAGAGCAGAAGGCAGAAAGGCGAGGAGGGAATCCCATGAAACACGCTGCAAACTAAACCTGGCCTGTTGCCTGTGGAGTTCACACAGTTACTACAGACAATGGACACGCACACGCACACACTCATACATGCTTCCACTTCACTTAGAAGCAAGAACAGTAAGAGGAATAAAAGTGCAGACAGGTAACTCCAATTGTCAAGAAAACCTTGGCAGGACCAATATTTAAGTTGGCTATATACCTTTTTAAACAAGCCTTTTATTTTCTTTTGACTTCAAGACACTAAAATCTTAAAACTAGTAACGGTATCTTCAAATTGAAAAGATTTTATACTACATATATAAAAAACCAAATAGAACAAAATTCTATAATCTAAAAGACATTACCTTCACAATAACTCCATGATATAGGTTATACATAAGATTTTATTTAGTGTCTACTAGTATTCTTGTCAAAGTTTAGTTAATACTGAATCGACTGA
The DNA here is from genome assembly GCF_964194185.1 of Rhinolophus hipposideros. Taxonomy (NCBI): domain Eukaryota; kingdom Metazoa; phylum Chordata; class Mammalia; order Chiroptera; family Rhinolophidae; genus Rhinolophus; species Rhinolophus hipposideros. Next base: position 93,274,502 of record NC_138052.1, read on the forward strand.
AAGTAGTTATAGATTGCAGGGTTAAACTAAACAGAGCTGGGGAGGCCAGTTAGCTCAGTTGGTTAGAGCGTGGGCCTCTTAACAACAAGGTTGCTGGTTCGTCCGTCACATGGGCCACTGTGAGCTGCGCCCTCCACAACTAGATTGAGACAACTACTTGCCTTGGAGCTGATGGGTCCTGGAAAAACACACTTAAATAAAGTTTTTTAAATAAAACCTAAACAGATAACAATTAGCTCTAATTCAGTATTAGGTTAGACTGATTCAATATTCGCTAAACTCCGAGAAAAGTAGTAGACACTATATAAAATCTGCTAAACCAAGAAAAAGTTGTAGTTCTATCAAAATGTGAATCTGAAATTTTCAATGAGGGCTCAAAAGCAGAAAAGACGGTCAAAATCAAACTTCTGGTTAAATATTATAGAAACGAAATGCCTAAAAATTTGTGTTTAGGTTTCTCAATACAGAAAAAAGAAACACTTCAGCATCACAGCAACTGCAAAATTGAAAAGGTTCATCGGTTCTAATGAAATGAACACCTAGCTTCCCAAAGAAGTCTTTTGGAAAAAAGAGAGGAAGAATGTGCCTCGAGACCCCTTTTCTCCCACCTGGTTTAATTCTTTACGTGAATGTACTAATCTCAAACGTTAGTTCTTTCTACTCCACTACAAGCTTCAAGAGGACAATATTCTTTCCCATTTACCTAGGACCCACAGCCCCAGTGCATGGAACATAAGAGGTATTCATCTTCAGGGTGAACTCCTTCAAGTCCGTAAAATATTACATGTGAATAAGGTTTAATTATACTAAAGTACATTGATTCTAATAACTTAGCTCAGTGTTTCCATACATCAAGAATGTATAATAACAAAAAGAACATTTGATCTCTAACCTTGGTAAAGAGCAACTCATAACTAGAATAATTTTGTATCTGGTTATAGAAGAAAATCCAACTTGAGGTCCAACCCTGATATTAGAAAATAATTAGCATATGATGCAACAACAAAGAAAAACACATACTAAAACGTGGTGGTTTATTAATAAGATAGCATTCCTTATCTGTCTCCATAAAACTAAATGTGGTATCAATTATGTGCTGTTACATAGACATAGATAAATTAATAAATGTCAGGCTGCCCCAGACTGAGGGGAGGGCGGAGGAGGTCTGACTACCTTGAACACGATCACTTCTGACAAACCAACAGAAACTAATTTAAAGGAAAAAAATGATCTTTCCATAAACTTACTTGCTAATTTGGCCTGTAATCCAGAAGGTCCAGGTTTTGATGTCTCTGACTTAGAAGACCCTGGAAGAGACAGTTTTGTTTTAGGAAGGCTAACTTTAGGGCTGAAACGCGCAGCCCAATCAAATTTTGAAGAGCCACCAGTTTTACTCTGTTCCTTTTCCCTGCTACTTCTTCTGGGGCTGGGGCTGGAGGCTGAACGGGAACGCCTGGCTTTGTTCTGGTCTTTCCCTTGTTTCACCCTGGCACCTGGTGGAACAGTGGAGGAGGCCGAGGCTACAGCAGAAGACGAGGAGGAAGTAGAGGCAGCAGAAGAAGAGTCGGTGATGGCGCTACACCCAGCTTTGGCCGAGGTGGCTGATTTTGAAGCCAGCTTGGTAGGTTTTGCAGATCTCTCTTCAGCACCCGTTGATTCAGACACAGAACCACTCTTTATACAAGAACTCTCTGTCCTCTTTCTTTTCTGACTCCGTGAACTACCAGTGGCCCCACTCTTTCTGGTATGAGCCTTGCTTGTTGATGGCAATTGTGCAGATTTCAGTTGTTGCTCCTGGTCTAAATGTCTCTTCTTTGACTTATTGTGTGGTTTACTTGTTTCCGAGGGAGATTCAGTATGCTGAAGTGCTTTGGGTTTTTTTGCAGAGCTAGGAGAATTGGTCCTGTTGTAGTCTGGACTAGCACTGCGTTTCACTCCTCGAGAATTGTCTTTCTTAGGCACCTGCCCCGTTTTCTGCCTTTCTGAAGTATTGGCTCTGTCTGGATCCTCTGGTTGTGGAGCTATGACAGCAGATGATGAACTGCAGCTTCTAAGAGGTTAGATAAAAAGAGAGTCAATACCAGCCTGCCATCATTGAAACTGTCATATGATACTTATTTAACTTCTCAAATCTGTGAAAGTGCTTTAAAAAAAAATAAAGTACAAGTTTCCCTGATAAGTCCAGTACTAAATAAACATAGCTTTTCAAATGGTTCAAAGTAGGGGGCCAAAAAAGCAGGTGTGACTCTGGACGGTAAAATATTACAAGATCAGGTTAATTCTTTAGCCCAAAGATTACTGACACTAACACTGCTAATAACAAAATAAGAACTAAGATTACAAGAAAAAGAATACTTAGTAGTTCAGAACCAGTTGAAACTAAAACGCTGATGCTCTATTTACAAACAACTTTGTTCAAGCTTAAAACAAACAAGCATTAAATTGCTTTCAAAATGAGGGTTAGAAATTTTTGTATTGTATTATCATTAAATCTTTACAGTTACATTCCTTTCCAAAGACTCCTACCAATTAGATCTTAAGAAATCACTGACCTCTTGCTCTGACAATTAAAAACTAAAAACTAAACAAACAAAAAAAGAAAGTAAAATGGCACTTTGGATGCCTGCAATGGTTTGTTAAGCAAAAGGGGAACCTCACAGCTCTCTAAGCACAAAAAAAAAAAAAAGAGAAAAAAAAGTCTAGGGCATGTTACACCAACATCACTGCACAGCTGATGAACTATTAATGCAAAAAGTTACACAGAATAATGAAAACACACATCATAAGACTGGGTTAACCTGGTCAGTTTTAATATGCAATGATTCATATGCAAATAATTCTGCCTTGAAAATAAGCAATGTGAAGATTTACCTTTTAGAAAGGTGTCCCCTTGACAGTTCAGTAGTATTAGACTGCACTTTGGGTGCCTTAGAATTAGATTTTCTACTCTCAGGAGGGCTATATCCCTTATGTTTTGCCTGCCCTAAATGTGACCTGTCAGCAGAAAATCAAAACAGAAATCTATCAGGAAAGTGAGATGCAAATACAATACTGAAAGTGAAATATTTTTTCATTTTGAAAAAAAGCCTCCCAATTCATTATTGACCCTACCCTTTTCCCAAACATTTCTGTAATTATTATTCTGTCAAATAATCTGGCAAAACAAACTGCCTCTAAGAACCAACTCCCTCAATACCGAGGGAGGTTAACATTTTTTTGTTACCAGTTGTCATAATTGCATAGCAACATTATTATTAGGTTGGTGCAAAAGTAATTGTGGTTTTTTTCAATTATTAACCTTTTAAATTGCAATCACTTTTGCACCAACCTAATAGTTGCTTAAGCAATAATAAATTTTTCAGTGATTTTACTGTAGACATTCAAATATGTTCAATTTTTGCAAAACACAAATCTGGACTTTAGATCTAAAAACTATTTTTAATAGACAATGTGACTATTATAGCTTAAAGTTTACAGAAATTGCAATTTGTGATCCCTACAATGATACTGACGCCCAATCTGTACATTGTAATTCAGGTTAGCACAGTAAATGCAGAGGCAAATGAAATCAATTCTCAAACTGATTTTACACAGAAAAATCATTAAAGCACTAAATAGTGAATAAGCTTAACATGAAATCAATAGTGGTATTTGCTAAGAATTTAAAGCACTAATCAATAAAGTACACGAAAACCCAAGTCCTAGAGAGAGAGAGATAAAGAATTTACAACAAAATATTCTAAACACATTCAGAAGATTCCATCATTAATACATGGCTGGGTTATATTTATAATAAATCAAATCCTTATGTTAGCACTGTTCTAAGAGCAAGTTTGAGGGACATGAGATTTACATAAGCAAAGGAAGCATGCACTGACTGATATGTACCCAGAAAGGCTGGTGTTAACAGAAGTGAGACATTAATATTATTAGCAGATGCAATTTATATAATTCACAGCCTACATCCATGTAAATCATGAAAATGTCATAAAAGCATATTCTAATGAGAATAAGCAAGTTTCATTAATACCAAAGCTGATTACTGTTTAAAAAAAAATTAAGGTTTTCATTCTGAACACCATCTCAAAGTAACTTAGAAATAAGTCGCTATAAACCTCACACAAAAATTCTAATTGAATCTGTAAGGATGCCATACAGTTCTTAATATATCATACAAGTTCCACATCTCTTTAAAAAGATGATCTAAGGTTTCTTGTCTCAGTATCTTTATTTTTTCTTCCATTTTTCCAGAATTCAATACTGGATTCTTGAAAGAAGATATGAAACTAGCTTCTCAATGAAAAAAAATATTTCTTGCATCTGTAATATCATTTTTATTTCTAAGGATGTAATCTACAACAGAATCACTTTCTAAAGACTTACAAAAACAGATCAACTACTAAAAAACTCTTGGTTAGTCTTTCAAGTGCCTCAGTCTTCACTTTAGTACTGAATATGTTTTTCTTCACGGTATGTATCTTCTCTGGGTGTAGCCAAATGGAATCTTGTAAGATTTGTATACACTGTTATTTCATTTTTATTTTTCCTAGTCTTCCACTACAGACTAAAATTTTGCTGTTATCACATGAGTTTCTCAGGAAAGAGATTTAACTTCTAGGACTTGTTTTTGTTTATAATACATGTCTAGTAAACATACCTAAGTTCTACCCCTGTGTTTGAAGAAATAAGACTGAGAAAAAATTTTAAATCATTTCATAGTTATTTTAAAAGGTATAATGTTCCGTTTTCAGGGTATACAATTTACCATATTTTGCGATGTATAATGTGCACTTTTTTGACCAAATTTGTGAGGGGAAAAATAAGAATGTGCATTATACATGGGTGGTACTAATTCCGTATCTATAAAAATGTTTTTAATTCTTTTACATACGCTTATGAGTTAAAAATGTAACTCTGGAAATCAATAACGATATCCTCGTGCAAAATACTACCTTGGAATACGATAATTGGTTTTGTTGCACTTATGAAGAACTTGCAACAACAAAGAGTTCTTGGCCTTCTATGATGTGTAAATACTGTACATTTGTTACCAGTACATAGAATTTCTTATACCTTTTATCTGTTCTTGTGTTTTGTAATTATTTGTTCCATACAATTTCTTGTACCACAATACATTAAAAATTAAATGCTAAAATTCCTTTATAGTACAAAAAACAAGTACCTAAATATAAACAAACAAAAATTTGAATTAAATTAAAATGGGGGCGGCCGGTTAGCTCAGTTGGTTAGAGCGCGATGCTCTTAACACGGCTGCCAGTTGGATCCCCACAGGGGCCACTGTGAGCCGCGCCCTCCACAACTAGAGTAAAAACAACTACTTGACTTGGAGCTGATGGGTCCTGGAAAAACACACTTTCATAAATAAAAGTTTTAAAAAATTTAAAATGAAAGATTTTTTTCCTTGAAAGCTTGGGCCCAAAACATGGATGCACATTACACATGGGAGCACATTACACGGCAAAGTACGGTTATATCCGTAAAACGGTGTTTGTAAATTATGTCATTCAGGTTCTCGACAGCCTTAATTTCATAAAGTTTGCTCTAGATCAATTTTTCATGGAATCACAATTTCTGCTTCAATTATAAAATTTAAAATAATCCTTAATATAGTGATTCTAATTTTAAAAATCATACTTAAAACAACTTTATCCATTCAAAGCTAGGCAACTTTGTGATAATGTTCAGTTAAATATTCAAATGTCAATCCTAAAAAAAGTCATAATATAGCCCCAATAAATCTCAGTAATAATTAATATTCATTTTCTTTTGTCAACAGAAATTGATTGGCATCAACCTAACAGTTCCACTGTAGAGATAGCAGTCCTCCTCTCTTTTTAACCCAAATAAATTGTTCTCTGTCCTTAAAATACATCTAACTTTACATCCATCCAAAACTACTCCTGAATTTTTTTCATGGCCTTCCCAACACCTTCAATGAACTAAAGAATTTACCAAAAAAAGTAACTATCCAATCATCTTAGAAATTGAGGTTCACAAAAGTGGCTTAAGTCCAATAATGCCCAGTGATCTGATTATACCTTTCCTGAAATTATTTTAAGTGTCATATTCTCATGGAGGACTGGTTAAAAATACATTTTTAAAATACTGATCATTACTCTCCTTCTGCCTGTTGTTTAGCATGGTCTTAATACATTTTCTGTAAAAGGTAGTAAGTACTTTCAGCTGTGTGGGCAATATCATGTGTCAAAAAACAAGTACAAACTATATAAATAAATTTGCATGGCTATGATCCAATCAAACTTTTATTTACAAGAACAGGCAGTAGGCTGAATCTGTCCCTTGGGTCATAGTTTTCCAACCCTTGGCTTACCACAAGAAAAATAGGCAACCAGATGAGACTTAAAGTAACAACATGGAGTGTCCCAAAGTGGAGCTCTATTTTATTATACCCATTTATAAATTATTAATGCTTAGACTACTATAAACCTCCATAAAATAATACCCGATCTAGAATAGCCAATTAGAATATCACAGTATTCAGCACTAAATGAACCCTGATGCCTTTTAGTTTATTTTACCAACTCCCTCATTTATCGAACCTTAATTCTCCACATTCAGTTTTTATTAAAAAGCATAACTGTTTAAGATCCATCAAAATTTATATTCACTATATATATATACACACATATATATATATATATATATGTATCAAATTTGCAAACACAGCACAGTAAAATTCATGACAAACTCTTAGACAGCACCAGAATGAGCCCATTTAGTAAATTACAGCCCAAGGACAGGTGGGTGGATGGGTGTGGGTGTAGGTGATTCAGGAGCTTCTTTATCATGTAAGGGTGTTCCTGAAATAAACTCATGTGAAAATAAGACTGGACACTGAGTGCTCAAACCTATTATTTTTCTAAGGGGAGTCCTAACAAAAACATCATCAATTTTAATAAAAGATTAAGTCTCCACTATCATTTGCACCAATAATCACAGTTGGTCCACTCTTCGGAGTCTTATTTTTTGTACTTTCTCCTGTAAGTGTCAACTTTTAAAAAGGTTTGAAGACCAGCTTCAACAAAATTAAAAAAACACTTCAAGGGGAGACTTTCCATTCTGACATTTTCTTTCTTTATAAAAACAGGAGTAAATGGTTTTGAGCTTCCTGAAAATGTTTAACACAGTGCAAAGTGTAGTGGTTCTGGAAACCACTGAACTAGCTATCCTGAACTACATGATTTGTTTAAATCATTTCTGCAAGATTTTCACATTTTTCATATCTTCATAGATTACCGAATCTTCTTCAACTGAAAGCTCTATACCCATTTCAGTTCCTATATTAACAATGTAAGGAAAACTGCCTGGGAACCAATGCTACTTTCACGTTACATTGAAATCATTTTCCTATTTTCCACATGTATGTGGGCCAACTCACATTAAAGAAACACGTTGCAAAAGAACAGACTATAAGCAGCTCTGGGTTGTAAGTTTTCAAGACTAACTTGAAAGCAAGTCTCAAATGCCTATGGTTCACCTTTGCGCAAATCATAGTGACTGCCCCTTTTAAATACTTTTACTTTTACAGGTTGTTTAGTAAAATCCTTGGTAGTTCAAAGTATTAAAAACCATCTCTAGTCCAGAAGATATCTAAGAGGCCAAAACCTTGTATCAAAGAACACATTCTTATCTTAATATTAGGCAAAATGAGCAAAGTGGGTTACACTAGCTAGTTACTTCTTTATACTACAGGTCTTCAATTTGGTTTAAAATTAATTTCTATGCCAGACATATTCACAACTCAAACACATGTACATATTACCAAATATAAATGATTTGGGGCTTACTTACATCTTCGAGTTTATGTATATACAGATATACACATTTTTATGCGTTTGTATTTTAAAAAGCATAAAATTATTACATTATAGTTTTGTCTTCCAAAAATTAAATGCTTTGCTTGTAACACTATAGAATCCATGTTATAAATAAGTCCCCGATTTTCAATAATCAAGGTAGCAATTTCATTTGAACCACTTTAAACAAAAAACAAATGTTCTCTATAAAATGAACTGTTTTTTGTTTTTCTATTTTGATCACAACACTGAAGCTGATTAGTCTGACCAATGCCCCTATGTTTAGTTATGGCAAAATGCTAGCCCAAATGATTATGTAGTTTAAAGAACTCCTTGTTTATCTTTCAAAGCAATGTTTTTAAACATCAGTGGTTCCTCCTCTTGGGAGCATTTTGAAAACATATGTTGGGGAACAAGAGTGTTATTAGCATTTAGCAGGTGTGAACTAGAGGTAGGAGATTTCATGCAATACTCAGAACAGTCAGACACAATGAAAAACTGTTACTTTAGTGCTGGTAATATATGGAGACCTTATGAAAAAACTTGAAATCTGGCTGTGACATAGGTGAAAAATGGGCTTATAATTTCTCAGATTTGTTTTACATGATTTTTATGTTAAATTTCCCAGCAATGCTTGGGAATCAACAAAAATTGTATGTTTTTTATAGCTTTACCAACAGTCATGCATCATTTTGAAAAAGTCCACAATGAAAATGCTGCTTATGGCATTTAAGTCTGTTGCTGTGGTTGTCACACTCAATAAACTGAAATACAGATGCAAGCATCTGAATATAATGTCATCTGTGTCAATGTACCCAAGAATTTCCCTGAGATAATGTTATTTTGTTATCAACTGTTTTACAATTGCTTGTTTATTTTTACCTTTGTAAAATTCTCATACATTATGTTGATGATTTTAAACAGCTTGGGCCGGCAGTTTATGTATTTCTTAATTCAAGATACTAAAGGAGCATCATACTAAAGATATTGCATTACATGATATACATTATAGAGTGCGAGCATCAAGAACGACTGTACCATGACTGTACCACGCTATTCATTTCAACAGATATGTCAGGTTTGCCAACTCAAACATTAGCAAGTCATGACAGGGCATATAAATATGAATGACACACAGTCTAGTCCCTGTCCTCAAAGAGGTCAGAGTCTCATAAAACGAAGTGATCTACCAGGTTAATTTCTCCCATCAAAAGGAGAAATTAACTTCTAGCAGGAAAATACAGGCTTTATAGACCACATGGAATTTGAACCACACCCTGAAGGATGAAAAACTGAAGAAAGGAGCATTCCAGTCAAAAGCGGAATATAGACAAAGGTAGAAACAGGGAATTATGAAACCCTAATGGTACCTGGTAAATGGTAAGAATATCCCTGAGTACAGGTACATTAGGAAACATGGTTGAAAGGGCAGGTTAGGGCCTAAACGCCTCGTGAAAGGATCTAGATTTTTGTCCTTAATAACAGTTTGTAATAATTGACAGGGTTAGAAGTAGTTAGCCAAAAGCAAAAATTGTATATGTTCGCTCTCTGGTCAGCCAGCTCCACGTCTGGGAGTGTACTTTCTTTTACTAATAAACTTCTGCTGTTCATGCTGCACCAAAAAAAAAAGGAAAAAAGTTGTATATGTTCAGTGATATGGGTATATTAAGAATGGGTGAATGAACTACAACGCATACGTTATTGTGTAAAAAGGCAGCGGGATTGAATGTAATCAAAACCATGGGAATTTTATACAGCTCAATTTACTTTCACTCCCACATTTCACAAATAAAGTAGTTTGGTGATGAGTACAAACACCAAGAAAGTTAAAAGTAAATTAGTGATTAGCAACAGATTAATGATGCAGTACTGAGTATTTCATGAACTACATTGGCTTTTATAAATATCTGGTTAAAAACTGAGATGACCACAGAATACTTTACAAGGTGTGATTATGGGGTAAGCATTGTATCAATTCTTTAAATACATTATCGAATTTAATCCTCAAAGACACCCAAAGCATGAATATGCTTCCATTTTAAATATTTAGAAAGTGAGGCTTGCCCAAAATCACACAGCTCCTAGGCAGGAAAAGTAAGATTGAGTCCAAGCACTCCAACTGCCTAAATCTGAAATCCCACAGCTGATCTAGGGGTTCAGTGGTCAAAGCAAAAGGCCTGCATCTATGATTAGTACATTTTTCCTATCCATGCTGGTAGTTATGCCCCTAATTGCAAACAGGTAAAAATAAATGCCTTAAGGCTTTGGAGATGGTATATATGAGAAAAATGGAAGAAAACACACTTTCTTTTAATCTTTGAAAAAGGAGTCCTCCTGCTTCCTTTTGCTTTCTGTATTACATAAGAAAACAGCCTTCCATATGTGATGCTAAAACTCGCTGTTCAATTACTGAAGCAGCATTTGTATATGCATTCATTTTTTAAGTCACACTGACGTTCTTCTAGGAAAGCATTCTGAGTCTGAGAGAACACTTGTAAAAAGTGGTGTGAACATCAGATTCCCTCAATATTGAGGGACGTAAGAATCAGCAAATCATAAGTTAAGGATATTAAATAATTTATGCAGCTGACATACTTATGCTGTGACTTTTGGAAAAAATTTCACACTTGATGACTAAAGTAAGAAATATATACTGCAAAGAAAATTATAAGACATAAAATATGACTTTGTTGGTCCAATAAAGAACTTAATACGGTACTATTAAAAATCCAATGTACATAACATCCAACCAGAAAAAAGTAACCTCTGCTCCTCCTTAGACCAAGGCAACCATGCCACTATTTAACACAACACTATATAAATCTTGCCCTCTAGCTGCAAGGCCTCATGGGACAGGCTAGCCTTCTCAGCATTCATTACCAAAGCAGTGCTAAAAGTAGAAGAGTGTATGTACACATGGTTCTGCAGCTAAGATTCCCCGTTGACGAAAGGAGCCAGACCCAAATTACCTGGCCAACCCTAGAATAAATTGTTTTTTAAAATGATTAGTCCTAAAAAACAATGACGGTCTTTTCACATCACAGCATGTCTCCCCTTAACATTCTTCTCCTCCAAAAGATGACACTTGACCTTCCATTTGAGCAAAGGTCAGGATAAAAAAAGAGAACACACAAAAAAAGGAATATAAAAAAAGGCTACCATACTGGTTAAGCAAGTGAAAGAGAACACATCATATCTATGGCTATGTTGTACTAAGTAAAATTTAGGGAAAAACGGACTGTTGTAGATATGGCAGTAAGAATTAAAAAATGATGTTTAAATAGCCTGTGGTAGCTGTAATATGCTGTTTACAAATATTCTATTTCTCCTCTTTCCAGAAACATGGTAGAATGGTATCTGCTGAACCACTTGGAAGTTACATGTAGCCATGTAACTTCCTCTGGTCAAGGGAATGTGGGTGGAAATGAATCACTTCTGGAGGAAGCCTTAGAGAGCACGAGGGCAATTCACCGTATCATCTTGTCACAAGTAATGTTACCTGACTACCTAAACATTCAGACATGGAGCAGAGAGCCTCCAGCTGATCCAATGTATGGACACATTTCCTCGTGGCCACACTGTTATATGAATATTTAGGAGCTGTCTGTCATTACTTCTCTAGACTTCATTATTTAGCTGTTTTGATTCTGGAGATATGCATGAATTATTTTAATAAAATTCTGCCTTAATGTAATACAAACTCAGTATAAAATTGTATTTATCCATTTGTAGAATGGATACACAGCCCATTTAAACCAAGCCTTAGTTCAACTTTCCTTCACTTTAATTGTCTTTTCATGACCATTTCAGCAAAAAAAGTCACATTTCTGTGCTTAGAAATGCCAAGGAAATAAATCTCCTTATTTCTACCCCACCCAAGTATTTGTTGAACACCTACTGCTTATGATCAAAGTTCCAAGTGACATAGAAAAATGAAGAAAAAGTCCAAACTCTGGAAGTAACTAATGATTCCATGTTTCAAGTAGAGACAAATAGAGCTACACGTACCATCTGCTTTGCAACTGCTTCTTCAGCCTTCAGAGCCCAGATCAACGAGGTCATCCTCCAGAAATGTTTCTTACCTGACTCTAATAATCCCCTACATGCCCATTTTCCATACTGAGTTGGAACTGCTTGTGACAAAAGCTATTCTACTCTCAGCTTTATAACTATCACCTGGCACAGTGCTTACAAGCATGGTGTTCTACAAATGGATAAATACAATTTTATACTGAGTTTGTATTACATTAAGGCAGAATTTTATTAAAATAATTCATGCATATCTCCAGAATCAAAACAGCTAAATAATGAAGTCTAGAGAAGGCAAGAGTCAGTACCACTCAAATAAATTAAGGAACTGAAGCTTGTTATAACGTTAATACACACACTCTCTAATATATTTGCTTTTCTGTCTGTCCATCTTCTTCCTTAGGCAAGAGACATGCAGTTGGGGAAGATTCACAACTTCCCTTTGCTACTGGGAAAGCTTCCAGTTTTTCCCACTTTGGATCATGTGACCACCTGAGTCCAATCACCGAGCTCAGAAACATGGAAGACTGCAGATTCTGCCAGCTCTGGCAAAAGACTAGGCAATAAGTAGCCAGGAACAGAGTAAAATCACATTGGAAAAAATTAACTACCATTCGAAATGCATGAGTAAAGAACTGAGGGAAATCATTCCACAAAGAGGGTTACTGCTGTAAGAGGGGCTACTATGTGCTGAACAGATTAGAAGGTCAGTTCACCTGTATACTGGCACAAAAGATTAACATTTGCAAAAAAGTATCCTCCTCAGATCTCACCCCTTAAGCTTATTTTTTTCTAATGTTTAACCTCATTACTATAGACACACCAATAAAGATTAATGCAATTTTTCCTTTTCAAATTAGCAGGAAAATGCAAAATGGAGATAATACAAACAAAATAATGAGAAAAACACTCTTTTTCCAAATCGTGTTAAGTAAATTGAAGGAAAAAAATTTACTTGAAACAAGTTAACCACAGAAAACTCCCTTTAATGAAAGAAATTTCATTTCCGGGGACCTATCCTTAAGAGATACCTAAAATGCAAGCATTTAATATAAGTAAAAACTTTCCCCATTGCAACCATTTAACTATCCAAAAACTGAAAATCATGGAAAATATGTATACTCAGGAAATGTGACTATTTATAAACAATTATGACATGAGAAAATGTTAGGATGCTGATTTTTTTTTAAAAGCAGGATCCAAAACTGTATTTAAAGTAATCAGCTACACGCTAAATTGTATTTTAAAGAGATAAAAATCAAAATGCTAACACAGACATCTCTGAAAAACATTTTTTGTGCTTTTTTTTTTTGTATCCCATCCTTTTGAAATAGTTTTTGAAGCAAAATATAAATCTTTTTCTTTCTGTATAATAAATGCTGGCTGTAAATAAAAATATCTCTGCTGTGACAATGTTAACAAAAAGCTATAACTTACAGATCTCATACTGAGTTTTTATGCAGTAATAGTTATTAAAAATTGCTGACAAATTTTTCAGTGGGGGTGGAGATGTGGGTTAGATTGGATTCAAGCATTGCCTCACACCATTAAAAAACTTGACAGATTACAGTAAAACATAAAAATAGAACCATGACAGAAATGAGAAGAAAATTTTATTCTTAGGATGGAGAAGGCAAAGGAAGAAACGAAACAAAGAGCTGATAAACATGATTATCTAATTTTTAACATATCCATAAATTAAGACAAACCATAACAGGTAATAAGATTTGCAAAAATATTTGCTTGTGTCATTAGGTTGATACCCATCCCATGAAGGGCTCCAACAAAAGAATAAGCATCTCCTAATTAAAACAGACAAAAGACAGTAACAGACAACTCACAATATAAGTAAAAATGGCCAAAATGTGGGAAGATATTCAACTCTATAGTAACCAAGGAAATGATAACTTTAACCAAAAGAATCATTTTTCTCCACAAATTTTTATTTTTTTGGTATGCTATCTTAATTAGGATATGGAAAAATTGGTGCTCTCACAAAGTATTAGAGTATAAATTGGTCCAATCATTCATAAATAAATAAATAAATCAGTTTGATCTTTCTGAAAGACAATTTCGTAATTTGTTACACCAGAATATTCATACCCTAAGGTCCTATAAACCCACTTACGAAATTTAACTTGATAAAATCTGTTAATTTTCCTGACGCTTCTCAACTTTCTATTGTTAACATGCTGTGTTTTTATAACGAAAACAACATCAAAGAAACTATCACTACAGCAATCTTAACCAAAGTTGCTATAAAACTGAATTCAATCCCACCATTGCCATTTGAAAACAAGAAAAAGCACATGATATAATGAAAATGCTACTGCATGGCCAAGAGGGAGGGAGAGCCTACAAATACCTGTGCTAGAAGTGGAAAAGGCTAGGAAGTATCCCTGAGAGCAAGCCAACAGAGAAGCAGTGGGAGTGATTTCCTAAAGAAGAAAAAGAGAACAGAAAAGAGAGGAACAGATCAGCTATAGCCCAAAAAATTATGGAAAAAAGGAAAAGAGAAAAATAATAGAAGAGGAGTAAGATGTCTAGTTCAATTATGACAAGAGATGAGGATGAGTGAAAAAGAAGAGGGAATAATCAGGAAAAACTAATATAATCCCCATATCTTAAGGATGAACAAAACCTCTTCTATTAAAAAAAAAGTAAGGGTCGGCCCGGTGGCTCAGGTGGTTGGAGCACAGTGCTCCTAAGGCTGAGCTCACTGGTTCGATTCCCACATGGGCCAGTGAGCTGCACCCTCTAGAAGTAGGATTGTGAACAACAGAGCTGGGCTGCCGTGAGCAGCCGGAGGGCAACTGGGACAGACTGCCTCAGCCAGAGGGAGCACAAGCCTTGTAATACCAGCAGGGGTTAGGGAGCTGTGTCCTACACAACTAGACTGAGAAATAATGGTTGAACCGGAGTGGGGGACGGGGGGAGACGCGCAAGAAAGGGGGGCAGGGAGATTTTTTAAAAAATAAGTAACCTTGATTTGGGGGAAGGGCATGTAAGGTCACAGGAAGAAAGCTAAGTAAAGAAGACAAGCTTAATCCAAGTTTGGAAGAAAACAGAATGGATCAAAAATGAATGAACTTATATAAAAACTTCTACCAGGGAAAATCTGCCTCTTAAATTCTAAGTTGGATGAGTTAATACTCTCAATTATAAGTACTTCATACCTTCCTCTAAGGCAGGGGTGTCCAAACTGCAGCCAGCGAGCCAACTGTGGCCCGCAATCCATTTTTTATTGGCCCGCAGCAAATTCCAAAAATATATTTAGTTTACTTAAATAAACCAGGTGAGGCAATAGTACTTCACCTCGAGTGAGTGGCCCGGCTGTTTGTGTATTTTACCGCATATGGCCCTTGGTAAAAAAAGTTGAAAAAAGTTTGGACACCCCTGGTCTAAGGCCTTCATCATACGGTCCAAGTAGTTTGTGCAGTAAAAACAGTTTAGCACAATGAAAAGAATCACTGACTTCAGAGTCAAGAGTTCGGGAATCAAGTCCTCACTACATACTAGTTGAGTTAAACTGAGCAAGAAACCTACCACATTTATTAAACAGGAGATACATACTTAGCACATAGCTTCTGTTGAGTCTCAATTGAAATACATATAAAATATTTTTTAACTTAAAATACTCCACCAGTGCTGTTGTAGTAGCAGATGTTGTTACTCTTATCATTTTTGAATCACTATCTCTATGATAAGACCAAGTCCACTGTTTTTTGGAAACAAAACCCACAATAACATTTTACTTAGGAAAAGTAAGCACAGGAGTCAGATATGAAAATAAAAATATAATTTTAATTGCTCTCTCCCAATTAATCCCAATCCTCTCACTCCCAAAAATCATGAAAGTTTCTCAGAGGTCTGATAACTGCTAGTAGAGCACACTTCTACTGGGGCTTCAAAAGTTAGTCTGGGGTTTGATGAAAAGGTACCTTCCAGTTCTGAGATGCTATCACGAGCAAATATATCAAGCTGTCTAAGAAGGCAAAATGAAATTCTGATGAGCAAATATCTTCTAATTTGCATTCTTAGTCAAACTGATAAAACTTTTTGGCTAAAGTTCTAAATTTCTATATCCTGAAAATTATACTAATCTACATAAAAAACAGGGAAAACCTATAGACTGCATGTACACAAACTTATTACTAAATTATGGTACAGCCATACAACTGAACATAAAGACTTTGAAAGTCATGTTTTTAAGCAATTTTTAAGGACACAGAAAATGACATATATGATAAAAGGTTAAAAAAGTGACTACGCTCTCTTTTGTGTACTACTTTTGTGGGGAAATGTTTTTTGAAGACATGTACAAGTTGAAATTGTGAAAACTGAAATGAGACATTATTGAAAAGGAAGAGGGATTAAAGCTCTAAAATCCCTAATTACATTTTGCTCTTTGGCCTGTTTTCAGCCATTCCAAATGCATTTTAAAATTCTATTCTTTTCCTTCACAATTGAGCATATAATTTATTGGCTTAAACTATGTGAACTACAATGATTTATCATTCCATAAATCTGAGTTCCATCTCGATTACAACTTTCTTATGTATACAAAGGCATTTTAATCACTAATATCAAGTGAAACTAGTATTTCCATTTGTTTCACGCCCATACCTTTAAAATGTATAATATAGTATATAAATAATTTTACATGAGACTGATTTGTAGAAAAGATAATGACGCCAAAACATCACTGTGGATTTTAGAAGCAAAGTACCGTGTAAGAGCCCAAAATGTTTGTCAGTCATGTGCAAGAGTCCAAATATAACCTCAGGATTAATAATGTATGAAACTGTAGTTGTTCAAAAGGTACAACTTACTTAGGAGCAAATACATGCACATACACGTACATACACACATACATGCAGTAAAAAAAGAGTAAGGAGAAATATGCCATGTAAGTGGTTAAGAGTGGATTGTGGAATTGCGATGCTTTTCTTTACACTTTTCTGAATTTTCCAAATTCTCTAAAATAAATATGTAACATTTTTATAATGGGGCAGTGGTATTTTTTACTTGATAGGATAAAGTGTGGTTGCTCCAAAGAATAAGCTAAGTCAAAAACAAAAAAAAAACAAAAAACAATCTCAGACATAACTTTTTACTAAGCATTATACTAAGAGCTTAACATACTAGACAATACTGAAACTAACCAATAACCCCATGAAATAGGTATCCCACTATGTGAACTAAGAAATTGAGGCTTCCTAAAAAATTTAACTAAAGGACACACAGCTATTTAATGGCAGGGGCAGAAATTGCACGCAAAACTGTACTAATCCAAAGGACACATGCTCAACCACTAAAATAGCCTGGCGTCAAGATGTTTCATTTTATTCTTCACATTTAACATTAAAAGGTTTTTTTTATAATTTACTGAAATATACATGTATATACGTATATATATAGTAATGCCTCAAAGTGTTGCATTGGGTAATCATGTTAAAATTTAGCAATTATTTATTGCAAGCTAAACAAGATTAACCCATGGAATGGAAAATAAGGCCTTGCAAGTAAAGTTCTGAGTACCTTACACATAAAATGAGTCCTCGGATAGCTCAGACACAGAATTTTACATTCAAGAGAACCCATCTGATTCTTCACACTACCTCCTATACAACTACTCCAACTAAAAAGACCAGCTGAAAACCAGATCACTAAGAAAATCATGAGAACTGATATGCTAACAAGTCAGACTGCCTCACCAGCCTGTCAGCATCCATGTTGTCAAAAAGATGAGGAAAAAACTCAAAAGCTAAGTACCAAAGGTCAAGATCTTAAATTAAAACAAATGAAGCTTCCTTTCAATAAAGTAAATAAAGTCAACATATACATAAAGAAGGGACCACAAAGGATTGAAAGATGTGTTGTCCACGTGTTTAGGAAGTGAAGATAAAGAGAAAGGGCGAACAAAACATAAAATTCCATATACTGACACTTAAATTAGATTTTTGATAATGTCAATGAATGAGAATTATTTTTCTGAGTCTGGCATATTTGGAGAATGACTAAAGAATTGCTTTGAATTCCAGTTTTACTTGTTACTTGGCTCATGAATCAAGAAAAAATTACTCATTTGTAGTGAACAAGTTCTGGTTTGAAAAACAATGAGGTTTTAAAAAACATTTTCTTTTATTCCCAATTCCTTTTCAAATTACGATTAAATACATACCTTCCTCCTATTGAGTCGTCTTGTGGTTGGGCCCCGGCAGTGTTCCTCTGTGAACGTCGCAGTGACCCCCCTGGATTGTTATTAGGCCGGTTGGACATTGGCACCTCTCTCTTGAAGGGACATACCCTTTCTAGACACTACCATTCACTAAAAGGAAAAAAGATGAGAAAAAAATATCAGCTATACATAGTACAACACAGAAAACAAATAAAGAGCACCAAAGAAGAGGGGGAAATTTTATGTAAACATTTTGATTCAAGGTATTGAGGTCCAGAACGCAGCACCTAAAATTAATAGATTTTTTTTCATAGAACACCCATGAAATTCCCATTCGAAAAAAAGCACAGGGGCCAGCCCAGTGGCTCAGGCGGTTAGAGCTCCATGTTCCTAACTCCGAAGGCTGCTGGTTCGATTCCCATGTGGGCCAGTGGGCTCTCAACCACAAGGCTGCCAGTTCAATTCCTCAAGTCCCGCAAGGGATGGTGGGCAGCGCTCCCTGCAACTAAAATTGAACACAGCACCTTGAGCTGAGCTGCCGCTGAGCTCCCTGATGGCTCCGTTAGTTGGAGCGTGTCCTCTCAACCACTAGGTTGCCGGTTCGACTCCCGCAAGGGATGGTGGGCTGCACCCCCTGCAACTAGCAACGGCAACTAGACCTGGAGCTGAGCTGCGCCCTCCACAACTAAGATAGAAAGGACAACAACTTGACTTGGAAAAAAGGCCTGGAAGTACACACTGTTCCCCAATAAAAGTCCTGTTCCCCTTCCCCAATCAAACCTTTTAAACAAATAAACAAACCAAAAACCCAGAGCACAGATAGAAACGTCCTATCTTTGCTTCCACATTTAGTACTATATAGAAAAGGGCACTGCACCTAAAGTCAGGGTACCTCGGCTCAAGTCCTGTGATAGAACAGGTATCAGAGAGTCTGCCTGTGTACAAACCACAACCTCTGGCCTCGGGTTCCTCAGCCACAGGATAAGACACTTCGTGACTACTTCCCAGTAGTGCTGTGAATAACAAATGGAATCATAAGTACAAAGGAAACCATACAACTACCATATCTTAATGGAGAAATGAGGAGAAAGCAGCTCAAGTACAGTAAACTGAGAAATGGTCCCAGATATCTTCCATTTCAACATCAGCTGTGCTGGTTATGACATTGGACAAAAAAACTTAAAATCTAGATTTTGTTTGCCTCTTCTGTAAAATCACCATGTTGCCTCAGAGTTGTTAGCAATAATAAATTGTGAAGGTACTTGTAAGCGTAACTTACGAACGTAGCTCAAAGTACACTTCTGAATGAATCTGAATTTTCTATCTTTCCATAAGAAATTGAATTATATTAAAAAGTGCTGACATTTCAAGAACATCAGTATAGTTTCACTGATATAATAACATGCCAACATTACTATCACAGAAAGAATTACGATTTGCATAAATCAAACCTATCACAATTTTTCTTAAACCTCCAAACTCCAAATAGAGTTCTTAATTACTCCTACTGGGAGGGAAGGAAAGGAATGATCCTACATCAGAGAAACTGGTGCCAAAGAAAATGTAAACTAATCATAACTAAATCTATTACTGAATTGTTTTAAGAGATCCCGTGCACTACAACAGGAGAAAGTGGGTGTTCTTTTGCGTTCCATGTTGACCCCTTTCAGTAGAAAGGAATGTATTTCTGTCCCACATCAATTAATACACGAAACTTTGGTCAGAAAGTTTAAATTACTAATGTAATAACTGTCAATTTTAGAAAGGCAGGAAATACTATGCAAACATTAAGAGAAATGTACTGATATAGAAAGAGCTCCCCAAGATATGTTAGGGGTAAACAGTATAAAGCTGCCGTCTGTAGGTATGTATATTAAAAGGGCTTACTTACTAATCTTTATAAATTGTCTACACGTTGAAAATCGATGGAAGGATTCATAAAACAGATCTTGTTAATAATACTCACTGGCTTTGAGAAAGAGAACTGGGGGTCTGAAGTTTGAGATAAACGAAGAGTCGTTTTTATAGAGTATTTTCCCTCTGTAAGCAATAAGGTAGGTCACTGCAGCACAGTAATTACAAATGAGAGTTCTGTAATCAAGCTGCCTCTGGCTGAGTCTAAACCCTGACTTCAACACCATCAAGTTGTAAGACTTTGTACATATACTTTTCTGTGCTTCAGTCTATCAAATGGGGACAAAGAATTTAACCTCACAGAGCAGTTGTGAGCATTAAATGAGAAAACCCATGCAAACCACTTAACACAGTGCCTCTCATACAGCATGGGCTCAATACATACAACATTTATTCGAAAGAATAAAAAGACTTGTGGTAAAATAAAATTCGGGGGGAAATTTTACCATAAAGACCACTGAGTTTTAAATTTCTAGAGTTTTAAATTTCTGAATTTTAAATTTCTAGAGTCAACACGAGTTTTCAATTTCTAGCAATGTAGTTTCAAAAGTGAATTTTGCTACAAAGATAACATAACTAAAAACAATGTTTTTAATTAAAGATGAGCATCACAATCACCTGGGAAGCTTTGTCAAAATATTAATGCCTAGCCTCTGTCTGCCCTCAAGATTCTGATTCTGGGGGTACAGAAATTCGAGACAGATTTTACAAGAGCTCTCTTGGTTATACTGCACTAGAACAATTGCATCCCATTAAATGAAAGGCCAGACTATTTCAGAATTCATTCAAGAAGTTTTACTACTTCCAATACCATCTCAGTGCTATTTCACTTGGACCCTAAACAATATAGATACAAGAGAATAGCATGTGACTACTGCTTTCACTATCATTAAGCAGGGTTGGTAGATCTCACTTGCCCACTTCCCTATTTAAATGCCTACCGTATGTCAGGGGTGCTAAGTCATTCAAATGAATATGTCACACTGGTTAATTTGACCTGTAGTTACACCAAAGTAACCTTAATAATGCTCCCAACATCTTCGAAGGTTGTTAACGAGAATCATTATCAGCCAATAGTCCATGTAAGAATAATTCTTGAGATTTGAGAGAGTACGATGGCAACTAAGAAGACAGTTATTTATCAAAGGGATGGCTGCTTTTAAAGCACAACATGATCTTTACAAGGAGGCCAGACTTGGTTAAACTTTAGAGTTTGAATTCCCAAAATAGGATCTCCCCTCTGCCAGGTATCAACAAATCCAAAGCTGGATAGGACCCACAGGGATGATTAAATTCAACACCTTACGTCACAGACAAATCCAAGTGACGAAAGTTCAAGTCACGTGTTGAGGACTCAGTCCTCTGAATCCTGATACTAAGGAGCCCCATCCCCTCTGGAGATCACCACTATCTCAACTTTAGCCAAAATGGAACTCCTCCAGGTAAGAGCTCAGAAGTTCGCACCATTCAATGATTTCTTTCTTATGTGAATATTCTGTACCATATTGACCAATTAATTATGCCTACCATATTTTATTCATTAAAATTTAAAACACACACAAAAGTGAGTTATACTAATATAAAAACTATATTGCTAGAATTCGTGTTTTAATAACCTGAAATGAATAGAAATTCAACATTCCGTCTTAATTGGCTATCTCACAATATTGAAACTAGAAGCTTTAAGTCCAGCCATTAACAACCTATCAAGTCCTGAAATATACTACCTTTCTAAACAGGGATGTATCTTCATTTCTGTGAAAATAATCACCAAGATTTTTCACCTTTGGTCCTAAAGCACTGAAATAAAATAATGGCATGTATGACTTTGAATTCAATAGAAAAAGTACAAAAACACTAATGGATATGTTCAAGATTGAAAGCAAGCTCACGAGGACTGTTCACAGTTCTAAGCGTACAACAAACCTACTCACTGTTCAAGTTAAATAGCACTTGAATTTTAGGTGAAAGCATTTAGCTTTTCAGGCAAACAGAACTTCAGGAAAAGCAACTGTGTATTAATCTACATTTAAAAACTCATTCTTAAAATTTTATAAGGATATTCTTTCAAGAAAATTTCAGCTGCAAACATTTTGGAAATTGATTTTCCTGTTCATAACTCAAAATCACAGGAGAGAGGTTAAGGATAGGGGGAAAAAAAGCTTAAAAGAAAACAACCATTCATTTTGTGTAAAACTTTCAGAACACCAAGAAAAATCGATTGCAACATTTAACTTTAGAATGTCATAGTTCTTCCTAGTCAAATAGCCACAAAGGTTA
This sequence comes from Rhinolophus hipposideros, assembly GCF_964194185.1. Lineage (NCBI taxonomy): Eukaryota > Metazoa > Chordata > Mammalia > Chiroptera > Rhinolophidae > Rhinolophus > Rhinolophus hipposideros. The sequence continues at coordinate 93,296,744 of NC_138052.1, forward strand.
GTATTTATGCAGAATTTTTACCACATGAAGGAAATTTGATAGACTGGAGGACAAATCTCCAATGCAGTATAACCCAGAACAGTCATGAACGACCCCAGAGCAAGCTAGTAAGTTTATTCCTGTAATCCCTACCTATTACCTATTTGATAGGCAACTCTAAAAACTGTTAAGTTGTATTATTTTCACTGTGAAGATGGTCTTTTTTACAAAGCTAATACATACTTAAATCCCCCAGTGTCTACAAAAAGGTTTCAGCTTTCAGAATTGACATTTAAAATGAATTTTATTTATCCAGTGTGTCCCCCACTAATTTTAGATGTGGTCCTCCAAGGAGACGAGGTTTGGCTTCAAATTATGAAACTGGAGTCTAATAACAACAGTAATAAACACAACTTGCATGGGACTTTATTCATGTTTATTCTAAAACAAGCAAAATTTAAAAGTGCCAATGAGCCTCATAAGCCATTTTAATATTCCTCCTTTACAAATAAGGAAACTGAAGTGTTACAAAATTAAGTAGCCTACACGCACCAAGGAACGGCATCCAGAACTGCAGACTATAACCACGAACACTCGATCAAGAAAGAAATGACTAGGTCTTAGGAGGAAGTATGGTAAGTTAAACACACCAGGGGCAAATATTCAAGAACTCCACCATAAAACCGAAGTTATCCTTCCTTATAATAGAAGTCATTCTTACTTAAGTACGAATGGCAAGGATTTCAAACAAGACTGTCTAAACTGGCAGTGAATAACTTTAAGCTTCCCTAAGAGCAAGGGATTGAGAGGTGCTGACACGCAGAGGCAAACAAAGCTATCCCAGCTCACAAGGAGCTTACTGCTCTGTATCCCCTACGAGACTGACTACAAAACAGAATGCAAAGGCTCAAATCCCCGCTCTACTACTTAACAATGGTAAGACATACAAGTACCTACTTTCATCCATTTTTTTCTCCACTAAACTAGAGATAATATTATTAACTTTAGGGTTTAAGTATTAGGGGAAATATATATAAGGCTGTTAAATTAGTGCCTGACACACGACAGCTGACATTTAATGAGTGCCTGTTAAGTACAATGAAGTGACTGGTCAATCTGGGAAAGGGGGTTAGTCGTCAGGTCCACCAGCTGACTAAAGAATTTGAGAGAGAAAAATGACCCCCAAAAAAATTCCTACAAAACCATTTGGGACCGTCTGTATTTCACTCTGATTTAGGAAGGAGGTTTAAAAACAAACAAAATCCTAGCAGTTAGTATGCATGATATACAGTGGTACCTCGCTTTTCAAACGTAATTCGTTCTGGAAAATCCTTCGAGTTCTGAAACGTTCGAAAACAGCTGACAGCTAGGCCTCAGGATCTTGCACTCAGTGGAAGCTGCGTGGCATAGTCAACTTTGAGGTGTGTTCAAAAACCGAAGCATTTACTTCTGGGTTTACAGTGTTCGTAAACTGAAATGTTCGTCAATGGAGACGTTCGAAAACCAAGGTACTACTGTACTGTATTTTGCCATGTATAATGCGCACGTTTTTGCCCAAATGTGTGAGAGCATTATACATGGGTACTACTAATTCCATATCTATAAAACTTTTTAAATTATTTTATTTATGCTTATGAGTTAAAAGTGTAACTCTAGAGATCAATAACAACATCCATATACAAAATAATACCCTGGAATATGATCATCGATTTTCTTGAACTTATGACGAACTTGCAATGACAAAGAGTTCTTGGCCTTCTATGATGCGTAAATATCGTAAATTTGTTTCCAGTACACAAAATTTCGTGTACCTTTTATCTGTTCTTGTGTTTTTATTAATTATTTGTTACATAAAATTTCTTGTACCATAATATATTAAAAAAATAAATGCTAAAATTCCTTTATAATACAAAATCAAGTACCTAAATGTAAACAAACAAAAATTTGCATTCAAATGAAACATTTTTTCCCCCTCAAAGTCTGGGCCAAAAACATGGGTGCGCATTATACACTGGAGCACCTTTCACATGGCAAAATACAGTAGTTACAACTCATGTCAAACTCAGTATTTATATCTGTTACAGAATAGTGCAATGTGTTTAAATAACCTTTAATAAGCTAAACATTAGTTTGGATTAGGGAAACTAGGAGAAATTTACTGTTTTTTCCAGTTAATCAAAATCGTGCTGTAGAGAAATTAGGAGAGTAAGAGCCACTGTGCACAGGGAAAGGGGTAAATTATCTAAGAATGGGGATCTGTTAAGCATTTAATTCAGTTTAGGGGCATCAAATCCATTCCTACGTCATGATGGCATATTTACAATGTGTAAAAATAGTATTTTTAAATTATATTTTTTAATACTACAAAAGAGCATTTACTGAGGAAAATACAGGTTTTAATGTGAATATTTTTTAAAATGGTTATGGTAATTAATGTTATTCTGTGCTTACCAAATACCAGGCAAAATGTCTTTCATTCAGTTTTCACGACAACCTTACAAATTGGTACTGGAAATAACCCTGAAGCTGTGGCACACAGTAAGTTAAATTTAACCCTAAAGCCACAAAGCCAATAGGTAACAGGACCAGCGCTCAAACAGGTCAAACCTAAAGTCCATGCTCTTTATGGCAATGCTTTATGCTTGAACAAATATACTTTTTAAAAAGTCAAAACATTAGAGAACAATGACAGTCCAAACATAGAGGATTATCCATAGGAAATTTTTTACGTTTCTTTGAGAAATTTAGTTTAGGTGACCAATTCTTAAATGAATAATTATCGTAAAATATGCTAAATGATGAGACTATCAAAGGTAATACTGTAAACAAAGAAGAGGTGACTTAATTTTGCCATCAGCAGACTGAGTATGTCCAGCTTAAAAGGCTAGAGCAGTGAGGAAAGGTCCAAAGAAATGAGAGAAAGTCACAATGGAGGGATGGATGTTGACTAATTCATTGGGACTGAAACATGGGATCAGGGGAAGAACATGGACCTAGAAATAATTCTGGGCTCTACCAAGAAGGGCCTAAAACTAAATATTTGGGGTTTAAGATCTACAGATAAAGAGGCAGATCAACTATTAAGCTACCAAATAGACCTAAGTATACACAAGGGTCTGACAACAATGGAAGGTGACATAAAGAGATGGAAATCAAGAAATTTCAAGAATAAAATCAATACAATCAGAAAGGAAAGTCTAGGACTGTGGTTATCAAACTTCAGCATGCATGTGAATTGAAACCACTAATCTAGAATGTCTACTGTGGGGGGAAAACCAGGAAGGTGGTATGGCAGATACCAAGCGGAGTAAGGTGCATAGGCAGAGTTCAAGTGGCACAGAAGAACACAGGAGACTGAAAAGTGTCCATCAAATTCAGAAACGTGTGCAAGTTGTTTCTAGAAATGCTGGGGTAGGAGAGTATATGGGTAAATTCAGGGCACAGGAAACACCAACTCTCCTCTGCAAATGTTGGGCTAAAAGAAATAGAGAAGAGACAACAGCCAAGAAGTAAGGGGACGCAGAATTGACAGAAGCTGTGTATGCAGGAGTATACGTGATTTTTGTTTTTTTAAAAAAATAAGTCTTAAGCATGTTTATGTAAGGAAAAGAATTACTGAAACAAACAGGCTGGAAATAACGTATGGTTTTACTGACAAGATCCTACAGGGAAGAAAAAAGAATCAATAGCATAAGCCTTAGATAAGAAAGATACGTCAATCTCCAAGGCAGAACAAATGGCAGCAAGGATGAGCATGACTGCCTTGACTGAACCTGTGATACAGGTATGAGAAAAGCAAGAGAGAATGAAGATTTCAAAGAGTTACCTAGCAGAGAACAGTTACCTAGTAGAGAACATGGCCAACGAGGACGGCCCAGCGCATGAAGAACCTACATGAGAGTAGAAACCATAAACCTTAAGTGCCAAATCCACACCTGGTGCAATTATTTATATAAGAGAAAATTCTCATCCAGGGTGAACTGCTCCACAGCATACATCTATTTAAGAACAGTAAAATCATACTTTCCATCATGTCATTCTACTTCAAAACATGAATTCAATCACTGTCTGTTTTTTTGATCTGTTGACACATAATACATTTACAGAGGTGGAAATAGAAAACAACTGACCCACCAGAGTCTAAACTCTGAATAACTATAAGCCAATGAAGGTTATATTATACCTTCATTGGCAAACTGCAAATTAAAAACTGAAGTGCTTACAGCAAACACTTGATCTTTCAAGTATCACCCAATACTTACCAACTAAATTCAACACGGGGCACACAAATTGATGCCAGCATCCACACTTTACAATTGTAACATGCCTTGAGTATCTACTTTATATGCCATCTGACAAGGTTCAATGAGATTAATTTTGGCACTATTTTCACAAAGTATAGTATTCTTTTGAGTATTAAGCCAAGCAATTACATCTATACAATTTGTGCTATAACTCTTAGAAATCTCCTTTTTCTTGTTCAACATAACTTGAATCACAGTTGTCTCTGTTAATACATTAATTAGCACATAACAAAGACTCCAATATTTCTTAGTCTAAGCACACTTGATTCAAAAGGTTTCTGCATTTTATTGCAAGCCTAAAAAGAAGAGAAAGCAGGGTAATTTTTGTTTTAATTTTTTTATTGGGGAACAGTGTGTTTTTCCAGGACCCATCAGCTCCAAGTCAAGTTACTGCCTTCAATCTAGTTGGGGAGGGAACAGCCCACTGGCCCATGTGGATATCGAACCGGCAACCTGGATGCTATGAACACTGTGCTCTAACCACCTGAGCCACCAGGCCGGCCCAAAGCAGGGTAATTTTAAAGCCTCTCTTTATTTCCCTCCAGGAAATCAAAATAAATTTTTAAAATTTCAGAATACTTAAAATTTCAGAATAAAACCCCACTTATAATAAAACTAGAGAAAAGCTGGCTGCACCCTAAATTACAGAGGAAAAATTGCCAGATAACAATAAAAGCTGTACCAAAAACAGGGAAGAGGTAAAGACCACAGAATTTTATAAAAGAAAATGGTAAGATAATCTTAAAGGTTCCTATCAATGACCTGTTCCTTAAAAAAAAAAAAAACCACGAAGATCTGTGGAATAAGGGCAAAAAAGATCAAAGTACCTCCAGAATCAGGAGAGAAGCCATTAAGGGAAACGGCAACTCCAAAATTAACATCAACTGGGCAAACAATGACTATAAACCACCAAGCAAAAAGTACCACAAACGACTTTCTATCAAGATGATCTATTCTGCTCAAAGGGAAAAAATAAACCAAAAGCAAAACTGAAAATTAACTGCAGGGCAGAGGAAGCAATTCGAATTTAGTAAAAAGATGTTCTAAACAACTGAAGAGAGATAAAAATGGAGAACATGGTTAATAAAAGAAATAGAAGAAAAAATACTATTGCACAATTTAAAAAACATGTTATAAATCAGAAGAAGACAACCTTGAGGGTTCTATTTAACTTTGCAATGAGAAGGAAAATGCTGTATGCACTGAAAATGGAACCCTTGTCAAGATTTTGTTAAGTAAAATGCAGGTACAGAATGCTGAGCACAGAATATGATATATTTACATACATTACTATATATGCAGATAAGCACTGGCTTAAATATTATCAATAGAGAATACATTACGAAAACTATTTAAATCAGCTCCCTTGGAAGAACAAGACCCTTCGAGGCCTTTTACGTTTTTAATCACGTACGTATATCCCTAGTCAAAAAAAATCTTTAAACAATTAATGTATACTGTAATTATAACTCTAGAAAAGATGACAGTGGATAAAAATAACCAGAAAAAATACATAAAATATTAGCAAATTTTAGCATTCTTTTCTCATTTTCATTTTTTTAAATCATGTGATCTAATCATTAAAAAGTGGAGAAAAATTCAAAAACTGATTACTTTCAAACATTTCTATGTCCCAGATATATGTTCATTTAAAAAAAAAACAACGCATGTTTTTTTTAAAAAAAAAAAAAACATATTATTTCCAAGAAAACGAAGTTCTTACTGCCTAAAACACAACATTATATAGAGACAATGATAGATACTGAATCAGCCAGAAATGTTTTGTCCATAACTGGCACCAAAAGTCTATTTTGTAGAGCACTATAATATGACCAAACAATTTATCACAAACAAGTAACGGCCCCGCCCAGCCCAACTACTTCTAAAATATAGATCAACTCATTCCCTAATATAAATCCCGTCTTAGGTCATATAGCTGGTATAATCAATCCTTCAGAATACTAACTGCATTTCATAGAGTATTTTCTTAAAATCTCAGCAACTTTTTAGCTCATGCATCAAAGATCGCTCATAGACCCAGTCTTAACAGGTCTCAATCCTGCTGGCTATGTAGAAGGTCAGCCTATCACTAGCATTTTTAGTACAACCTCTTAAAGATGTTCTTTTTTCTTTTCTACCTACCCAGGAATGAAGAGACAAGAGGGAACAGTTTTTGGACTACATAGTCTCTAAAAATTCAGCTCTAAATTTTATAATACTGTCATCTAACGCTTATTTGAGCTTTTCTTAAATTCTTCCTTATGAAGACCTAGTAACACCAGTATTAGATACAGTGATTATCTAAAGAGCTATTGAGAGGGAAGAGAGAATGGTTTGTAAATGCCTCCTTCCACCATGGGACAGAGAGATGCCTACTAAGTAAGACTCACTGTTACTGAAAGTAAAATACATAGTATCCTATAGATTACAGAAAGGTGCTACCGTGTTTCCCCAAAAATAAGACCTAGCCAGACCACCAGCTCTAATGCATCTTTTGGAGGAAAAGTTAATATAAGACCAGGTCTTATATAAGACAGAGTATAATATAATACCGGGTCTTATATTAATTTTTGCTCCAAAAGATGCATTAGAGTAGATGGTCTGGCTAGGTCTTATTTTCGGGGAAACACAGTACCTACAGACAAAAACAATTTTGTTTGGTAAGTGACCTTTAGAGCATAGAGACACACATAATAAGGCAATGCTTTCAGAATATTTTCTTCAATGCATGTTCCTGTTACTGGTGAGAAAGCTATGAAAGCTAATTCAAAGCTGGGGAGAAAAGATAGAGTACAACTTGAACACAAGAAAAACAATGCAGAATGCCAAATTTTTGTTTAAGACAATGTATGACATAGGAATTGTACTTTTATTCAGAAACACAGTTGACCCTTTAACAATACAGGGGTCAGGGATGCCCACCACCTACGCAGTCAAAAAAAGGACATGTAACTTATGTTGGCCCTCCACATACATGATTCTCAATTGTGGACTGAAAATACTACTCTCAGAAAACATTTTTTTCAAAGGATAAAAGAACAAAAAAAAAAAACCCACATTTAAAATGTCATAGTCTACAGGCTCCATACTTTGCAAATAGTAGCATTCTTACCTAAAATAAATAGGTGTTAATGACTGCCTCTGTATTAATCAAGAACATGAACATACAGGTTTGTTTTTTTTTAACACTGACTGATGCCTGGGCTTCAGAGTGGGGGTAAGGGAAAGTTAAACTTTGCTTTAGAACCCATTATATTATTCTAGTATCAGGTAGGTTTGAGAACTGACACAGGTTTACACTTTCTGGTTTTTTTGGCTCTCATTACGTATCACCTAATCCTCTGCAATCTTTTGCATGACTCTCCCACATCCCATAATTAAAAACTACCACTCATGTCCTTAGAATCCAGCAATTCCACTTCTAGGCTCTTCTAAGAATCTAACCTCAAGAAATCTTTGTACAAATATGCAATGGTATATGTAATCAGGAGGCTCACTGCAGTGTGTCACAGTGGAACAACTGAAGACATAAATGTTCTCGGGAGGGGAATGATTCAATAAGCACATTGCCGGCAACTCCACGGCATACTTACATTTTAGAGGTCCTTAAAAACAAAGGTAGATTTGTATATACCACAGTGATACAGAAGGGCAGGACACCCTTAATTCCTCCATCTATAGGCATAATCTTTGCTTCGATGAATGTTACCCTCAATTGGGAAGACAGAAAATAATCAAGCTATTTGCACATCGTGATAAAAGCCATGAAGGATGGAATAGGGAAAAAACAGGAAGAAGTAGAGAATAACAGGAAGGGGTAAAGGAAAAGTTACTTTTGGTTAAGGTATCAGGTAATATCTCTCCGAAAAGATATTTTAGCTGAGACCTGAAGGATAAGAAAGAAGTGTTGGAAAAAATTGCGTACCTGTCTGTGTAAGCGTAGAAAAAAAAAATCTATAAAAATACACATAAATGTTAATAGTAAAGGAGAGGGGAAGTGACAAAGAGCACCTATTTCTTGAGTCAATTCAAATTCTGGCTCCACCATAAACCAGGTTACTTTGAAGAAATGCTTTTACCTATGAAAGGTTTATTAGCTTCCTCATCTATAAAATGAAGACAACTATACTTAAGTTATGAAAATTAACCGCAAGTAGAACACTTAAAAAATATAGTAAGCTAACTGCAAGGGGAAAAGGAGAAAAAACTTGCATATTAAGTTTTAAGAGACATAACAAAAATGCAAGTATGGAAAATATGAACAGTGGGTGTTTACAGATATTAAGGAACTACGTTTTTATATTATGGTATTAGCATATGTCTTTAAAAAGAGTTCTCTTTTACAGAAGCAGACTGAAACATTTACAGATCAAGCAACGACTAAAATCTGCTTCAAAATAATTAGGGTGAGTGGGTGGGGGTAAGAGTATATGTAAAAACAAGAGTGGCCTGAGTTAATGGTGTATGTAGCTGGGTCTCCGGTACACCGAGGTTCATTATGCAATTCTACTTTTGTATACGTTTGAAATCCTCCATAATAAAAGTCTTTTATGAAAAGAATAAGCACTCAAATGTTACTGTTTTTGAAGGGGGAAGGAGACTGTTGCTTTTGATTGTTTTCAAAGAGTCCTCACCACTTGTTTTTTTAAAAAAACTATATTTATAGAGATATCACTTTTATCAGAAATAAGAAAAATTAAGCCTTTCTCATTGATATAGAGCAAATCATCCTTGACCTAAGTGTGTCAACCTGCATTTTATTAATTCATCCTTTAAATCGCTTCCCAACTCTAACACAGTGTGAGACTATCAAAGAAAACATTGTATCTTTCTTTCAGAGATGAAGATATAAAAGAAAACAAACCCTGTTTTCCACTATTTGAGAAGTGGCCACAGTAACTCTACACTGTACTTCTTCCCCTGGTTCTGTTTTCAGCGTCCCTGAGGTGCAGAATTCCTTCTTCATACATTATAAGAAGTTGGGCACCGTCTTCTGATGATACAAGATGCAACCAACCACCTAACAGTGAACTCCAGAGTATGGATCATTTCAACACTTCACTCCATTCTGGCAAAAGACTTATGCTTCAGGCCTTTTGCTCAATATTAAGACTAACAGTGCCTTAAACACTGCTAAGACGTACTTACGGAAGACACTGAAAACTAAGTCAATCTACGTAGATGGACCAGCAGCTTTAAATGTACTACCAAGTCTTTCTCCTAAATTGAGCACTGGATCTTTCACTTATGTTTATGTAAGTGGATAAAGACAGCAATGACATGAGCTCCAAAGATTCTTTGACACACTAAATAAGGACCAGTGATTCTCAAGCTTTCTGGCCTTGAAAGTTTTCTCAGAATAGTGATGAAATACAAAAAATAAATAAAAGCCATATTCCGATCAGTAAGACTACAATTACCATCCTTCTTAAAATGGGCACAAATATAAATTGAACAAAATCTGTAAAAAACAGTCTAGTTGTACAAATCCAATTCCCTTTCTAAATTTCATTTTTAATTCCTTTTTTACTTCTCACACTGCCTTCCCCAACAATTATGAAAATTTTTAAAATACAAAAAACCTTGAGAACTGTTCAATAAACGCCTATAACTCCATTACCTAGCTTTTATAAGAGTGTTACACTTCCTTTATCACGTATGTACCCATATCTACTCATCTATACATCCCTGAGCATCCATCCTTTTTGATGCATTTCACAGTACGCTGCAGACATCATGAAATTTTGTGTGTATCACTAGCTAGTGTTCAAACTGTCTTGTTTTCAGTTAAATTTACATACAGTGAAATGTACAAATCTTAACTATAAAACTCAATGAGTTTTCACAAATGCATACACCTGTTAACCTAAGTCCTTATCAAGATGCAGAACACCACCCAAGTTTCCTTGTGCTCCTCTTTAGTCACCCCCTGTACTTCTCCTCCCATTCTAAAAGCACTGTTCTGTTCTAATGTTTCTGACCAGAGATTTGCTTTACCTCTTCTACCATTTTGTATAAATGGAACCCCAAAGTATACATAGTCTTTTGTATAAAGCTTCTTTGACTATGGGTATATCACATTTTGTTTACCCATTCTTCTGTTTGATGGACACACGGACTGTTTCTAGGTTTTTGCCATTATAAATAAAGCAACTGCAAGCATTCTTCTACAAGTCTTTCCACAGACATATGCTTTCATTTGTCTTGAGTAAACACTAAGAGTAGAATCATTAGATCATCAGGAAGATTAGGATTAATTTTTAAACAAACTGCCAGACCTTTTTTCAAAGCAGCTATACCATTTTACAGTCCTATCAATAATTATAAAAGTTCCAGTTGCACCAAACCCTCACCAACAGATGGTGGTGTCAGTCTTAAATTTTAGCTATTCTGATGGGTGTGCAGTAGTAAATCGTTGTTCTAGTAAATCTAGTAGTAGTAATCGTTTACTAGTAATCTAGTAGCAAATCGTTGTTCATTTCCCCAATGACTAATGATGTTGATCACTTGAAGCTCTTCCCCACTCTACTTTCCAAACCCAAACTACTCAAGAACCTAATCTTATTTCAAACTTTCGTTAGTCTTTATCAACTCATGAAGCTAAATAAATAAATAAATAAATAAATAAATAAATAAATAAATAAATAAATAAATCACCTTCAAAATTAAGAGGACCAGATGCATGCCTAATTCCCAGCCCACCCAACTGCTAGCTAAGCCACTCACCTCGTTGCTAAACAGTGAGTTGGACAAAGGGAGATATCAGAAGGAAAAGAAAACCTATACCTGAAAATTTGTACATGCCTGACGAAGATTTACAGCCGTATTTTGAATAATCTGCATGAAAAAAAACTTCAAGCCAGGGTATTTCAAATCTTACCAATCTAATGCAGTGCTGCTCAATGTTTAATATACCTGAGAATCACCTGGGGATCGTGTTAAAACACAGATTCTTTTTAAAATACTGGATGGGACCAGACCTGAGGTGCGGCCTTTCTAACAAGCTCCCTTGCCAGTGTGCGAACTACACTTTAGACAGCAAGGTCTTAGAGCACCCAAATAAGTGACAGACGCAAAGTATATCTTCTCTGAATGAAGATATCTTCATTCCAGACCTCAGGAAAATTCTACAAATATAAACAAAGAACAATGAACGGCACACAGATAACACATAAGTAACCAAAGCACCATGAACAAAAACTTGCAAAAACAACAGTCACACAGCTTTCAAATGTTAGAATTACGAAACAAATCTCAAAATGTTCACTATGTTTAAAGATATAAAGGACAAACTTGAAAAGGCTGAAACAAAACAGAAGAACTACTAAAACTGACATTGATTTGAGAAAGAACCAAAAGTCTGGCAGCACATTAGACAAAGAAGAAAGTTTGCAAAGCAGACAGAGTAGAAGAAATTATGACAGAATAGAAGAAATTATGCAGAATACAGCACAGAAAGGCCAAAAAATTAAAAATAAAGATATACAGGGGATAAAGTGAGAAGATCAAACAAACATTTAATCAGAATTTCAGAAGTATATCAGTGAAGACATGAGGCATGTCTAAACATTTCGTGGCTGGAAATTTTCTAGAGCTGGTTAAAGATACCAACCCATAAATTCAAGGGGCCCAAATAATCCTAAACAAGATAAATAAAAAGCCATTTACACCTGGACATGTCATAATGAAATTACAAAGTACCAAAGATAGAGACAATCTTACAATGTAAAGGGAGGGAGGTCATTCTTTTTTGCCAGGCTACATATAAACTGACCTCTCAGCAGCAATAAAGGAAGCCACAAGACAGTGGAATTATATTTTCTTCAGCATAGTAAGGATAGGTGCCAATTGAGAATTCTACACCAAATGAAGTTATCTCTTAAGAATAAAGTTTTTGTCAGATAAAATCTGATAGTTTTCCACCAGCAATAAAAAGAAGTGACCCCAGATACAGTACTGAGATACAAGAAATAAAGGTGACAAACAGATAAATGTAAATGAACATTAACTCTATAAAATTATACTATCTAGATTAAAGTAAAATGACAACAATACCTTAAAGTCCAAGAGCCTGGCAAATTATAGACCTTGTTAGATATAGCATTTTCATTTCTAAAAGAACCAAAGACTAGATTCATACCTCTATTAAAAATAATAAATTCAAATGAAAGCAACAAATTAGAAAATAAAATGGTAAAACTCTAAGACTATCAAACTGGGTTTTCAAAAGAGTTCAACTCTGAGAGACAGATCTAAAACACAGGACACAGAAAGAAAGATGGATAAGCAGCATGCACACACTAGACAAAAGAAAGTTGGTGTAGCTATATTAGTCAAAAAATTTTTTTGAATTTACAAATTTTTTAAAAAGACACTGCTGGAGATTTTAAAAAGGTTAACTTCACAATGACAAAAGTTTCAATTAAGAAAGATAACAATTCTTAATTAGTTTTTTAAACTCTGTAACAAAAATTTTTAAAAATACAAATCCAGAGTGAATTCTAAAACACTCCTCTCAGTAACCGATTATTAACAAGACAAACAAAAAATAAATTAGAAAGGATACAGATAATTTGAACACTGTTCAACAGACTAACGGACAAGTGCAGATACGTACTCATTTCAAGCACACATATACTGACAAGAGCTATTCACATACAAGCCTCATAAAGTAAGTCCATAAATGTGAAGAACTGAAATTAAACAGCACGTGTTCCTTTTTTATATACGACGCTTTTTTATATGACGCTTTTTTTAACTGACACACAATAATACATTTGCTTCAGGTGTGCAACATGATTCCACATTTCACAGCATGTTCCTCGACTACAATGAATAGAAATCAGTAGCAGAAAGATAACCAAAAAATCCCATAGTTGGAAAGCAAGCATACCTCCAACATACAAAAATACTTTCATCTGGCAATTAACTCAGCATTCACTGTCCATCAGCAAGGTTTAGACTGATGTCCCCCTAATCATTAGCTTGCACTTAACCCCACAAAGTTCACCTGAAATCTTGTTTACTGAAGTTTTACACAATCTTCTTGCCTTAAATTTCTCATTGTCTCTGCATATTACAACTCTGAAGAGCTCCATGGCATTTTGTAATATTAGACATTTCATTAGGTGCTACTACAAGTATAATACACTACTACAAGTGTAAAAAAGTATTTGCAGTCTCATTTTCTCTAAGAAATTCCCTATGTATATTGTAAATGTTGTATATTAAGTATTTATAATTATGCAGGTGCACAGCATTAAACTAAAAATTTAGCATTAAAAGAAACTATGGGTATTAGACAACCATTTGTAACATGTTATATATAACATCTGCTTTCTCTCTACCAACTGTATTTTCCATAGATCCAATGGAAGCGGTCACATACCACATGACAACCCCCCCCCCCCATATCCCATAACACTTACCACAAGTTAACTAGGGTTCAGGACTCCACAAATGACCTAAGATGGGACCAATCAGAGTCCTTCCACAAGACTGTTAAGTGTTAGATTCTTAAGTGTCAAGTCTGGCATTAAAATGGTTATGTTTAACACAGCCACATTAGGAAGCAATCTTGAGAGAGAAAGATAAACAAAGCAGAGGCACAGAGTAGAGACCATAGGTAAGAGTATCTGAATTGCTGGTTTCAGTTCATTGTTCCTGAGGCCCAGTTGCCTGATTCTGTCCTTAAAGACTTCATTCGATACACATGGGTAGCGGATCTCAAGTAATAGCTCTGGTTAAGCCAGTGCCCAATTATTGTTTGAATTTATTTAAAGTCCTACTTTACTTTTTATGCCTCCAAATTGAGATGGCTGCTCTTTTTAAACCTGATTCATTCATAGATTATTTTCTCCAATATCAAAAACAAGTTTGTATGTACTGTTGTTCTATGAAAATACTTTGCATTCTTCTAACACGTCTCTCTCTTTAATTCTAACAATCCCAGAATCACAGCAAGAACAAATATTACTCATATTTAACAGAAGACAGACTGAAAGGAAATTCATCTACATTCAAGGGACTAAGGTTAAGAAATCATATTAGTGGTCTCCTGACTCTCGCACCAATTTTCTAATAGATTGCCTGCCCTTTAAAAGGATAAATTCATATCCACCAAATTCAGTTTACGACTTTCCATTTGTAGTATGCTTCATATAACTACAAATTAAAAAAAAAACAACAACCATGTTTAAGTGATAACACAGTGTCACTAAAATAAGATTCCACTCTAAAAACTGCACCAAATAGCATTGTTGAGTAACATTAAAATCTATAAAGAAACCATAAACATGTATTATCTTCTTTTCCCATCCTTCATTGAAATTTAAAAGTGAAAAATATTAAGGTAAAACATGTCTAATGCAAGTTAAGTACCCACTTCTAGTAGCAGTAAAAGCAAGAAGAGAGAACTCAACAAATCTCTATGCTCAATCATTTCTCACCCACAAATGATAGAAAAATAATCAAAACAAACTAGAGGGAAAGGTAGAAAGAGAAGGTTCTGCCACACCTCCAAAATGTAAAACAGGCCAGTTAAGTTTCTCCTGGGGGTAAAAAAGAATCACACTACCAGAATAGCAAGTTAGAAGTGACAAAGGGTTAAGGAAGATCCCATCTTGTGCTGTGCAGAGACATTGGCTAGCGTTGGCCCTCTTTCAAAGACAACTCAGAAGTGAACAGATAGTGGTGATGCATGCAAGATTTAAAGAAATGCTGGGAGGCTCAGACCAATGGAAGACCACACTGTAACAAATAACTGGAGTAAACGGCAATAAATTACTACTTTACGGCAATATATTACTACTTTAAGTACTATAATAGAAGACAAACCCAGCCCTGAGGGAGATGGAAATACAAAAACTTCTATGGATAAAAAGGTATTTTTGCCCAGGAGAAAAGGGAGCCCTTGGGAATAAGAAGGAAAAAGGGGCATTTCAGACACAGAAACAGCTTCACAAAGGCCTAGGGACATGAACCAACCAACCCACCCACCCACCCACCCACCCACCCAACCCACCCAACCCAACCAACCAACCAACAGCGAGCAGCTGAAGATGGATGTGAGAAGAAAGCCTGAAAACACCTTAATAACTGAAATGACAAAAGACATCCCCAATATGTAATTCATACCTAAACTCTTTCAGCATACCAAATTGCATACCAAATATAATGCAGAATATAAATATAATGCAAATATAATGCAAATATAATGCAGAAAGGGCTAGTCTTTTAAAACAAACATTCCATATAAACTTTTAAGTAATAAAAAAATGAATAGAAGTTAGTAAGAGCCAATCACAAACTAAATTTTCGCCTGTTAGCTGGACTTCTACAACTTTGGAATATCAAAAAGAACTGGTAATGTGCTCCCTGACAGTAGAACCACCACTGGGTCTGGTTCTGAAGTGACTTTGGCATCTTCCAAGAACAGTTTCCTATCCAGCATTCTTAAAGTGACACTGTCACAGCCAACAAATAAGCGTATTTTATAGTTAACAGGATGTTTAAATTCAAAGAAAAATAATTTTAAGTAAAAACGGTAAGTCAAATTGCCAAAAGGGAGGAGAAATCCAAATAGGTAGTTTCCATTTGAAGTACCATTAGACACAATGTGCAAAAATTTGGGGGGGAGGAATTTTTAAGATTTTAACTAATTTTGAAGACAGCACATCAAAACAGAATTGTCAATTCTAAAACTTAACCTAAAAGTTTATACTAGATGCAGTGAATACAGGGTTTCCTTTTGGAGTGAGGAAAATACTCTGAAATTAGATAGTGGTGATAGCTGCACAACTCTGTGAATATATTAAAAACGCTGTGCACTTCAAATGGGTGAATTGTTTGGCATATGAATTACATCCCAATAAAGCTATTTTTAAAAATTCTACTTTGCTCAGAAATGTTGCCTATCTTTCAAACTACTGCATAAAAATGGAAACCTTAAATCTGTTGCTTTTAAACCTTCAAATACACCAACAAATAATGTTTGATATGCCAGACTCTTCCCTCCAACAGGTATGGGGAGGTATATAAACCAAATGACATTTTAAAAAACAAATATTCATCATCTGCTAAGAATGATAAGACTCCTAAATATGGAGGAGTGCATTTTTTAATGCAATTACTAAACCTCACTGACAATCTGATTTCTTTTACTACTTACACATGTTCCTATTCTCTATTGGAAAGCAATGACAGTTTCTCCACAATCCTTACACTGGTTAGAAAGTCAATAGGTTTGTTTCTCAGCATTGCCATTAAATATAAAAATAAATGAAAACTGGGCCGGCCCAGTG